>NC_141757.1:1082500-1682500 GCF_982258835.1 Parasteatoda tepidariorum | reverse complement strand
ACTGGGTTACTCCGAGGATTCAAACGGTAATTGGAGGTACTGGGATCAAGTTTTAATGAAAACTAAGTTACTCCTAGGATTTAAACGGTGATTGGAGGTACTGGGATCAAGTTTTAATGAAAAATGGAGGTACTGGGATCAAGTTTTAAGCAAAACTGAGTTACTCCGAGGAATCAAGCGGTGATTGGAGGTACTGGGATCAAGTTTTAATGAAAACTGAGTTACTCCGAGGATTCAAACGGTGATTGGAGGTACTGGGATCAAGTTTTAATGAAAACTAAGTTACTCCGAGGATCACAGGGAGAAAACTGATCTCTTTCCTCTCCTTGGGAATGTTTTCCTCTTTCATATTTTGAGCCATTTAATTGTCGAAAATATTTTTTAAAATTTTCACAATGTTAACTTTAAGAACTATGTTTAATGCCGCTTTGAGTTCCGTTTAGTCTCGTACCTTTAAATTTTTTGTTATCCTGTTTGAAAATCAAGACAGGGTGAAAACATACAAACGGTGTAGTTTCGGGGACGAAACCCCCTCCGAAACTATACATTACTCAACTAACGAGCTACTCGATTTGGCGAGTAAGATGTAGACATAAAAAATTTTCATTACTCTCGTATTTCAAACATTTAGAATATACATAGCTGCAAACTTGAACGGTCATCCCGAAATTAACTTCTTAGTAGTAGCAACGTTATAGCAGTTTGACGTATTAAATTTTCAATTTTGTAGTTTCAAAAAAAAAAAAAATTTCAACCTATCACGACAAATCAATAATTCAAAAAATATGTAAATATGACCTATTTGTTAGCTTACTTAGTTACTACCACTTTGTAAAATCTTTTTCAACGACCGTATGAGTCGGCAGGTATATATATATATATATATGTCAGAAGCCCCTCCAAACATACAATAAAGCTATGCCATGGCATATAAAGTGTCGTTGTAGATAGAAAGTTCTGCTCTACACTAACTGAAGCCCATTTCGATCGACAATATTGTTATCTCATTTGCAATTTTTATTTAATAACTTTTATTATTTTTATTCGAAGGATCATGGGTCAGAATCGCTCTGCCGTCAAGTTAACTGTGGGAGGTTTTCCTCACTATGATACGTAAACGGAGGTTAGTTCCATCAAACAGTTTTCCTCAAAGTAGGGATGTAACGAATATTCGGCCCTTTTGCCGAATATTCGGCCTAGCCGAATACTGAAGTATATGCTATTATTAATTATGCTGCTATTATTAATTATTTAGATTTGTGAATGCCTTATTGTTGGCATCAAGATATTTAAAATATTAAAAAAAATACATCAAGTTGTTAATTTTTTTTTTAAAATATAGAAAGTTTAAAAAAGCAAATTTGTTAGTATTTATTTCATTTTTAATTTAAAATTTGAAAATTATTTAATTACGAAATTAAAATCTCATAAGTGAAACTTTTTAAAAAGTTCTTAATTTTCTGAGTTTTAATAATTTTTCTGACAAAAAAGAAAGTTAAGAGTGCATTTAACTGTAGTAAGTAATGAGTTCTTATCTTAAATAAAACAGCATAAAAATCACAAGTATAACTGTAACTAAAATATGCTATTATTAATTATTTAGATTTATAAAAGCCATATTGCCTTGTTATTGGCATCAAGATATTTAAATTATTACAAAAAATAAATCAAGTTGTTAAAAATTTCTTAAATATACAAAGATTTAAAAAGCAATTTCGTTAATATTTATTTCATTTTTAATTTAAAATTTGAAAATTACTTTAATTACAATCAAAAGAGAAATTTTTAAAAAGTAAGTATTCGGCCTAAAATTTGGCCGAATATTCGGTATTCGTTACATCACTACCACAAAGGCAAATTTCTCCCAATACTTGATCCAATTTTCTTGTCTTCTGGATTACGTTCAATATTACGAGGCGACAGAGTAATCGTAGTGTAACTAAAATATGCTATTATTAATTATTTAGATTTATAAAAGCCATATTGCCTTGTTATTGGCATCAAGATATTTAAATTATTACAAAAAATAAATCAAGTTGTTAAAAATTTCTTAAATATACAAAGATTTAAAAAGCAATTTCGTTAATATTTATTTCATTTTTAATTTAAAATTTGAAAATTACTTTAATTACAATCAAAAGAGAAATTTTTAAAAAGTAAGTATTCGGCCTAAAATTTGGTCGAATATTCGGTATTCGTTACATCCCTACCACAAAGGCAAAAATTTCTCCCAATACTTGATCCAATTTTCTTGTCTTCTGGATTACGTTCAATATTACGAGGCGACAGAGTAATCGTAAACCCAAATCATTGGGTCGGCCGTTTGACGAGTTTAAAAAAATTAATATAGTAAGAGTGGCTCAGGTGAGCGGGGTTTGAATCCAATCAATATGAATCCAATGCAGTCAATACGTAATCCGAATAGGTTTTCAAGATCATTTTCTCAATAAGAAAGAATACTGTACATTCGTTCCTCAAATAAAAAATAGTTTTAAGGTCATAAATTTGTTTTTGCATAAATGAATTTCGGATAATTGCATTAATAATTTTAAAAAATGCCTAGGGTTGCATTTTCTAGGGTGTTTTTAACCCTGAAAACACTATCCTAAGAGCGCCACTAATCTCTATGAGCAAATGCATTCAATAAATATAATCGTAGAATTATTTATTTTCTAAAAAAAAGTTTTGCTTTGAAAAATACTAAAATATAAATATTTTCTGTTGCGAGACATTTTTTATTTGGTCAGTGTTTACGTTTCAGAAAAAAATGGGAGAGAATTTCTCACCCTTTCTCAAAAACAGGTTGAGATTTCAAAAAGTTGAGTGAGATTTCAAAAAGTTGAGTGAGATTTCTAAAAATTAAAAAAACACGAATAGACTTGGAAAAAAATTATTTCTTTAATTATAATACATTTTTAACATCTTCTAATTGAATATTTTTGCAGCATCATCATATGGAAAATTTTGTATATCTACTTTTTCATCAGTTATTATAGTTATTTGGTTGAAAAATATCCGTATTTGTTTCGTTTTGACCCTTTCTACCGACGTTTGTTTAATTTTCATCTGTCTGTTACGGAATAGAAGATGTCGCCTTAACAAGGTATTTGTCCATCTTACATTTATGCACAGAAAATGTAAATGTCTTACATGAAGAAACCTTACCTACGGTGAATTAGTGGTTGCAGAGAAATGTGTTCTGAGCAATAGGGAAGCTAGATAACAAGGACCAAGCAAAGTGAAACGGATTTTATTCAAAATGGCAAAAGACTAAATTTTTTCCTAAATGCGCGCATTTTGAAATTCATTAATAGAGTGTGCGAACTTCTCGCGTGAAAAGAAAAAAAATATGCAAGATTCTCGCGTTGTCGTGACAACACTGTTTGGTTCATATTTTTCACTTCATAAAGCCTGGAAATTTTGTAGCACAGATAAAAATGTAATTTTCCTTTGCAGAGAGTGTTTGTATAACTTGTTATTCATTCATTCACATTTATTGTCATGTTGACATGCGATCGATTATAAATGAATTATTTAAAAGTGATTCAGAACCAAATTATAAACTAATTTTCTGAACATAGAAAACAAATTTGCATTATTCACAAATTAAAAAATTTACTTACAGTACCCTTCCAAATTATTAGGGACACTTAAAATTTCTAAAAAATTGTCATTTTTCAAAGTGTCATAACTTTTTCAAAAATGAATCAATTTTCATAAAAATTCCAGGATATCATGCTCAGGTCTTCTACTTTCACCTAAAAGTTACTAATTTAATTTATCTCAATTTTTTGCAAAAATTTACACTTTCGAACAAAGAAATTTTTTTTTAAAAAAAAAAATGTCAAGTCTGACAAGTTGCTACTTCGTAACAAAATTTTTTTGCATAAAAATTATTACTTACACATTAAAGTATAAGTCATTAACTTTAAAACGCGCTAACGTAAATGACTTTACGATTTTTTTTGACCGAGATATGAGATTCAGAAAATGTTTTGCCATTTATAGTGAAAAGTGAGTTGTGGCAGTATTGGCAGTGTGGAAAGAAACCTGGAATAGCCCAGATATTATTGCAAAAGCAGGAGCTTGTATTGAAAGTATGCCTCGAAGAATGAACGCAGTTATACAAGCAAAAGGACATGTTACAAAATATTAAGATTTTTTTATTATATTTGTTTTTGTAAAAATGTTTTTGAATTTTATAATAAAGTTAAATTTCTTGAGTCGTTTTTTAAAATTTTATTGCAAATTTATAAATAATGTTCTTGTTTGTAATACTGTTTTAAATAAAAAAAAACTTAATTAATCCGAATAAGAAAGTTGCAAAAAAATAATACTAAATAATTTTCGAATTCACATTTATTTCGTTTTTACTGTAAATGACAAAAATTTTTCATAATCTCATATCTCAGTCACAAAAAATCGTAAAGTCATTTACTTTAGCGCGTTTTAAAGTTAATGACTTGTACTTTAATGTGTAAATAATAATTTTTATGCAAAAAAATTTGTTATAAAGTAGCAATCTGTCAGACTTGACATTTCTTTTTTTAAAAAAATTGCTTTGTTCAAAAGTGAAAATTTTCTCAAAAAAAATGCGATAAATTAAATTGATAAATTTTAAGTGAAAGTAGAAGACCTGAACATGATATCCTGAAATTTTTATGAAAATTGATTCATTTTTGAAAAAGTTATGACACTTTGAAAAATGACAATTTTTTAGAAATTTTAAGTGTCCCTAATAATTTGGAAGGGTACTGTATTTGCTCGATTCATGAATTTCAAAGATAACAAGTGTTAAGTGAATTCCTATAACCTTATCATTTTGTTAATGTGCTCTTTTAGTTAATAAAAGTTTAACTCAATTTTTAAAAGACTCATAATGGGAATCTGCATATTTTTTATTGTATTAACTATATTAATTATTGAACATAAACAATTGTTTTTAATAACTCAGAAAATGTATAATACTTCTTATAAGTTTAGCACTTTAACAATTATTTTACTTAGATTGAGGTTGATATAAAAATAATTTGTCAAACAAATATATATAGGTATGTCAAATAACAAGTTTTAGAAGACTTAGAGGTTGGGCAGCTCTGACGAGCAGGGCACATCGACCAGAGGTCTATTGCAACCACAAGTTTTAGAAAAAGACATTACAAAAAAATTTTTGAATCCGTAAAATGAAAAAAAAAAAATTCATAGATTAGATAGAAATATTACTCATAATTGTTTCATTTTATCATTTTTTTTTTAATTTCTTAGGTCAATGAGAAATAAATATTTACAAAACTAAAAATCACAATGCTCATTAACATTAAAAGGCTCAAAAATGATCAAAACAGTAAATATACAAGTGTTACAGGTATAGATATACAATCGAGTAACTTTTTATACCTAAAAAAATTGATAATACGGGTAACAAATAGTTTTTAAGTTGAAAATATTTACCATTTACTTTCTTACAGTCATTGTATTCTAGCCGTTATAAACATTGCTACAATAGTACATTGTAGCCGTACAGCCATCGTTAACACTGTACGAAAAATAAAGTTTAATAAAAAAAATTAAAACAATGTTTAATCAATAAGTCTCTGAATTGATAGAAATCAGAAAGAAAAAAAACAATTATTAAGCACGTCATTCATCACAAAATAAATGCAAAAATATTAGAGAAAAAAATTCAATATGAACAATACTTATAATGAGATGCAATATACAAAATATCCTTGCAGAGCAAATAGACAAACACGTTAAAATGAAATAAAATGTAACATGCATGGTTAAATGGTCAAATGAAAATAATTTAAAAATGCATCAGATCAGGGGGCCTCCAAAGTAGGAAGATCTAAAATTCCATGAGCTGTGAGTAACTTTCTATGTTGAATCTTTAAATGTCTCTTGAACGTATTTCTCGTCTTAAATTTCAATAAACAGGTAGGACAAATGAAAGGTGTCTCTCCCGTGTGGCGCCTCAAGTGTTCCTTATAATGACTAGGGTGCCTGAAAGCACGGAAGCAACTCGGACACGTGAAGCGACTTATGTTTTTGTGAATCAACATGTGATAATTTAAGCTGTGCTTTCGAGTGAAAGTACCCTCGCACAGTTTACAAGAGTAGGGCTTTATACCCGCATGACTCCTGTAATGATGAATCAAAGTTGCGAGCGCCGTGAACTTTTTATGTTTGCAAATCTGGCACTCTAAAGGTCCCTGGTACTGTTTCTTTTTCTTTGCCTTCAGCTTTGAAATGCACCTGAGAGCCTTCTCTCTCTCCGCCTTCTGAACGTTCTCCGCATTCTCCTCGTTGCTGTGCTCCGGGGAGAGACTCGGACTGTTCGGCACACGCATCGTCGTGGAGACGTCCACTCTGTTCTCGACGCATTCCAGAACTGAACTGGGAATTCTCGCTCTTTTGATCGATTGTTTCACCGTCACGACGGGGTCATCGCCGCCGCCTGTTTCTCGGAGATCCGAAAGAAATTCCCCTTCCATAATCACTAATTCGATGCCCGCACAGTCGGGAAGAAGGGGCACATGAACGTACGGGAAGGGTGGCGTTTTGATCACGAGATCCGTGGGTATGCAGCATCCTTTCCTGTACGATGATCGTCCATTCTTGTGGGGAGGGGAATGTTCTTCCGTAGGTTTAATACCTTTTTTATAAGCATAGCTGTGCTCGAGTGCAACGGATTGCACTACCAGGTCATTAGAATTGTCAGTTTTGGCAGAGGTGGATGGCTCAGAAAGTGAACAGTTAACATGAGGGCACAAGGGCCCGCAAATCTCGACAGTCAGATCTTGAACTATTTCTTCGACGACAGTATTTTCTTCATTGGGCTCTATCTTAGGGTTCACGAGGAATCCAGTGTGTTTAGAATTCATTGAATTATTTAATTTATGACAATCGGGGATTTTCAACTTTGGTGGTTTGCGCAATCCGTTGTTTCTCTCTCTTGGAAGGGTCTTTTTGGAGTGCTTCTTACGCGGCATTTTGATACCTAAAGGATGTTCGTACTTCAAAGATCTTTTAGAACCTTTTGGTGGGCGCAAAACTTTCTTTTCATCTGTTTTAGGCGGCCACTGACCGCTTGATATTCTGTCTTCTAAGTCTTGTAAATGAAGTTGCAAGTGATGTCTCATACTGTCACATGCTTTTTTTTCACTACCATAGCTTTCATATACAGTGTCACACTCGTCGGGTAAAATCATGCATTTGTAAGAATAACGCCTCTTAATTTCATCTGATGTCGGTTCAGAAAATTTTTCTACGAGTCCTTTGATATGTAGATTTCGTATGTCGTCGATACACGTGAAATTTAGAGCCGTGTTTGATTTGGATTTATTTGGATCAAACAAAGCGTTTTTAGAAGACGATTTTTCATCATCGCTATAAGATGTAAATAATACAGAGCAAATTGAAGCAAGTTCGTCTAGATTATTCATCTTGAACAAGAAAATGGTGTAGCATTCAAAGCAACGCTTTTCCGCTTAATCAATGTCTATTCAGTTTAAGGACGCTACAACTTCCATAAAATAGTTTTAATGAAACTTTACGTTTCTAAGAAAGGTTTTAGTTAATACTTAAGGCAATTTAAGAAAGAAACATAAAAAATATATAAAGATTACAATACTCTGCCGAACAAACACGGATTCAAAACCGTACATTTCATCCGAAAAGCAGAAACAATGAGCAGACTATCTAAAACATATTGCCAGATACTGAAACTTGAAAATAATAATCATTTCTAGACTGCGTTAGCCGATAAATCTAATATCAAAACTGATATCGATACAAAAATGCAGCGTTTTTGAATGCATAAGAACTCTATTAAAGCGCTAAGCGAATTATCAAATTTTAAAATAATATACATTTAGTCCTGAAGACAACAAAAAATAGCTGGGAAAATTGACTCACGAAAAGTGTCATACATAGATACAATAAAATAAATAAATACAAAAAATTATTGAGAAAAATATGACAATGTATAACTGAACATTTTCTTCAATAGTGTTCACTTCATTTTTTTTATTACATATTTTGTTTTAATTACGAAAACTTTAAACTTAAAAGTTTTCTGTACTTAATTTTTCGATGTTTAAATTTACGATTTAAGGAATTTCTAATAAGTAAACTTATTTCTGTCGTTTTGTTACTTTATGTATATTGATTACTTTTTACACTTAAAACTGAAATATTTTATTCTCTTTTAGGGTATGAATGCAAAATTTAAAAAAAAGAAATATTTATTCAAAGTTTGAAAAAACGATTTTTATCGCGTTTAATACTTTCTCATTGTACATAAATGTACTAAAATTGAAGCTTGAACAGTAAATCTAGCTCCACAATTTTTACTTATTTATTTTGTTTAGTTATTCATTAGTTATAGTAGAGTAATTATTATTTTTTTATTCATTTATTTATTCTTCGATATGCAAATAGTAAGAATTAATATGTAAATAGTAAGAACTAATTTAATAAGAATTTACTGAAAAAATAAGGGAGAAAAATTTTTTGAAGCAAAATTTAGTAAGTAAAATTTTCTATTCCAATGTATTTGAATAAGTAAATAAATTTTCGAATTTAAAATTTTAGTTTTTTCATTGTTATTTTGATTTGCAATGTTAACTTTCTCTTAGGGACAGTCCTTAAAAACGCACCAGAACAGCAACTTTCAAAATGACGTCGGGGTTTTAATTATATTTCTACATTTTCATCATATTGAAAATATAGAAAATCTTTTTTTTTTTTTTTTTTTTTTTTAAGTTTATTGTCTGGATTAACTTTCTAAGTATATGCTATTTCATAAATGCTTTCAATTCATTATACTAATTATTATAAGATAAATCCTTCTTTGTGAATAAGAATTTTGAAATCATATTTGAATTAAAAGTTGTAAATTGAAATAATATGTAGGTATTGCAATTTTTTTATGACCAAGTTTCTTTTTCCTGATTTTGTCTTTTTGTTGCATTTTTTACACTTATTTCTATGTTTTCAGCTTTGATTTGTGCTGATGTCTTTTCAAGGGAGGACTTTTCCTCTATATTTTATAAGAACATCCATGTGTCCTAAAATAAAAGGTTTGAGTCTTTTTTGTAATTTTTTGCAAAGACTTTGGTTTGAAAGACTTTGGTTGAAACTTGAAAAAATAATAATTTATAAATGATTTAATATTTAGTAAAAAATTAAATCATTCTTATAGACATAAAAAAGTATATTATCCTGCATATTCTATTTTAATTTATTGGAATAAATTAAATTTATTGGGTAGGGTCAGGTGGGGGAAAGTGGTGGTAAAATCAAGTTGTTTTTGGAAAAAGCCTTATAACAGTAAGTTTTAAGCACTAGATATCAGGTTTTTAGTAGATATTATATACATTAGACTTATATAGGTTAGAAATATTGTGTTTATATAAAATTTTGCCAAGAAAATTTCTTGTAGATTCATTTTAAAATAGGCATGTTTTGATACCACCACTTTCCCCCATGGTGGGGTAAAGTGGGGGTACAATATGTTTTTATTTATTTCTTTAAAATTTAACTGTGAAATAAAGGAAACGCTATGAGATTTACATTCAAATCTATATTCAAAGTATCCAATTTACATAAAATTTCTTACATAGTTTTTATTATAATTACTGATTAAAAAAATAATGTCCACGACTGTCAAACCTTGGTTCATCTAAAATGAGAATAATGCTGCTAACTTCCACATTATCTTCATCATCTAATTCTGGGAAAATAAAATAATTTCCCAATTTAGATTTAGTAAGATATTTAACATGATATAGATCACCATTTTTCTCAACAACTTGCCCGATAAATGAGCACATCATATTTCTTTTGGAATTGTATTTTACCTCTAGCCATGAACCTTGATTGATTTTTCTGGTATCGAGAAGGGTAGTAGGACTGGTGACTTTTTTTATTTTTTTATCAGACTTTTTTTGGTCTTTTCGTTTAGGAACCTGGCCTAAATTGCATTTTTTCTTTCTGCCTTCTTCTTCCATTGCTAATCTTTTTAAAACATTCTCTTGAGTTAAAATTTCCCCAGATTTGCTTTGCACCCTTTTTCTTTTTTTCTTAGAGTTTTCCATAGCTAGAACCGTGTTTGCAGATGGTGTAGGAGATACTGTCAACAGAATTGCCTCTTTCAAATCTTTCATAGGTGAATCTAGTAGTGCAGAAACTTTAGAAGACGCCGAGCTCTTATTTGTAGCTGCAACTGTTGGATTATTTTTTGTAGGAATTATACGATGTTGAATGGCATTTCTATTGAGAGGATAAAGGCCAGTCCCTCTAAATCCATTTACAGCATTTGTTGCCTTCATTTTTTTTCAAATAATTTCTTTAGAAGAAATGGAAAAGTTGCTTTGGAAACATTTTGCAATCTGCTCTCTCGATACCAAGTTTTTAATACGTCCCTCCACGAATTTTTCATTGGTGAAAAAACTCCAACATCTAGTGGTTGAAGTGCATGGCTGCTATTAGGTGGGAGGCATAGTAAAATAATACCATTATCCATGGCTAGCTTAATGGAATTATATGTTAGGTGACTTCCATGGCCATCATATATTAACAATACCGGCTTTTTAAAGTTTTTGACGAAATCAATAAAAAACTTCATCCACGTTTCAAACAAAAAATCCTGCATCCAACCAGACTCTGTGCACCCGTAAAGAGTTCCTTGTGGCCCTCCAGTCATCCAGGATTGATATAAGTTCTGTCCTTTGTAGACAACAAAAGGAGGTAAATATTCGCCAGCAGCAGATATGCAAAATAATACTGTATACATGGCCTTACCACAGTCGGCAGACTTTAAGTAAGCTGTTCGACTTTCCTTCTGGACAAAAATCTTGCTTGATCTGGGATCAGTAGACAACCCTGTTTCATCCAAATTGAAAATCCTTCCTGGCTCATTAAGCAAACCATTGCTAAGCAGTACATTTTCATATATGTTAAAGAAAGCATTTGCTGTTTCTTCGCACATGTCTTTAGCTCTGGCTTTCGTTAAAAATTCTGGCTTTCTTTTCCCAATTTCTCCTTTCCATCTCTTTTCAAATCCTCTCACCCATTCGATTCCTGGCTTTCCATTAGGAAAGAGATTGCTGAGCTCCTTATTGGTTAGCAAGTATGTTTCAACAACATTAAGAATATCTTTTCTGTCGAATGGAAATCCACATTTTGACAGAAATTTCACAGCTTCAACGATGCATTTCTCTTCTTCCTGACTAAGAAAAGGCGATCGGCCAGGTCCTTGATGCGATGGACTTGAACAATCCACCTCCTTAAAGTTTGTTCAGGAATACCATTTTTCTTGGATGCAGAATAAATCGATGCTCCATTTTTAACTTCTGCTATAGCCATCTGAAGATCATTTTGTGTATACTTTGGACCACTAGTCTTTTTTATGTAGTTTCTAGGCATACTTAAGCTGGAAAAAAAAATTACATGTCAGTGAACAGTCACACATTAAAATTATCTAAATTGAAAAAAAAGAATTAAATTTATTCTAATGATCTTAAAAAATATTCTAAATCATGATTAAATATGTAAAAAATAACTTTTAATTTAATTGTATTATCATATTTAGATTAAAATTTATAAATAAAGCCTATTTTTTTAGAATAATACTTTTATTACAGCCCATTTTTAAAAATTAATCACATCTACAGTCTAAAATTGAATCATCATACAACATTGAGCTAAGCCTAACTATACCACCACTTTCCCCCACCTCAGAAAAAAAATCATAAAAAATTGAAATAATAAAATAATTCTTACCTTGATGCATGAATCTGTTTTTAAGAAGTTCTTCTACTGAAATGTATCAAAATATACTAATTTTTTCAAGTGAGAAAGGATCAAGAACAAAGTTTATCAATACCATGTGTTAAGAACAAACTGCACATATATGTAAACAAGAAGATAAACAACAGTAAACTGGTTGACAGATTTACAAATCTTAATAGAAATATTTGTCACAAACTCCAATTATGTATTAATTGAAGAAAAAGAAAAAATATGTACATTTATTGTGAAAAAAGGGCATTTTTTAGATTACCACCACTTTCCCCCATCCCACCACTTTCCCCCATCTGACCCTAATGATTATTATTAGCATTTTGTATTTTATTGATTATAAAAATCCTTTGATCTAGAAGATTTTACATGATGAAATTTGTTGTTTTATTTAATCTACTGGTTGATTTTTCTTTAAATCTTGGCAGTAGTTATTGATTATATTTTAAATCTAGTTTTCTCAAATGCATGAATGCTTTTTCTCTTAGTTCTTCATATGTGACATAAAGAGATTTCAAATGATCTCTACTTGTCTTACCAAACTAATTAAGGTCTCAACTAATGGCACTTTTCCATTTACTCCTCTTTTTAAATAATTTATGACACAAAGCTTTCTCTTGTAAAGATATGTCATAGACTCTTTGCTAACAGCTACAATCATTTCGTTAAGTGAATGCGAACTGAAAAAAATGCCAAGTATTTTTTATTCAGACTCTCACTATTTAGGCTTATTGTAGTGAACCCACACACCTCATTGCACTATTTTTAACTATTTATATTATTTGATGAACAGCAGGTGCATTAGTGGTTCCATGGATTAGCATGATTTCTTTCAAGCAGTTTTAAATATGTAGGCCTACTTTGATTAGACTTATTAGAGGTTTTTTGCAATAAACTGAAGTAAAATCATTCTGGTTGAGTAACTATTTGCATTCTTAGTTAGCTTTAAAATATAGAAGCGGATGGTTATAAGCCTAAAAAATTTTAAAATAATGAATTAAAAATTGGAAAACGCAATCAGATAAGAAAATACTGAAGAGTTTTCTAGTCAGTTTAGAGAGTTACAAAATGTAGGGTGCATTTGCAAAGAGTTTGATTTTTCAATTTGCCTATGACATAAAGTTTTCTCTCTCTCTTTTTTTTTATAGGTGTTTTGAAATATTTCTTGGTAACAGCTTGCAGACATAAGTCATTCTTAAAAAGTACTAAAAACAGGTATGACCATAGAACTTAAATATTTTAACAACCTTCTTCATTTATTAAGTTTTATCTTTGGTATATGAAACAGCCTACCTTGGGGTTAGGTCATATTAATAGTGAATACCGTATTTATAAATGGGTATTTTTCCATGCATTTGATAAACTGCCTAAATTTGTATATTTATAGTTTTCTGTCATTTTTGAAGCAAATAGCCATGAATTGTCTTGATTACTGCTCTTTGAATATTATAAATGTAAATAAGGTAGAGAAAAAAAAAGGCATAGTGAAAATTATGAATAGTCCAATATTTTAAGTACATAGTTATGTTTCGCGCCCGTATTCACCATTGACCCTCACCCTCGGTCAGAGTTCAAAACAGGTTTTATGAGAGCAACTCTAGGTTAGAGTCCAAAATTTCATTTCACCATGTACGTAACTGTGAGTTACTCTAACTCAGAGTTAAATAATGAAATATTTACCCCGACCTGCCCCAATTTAGGGCATATGGGTAAATGTTTATTAAAATCAAGAAAAACAGAAAGGAACATAAAATACAAAAAGTGCAAAAATACGAAAACATTACAGAGTCTGATGGCAACAGCAGTAAAACAATTAAAATGCTCCAAGAGTCCTGCCTTATAGTGCCGAAGCCGATGGGACCTCCCTTATAGTGAGCCAAAGACACAAATAAAAAAATTTACAACACATCGCTGGAAAGTACAGTATGACATACAATGCATCATGTGCATGCAGTACGTAGGATTAAAACGAGTAATAATGCAGAGTAAGTTGGGTCGCTAAACCAAGGAGATCATTAACATTGTGACAGGTTAATAAATGTCACAAAGTATAAACTGTTGATGTATTCAAGAACAGTAAAACATAAAGTGAACCATTAAAAAAACATTTACCTGAAGTGAACATAAGAAAACATTAAAAGGTCACAGGTAAACGGAGCTCCCAAGTTAATATAGGTCAAGGAACCAATACAGTCGATGACAAATTGACAACAGGTAAAACAGAAGAACAAGGCGTAAGGAGCCAAGAAAATCTCAAATGTAAAACAAAAGGAAGTAAAGTGGTAAAACAAACAATTATCAAATACAATTAAAAGGCTACGCTAAAATTTGCAAAGCAAGGAAAGGCAATGTAAATAAGCCAATTAAAAAGCACAATGTAGTGAATAAATAGATTAAAACAGAATTAAATAGTGAATGAGATAGATAAAACAACAAAACATTGTCAAAATAACGGGAAGCGTACAGGCGGGCAGCACTACAACCGAGATTGAGTTTAGTTCGTGTAGAGCGGATCCAAAGTCTCGTCAGGGGCGAGTGCGTCCTCCAGGGTGCGTTTAATGATGTCTTTAATAATTTGCCTCTGTTTATTAGTCTTGCACCAAGATCTTATGTCGCCTCTTCTGTCAAAACTATTTCCCCTAATGGTTGCAAATTTTTAACATTCAAGCATCAGATGTTTAATAGTCTGATAGTGACCGCAATATTTACATGTGGAGGATTTTTGAAACATCCTAGCTTGGTGATCGCCAAATACACCATGGGTAGTTGAGAACTGATTAAAGTAAAAATCACTGGATAAAAAACGTTCATTAACTGTAGGTATCAAATAGTGTGTGTGTCTCTCGTTTGCAGAGCTGCGCCACCTGTCCCGCCATAAAATCCTACTGACCTGCCTCTGTCTATGTTTGACCTGGGGTTTTGTTATGGTGTAGTGAAAGTCCACCCCGCCTTATAAGGTGCCCTTTTTGGCTAATATACCTGCTTCCTCGTTGTCAGACTCCCCCGAGTGGGCTTTAATCCAATTGAATTGTTTGTTTTGGACAATTGCCTTAATTTCTTCTACAAGGGGGTCTGTTGGGGTTGGGTTTTCAAGGGCCTGCAATGAAGACTTTGAGTCAGGAAAGATGGTGTATTGTTCAATATTGTTATTGTTTGCCCAAAGGGTAGCCAATTTGATTGCCGTAAGTTCGGCGGAGTAGATACTTCACTCATTATTTAAATGTGCGGTCTGTTCGTAAATAGTATGGTTATCCAGTTTCACCAAGAAACCACAACCCACCCGATCTTCATTAGCGCCTGTCCTTTCATTGGTCACCTGTTTCTTACTGCCATCGGTGTAGAACTTGTAGCAAATGCCCCTCGGTAAGCTGAAACCCCTACTAACGATCTTTAACTTCGTAGGGTCATACACAGGGACTGAATGAGGGATAAGTTCAAGTAAGTTTTAAGTTCATCTGTTTGATAGTCGTTGTCGTTAAATTCCTCTGGTGACCAGGTATGTCGTTTAAATGAAATAGTTGCTCTAATTTTTAAGTCAATAGGTATGACTCCTGCTAGTATTTGTAGTGCCTCCGTGCTAGTTGTAGAGTAGCATTTAGTAATGTTGAGCAATGGAATTCTTTGGATAGTTAGGAGCTTCTGGTTTATTTTAACTTGATTTTTATACCACACGGAGGCACCATAAATGATTTTCTTTTCAATAGCCTGCAGGTATATCAATTTCAAGATATTCGGACTAAGTCCCCATGTGGCTCTACTGAACTGTTTTAGTCTGTCATAGAACGTCTGTTCTATGACAGAAATATCTGTTCTTAAATACTCCAGGTGTGGGATCCAGCTCAGCCAAGGATCAAGCACTACTCCAAGGTATTTCAATGTTTTGTCGCATCTTACATAGGCCGTCCTGGTCACCTCCATTTTTAAGCAAGGTGTTCTCTTAATACATTTCACGTCTTTGGGGAGGGTTATAAGTTTTGTCTTATCGGGTGAGAATTTCAATTTATGGCTCCCGGCCCAATTAACCATATTTTGAATAATTTCGGTCCCCAGCTTATCGAGACGATAAAGAATGGTGTGCTTCATTTAAAGGAAGACGTCATCAGCAAAGGCCAGTAGTTTGCAATCATTAAAATCAAAGCTGGTTAAAAGAGAATCAATTAAAATTAGCCATAAAATTGGTCCCAGTGATGATCCCTGCGGAACACCAATATTAGTTGGTAAAATAACAAATTGATCATTAAAATAATAACTGACATGTCTGTTGTTAAGGAAATCGTAAGCAATTGCCAACATCGAATCACTGAGCCCAAGGTTATTAAGGCAGTGCTTCAGGACTTGCCAATTAGCTGCCAGAGTTAAATAACCTTAACCTGAGGATATTCCCGATTAGAGTAACCACGCATGCTCAGTAAACTAGTGTGTGCTTATTTACTTTGTTTTCTTCCTCGGTATTTTTTTTATTTCTGTTCTTTTTTGTTTCCAAATTTTAATTGTTTTTCATTTCGATTCTTTTTTTGTATTTTTAACCTGAAGACTTCTCCGGTTTGAGCAACGGCGAAGCGAAGAAGGAGATTTTTTATTTATTTATGTTTTCAAAAATTACACTTGATGTTTGGTTGCTTATGTTCAATGAAGTCAATTTTTTTTACTTGATGTAACTAATTTATATCTTGTGAGATGATTTTTTTTTAAAAATTAAATAGAGTAGTACCTCTTGAAACTGTGCCTCTAAATAAATTATATCCTTTATTTTGGAGACAATTCTATTGGTCTTTTTGAATAAGAGTCTTAATATATTTATTTTATTATAAGGGATACTGAAAAAAAATTTTCAAAATGTAAGATAAAGGTAGAGAAACACAAAATAAAATACTCTTTATTATCCAAATGAAGAAAGGATGAGCTTTTTTCTCTAAATAAAAGAGTTTAAATAATGCTTCATAATAAAGCTTACTTCAGTTCTATGATAAAGAATTATCCTTGATTGAGGGGAATCAGAACTTAAAAAAGGAAGTTTTAACTGATGAAAGAAGGGAAATAAGCAGGGTTTTCTGAGAATCCCTAGAGTTGTAAGTTTAAAGGATGAGACTCGATTATTGCTGAAGTAATGGAGTCTCCTCGAATAGAAATGTTTGCTGATTCTTTCGAAATGGGAACATAACAGTTAACTAACTCATTTTAAACTCTCAAAATGTATTGTAATGTAATTAGGAAAAGAATTATGAAACAAAAATTGATGCCATTTTTTCTTTAAACTGTGTACTGGCCTTTTATTTTTAAAATTGAAAAATTTGATGTAGTATTTCTTTCTATGGTTCGTCAGAAATAATTGCTTTGTGGTGTAACTACCATTACGATTATTAAACATCAATTCACTAGTATATTAGACATGCTAACTTGATTCAAACTTGAGATACCTTTTGATAGATGAAGGTTGACATTGTCTAATGGTCTTTCCCCCCACAGTTAATCCAGTAGTAATAAGATTGATCCTATTTTATGATATCACTTTTCTGCACCTTTCATATTGTTTCTAAAAACTATTTATCTTTTGTGAAGTGGCAACTCTTTTATTTTTCAAACATCCGGATAAGTAAATGTAATATTTTTACTTTCAATGAAGTGCATTCATTTTTTTTTATTGAAAGGGTAAAATGTAACTAAAGGTAAGAAATTGATTTTTTACGTACCCTTATTCATGCATTTTCTCTTTTACTTTATGATGATTAAAAATATTTTGCTTTGTTGTCCCTCAGTGAACTGATCGTAAAGATACAGTTCCCTCTAGAACTTCAAAGTCGAGCATCGCTGCCTGCAGGTGGTTGACCACTTTAATGCTTACGTAGGGACAGCTGGTGCGTGGCATCGGTCTTCGTCAAACAGTTCTACCGTAAAGTGCTCGACTTTGCTGGCAGGTTTTTGGGCAACACAACAGGGTTGCCACTCCACAGGGAAAACCTGAAAAATACAGGGAATTTAAAAATCACTTAAAATAACGGGGGAAATGCAGGGAATTTTGATTTTTTCCTTACAAGCTGGAAAAATACTGTAAAATTTGTTTCTTATTTTTGTCGTTTATAAAATGATGGCCACTCAAAGCATAATCTATGGGATATTTAACCATGATATTTCATCTATGCTAAACTATTTCATTTACTATAGCATTATTTAAGTATGTTCAGTTGTTTTTCCAGCAATTAAAACTAATAAATGTAGTTAACCCAATTCAGTTCATACAAGAGCACAGTGTTGTGTTTCCTCTTAATATATTGTGTATAATATGTGCAGGGAAAACACAGGGAATTTTTTTCTCCAGATTTGAGTGGCATCCCTGCCAAAGCAGGGGAGCCATCCCCTCTGCCAAGGATCAAAATTGTGTCGGCATGTCTTTGGATCATCATCGGGGATGTTTCCCAGACTGTCACCGATTGCCCATTGTGCAACATAAATAAAATACTAACCTACCTACGTACTTTTTGCTTTGTTACCTTTAATACTTATCTTTTTAAAAATTTTCTTCTATTTTTTCTATTTAAAATTTGGATGTTATCTATAATAAGTACTTTACTTACATTATTAGTTTTCTTCCAGTAAAATCATTTCGAATGAAGAAAAAAATTTGAATCACCAACCAAGCTTGTTTCTTGATGACCTCAATTCTGCTGACTTATCTGTGGTCGCTGAAAGGTTTAAACTTAAGGTATTTTTTTTTATTGTCTGTTTCCTCCATGCATTGATTTCTTTATGGTTAAAAATATAGGTGCAACTTCCTTTTGTCCCTGAAGTATAATATTTATCACATCATGAAAATAACATGCATTTTTTCCCCTTCAAATTCTTGAACTCGAGAAAGTTTTATTTTCTCTATTACGAGAGCTAGTATACTTGCAGATAGTATAGTTTGCGGAGTATACTTGATGAAGTAAATGAAAATAATAATTAGAGAAGGAGATTTTACTGTACAAGACTTATAAACAACCTGATATTTTTAAATACATAGAATGGCCTGTGTGATTCAAATGAGTGATACAATAAAATATATATTGCTTTTTGTACCTACTGCAATAAGAAAGCGGGGAAGGTCACAGTTAAGATGGGCTGATTTTCTTGCAATCAATGAAAAGAATTGGAGATAAGTCATTATGGAGAAATCTTCAGAGGAAGGCATTGGCCCACATTGGGCTGTCTTGCCAACTATAATGATGATGACTATGGGCCAGAAGACTATGATCTTTGGCCAAAAGTAAAAAATAATTTTTCAACTGAAATATGTGTAGGCAGTTTTAATATATCCCAAATTAAGTATTCATAATCATTCCAAACATTATAATTTACTTTTTGGACCGACAACAGTACAATGTAATGAAAAATATGTTACAAAAAATTGTTTTAAATGTAACTTTTAAATTTTTATTTCAGAAATATATATAGGAATTTCACCTTTCTGTTACATTTTTATCAGAGTAATTAGTGTTAAATTATAGTAAAATTTTTCAATTTGTTGGATTAGTTAATACTCTTGACAAACTTATAGTTTATATCTTATCATTTGACATTTTACAATGTTTGAATGACTTTCGAAAATTAGTTCCAAAAAGTTCCATGAGATAATTAGCTAAACTTTTTTTTGTTGTCATCTTAGATGTTTCTTCTTTCGAAAAAACCTGCCCCAATTTGCCGGTATTGCAAAGGTGGATTTAATATACCAAAAAACAAGAATTATGTTTTTTTCTTCATGTTTTCGCGTTATTTTGTAATTAATTCGCTTCATTTTGTAATATTACTTCGGAAATATAATTTGCTTTTCATTTTTAATATGAAATTACGAAAATTATTATATTTTCATTGCTATATTTAATTATTTAAACGTACTGTATTATTATTTTTATTTTTGCTTGCCATATTTCAATTGCCATTTTGTTGTTTTAGGTATTTTTAGTGTAAATTCAAAATTTCAACTATGAATTCAATTTATCTGCACATAAAAAACCTCACATTTTGAAGCAAATTTTATCGAAATACTAATTTTGGCCACGAAACCTTGGATGCTGGCCCACTGTGCAATGGCTAGTTTAACAAAATAGTTTTTTTTTTTAAAGTTCTTTTTCAAAATTTAACTTTCTATTATTTTTAAAATTATTTTTACAGTGAAACCTCGGTTAAACGGACATTCTAGGGATCGAAAATATTGTCCGTTAATGAGATTTGTTCGTTTACAAGAAGTTAACCCTATTAACAAAGTTTAACACTGTAAATTGTTTTTAGAATATTTTCAATGATATAAAAATAATCAACAATAACTATCGACAGGGATATTTATTTAATCTTTAAAAAATATTTTTTTCTATCCAAAAAAATAATATATGAAAAAGTTTTATATAAATACATGATTCTAGATGTAGCTACAGGAAAATGAATATAATTTTCCGATTAGTGCAAATATTCAAGTTAGTCATATGATAACAATGCTCATAGTCCTCAGTCGGTTTCAATTAACACACCTTAACATCTAGCCATCACTTGATAAGAAACATGGTTAATACCTTCTTGAAAGTCTCATGATTCACAGAAAAAAAGCAATGCTTACCTGTAAGGCATGAGGACCTATGGAGTTGATTATTCACAATGAATGTTGATTATTCACAACGAATGTTGATTATTCATGATGATTGTTGATTAGTCACAGTGCTCAAGTGTCTGAATAAAGGTTTCATTTTTATGAACAACTCAAAGATTATATTTGTGCTATCTTTTTACACCAGCTGTGTTAAAAACTGTCTTCAAATTGATAAGAAAATGAAGGAAATTTTCAGTGGGAAAGATGCATTTAAGACTTCATTTCAACTTGAGGGGTTTCATAGCCTGTGATCAAAAGATGCCACACTGTCTAAATCATTGCAAAGATAAAGGCAAGGAAAAAGATTGATTCTTTAGCTGTGAAATAGTTAAACAATATTTTTAGCTATGGATTAGGCAGGAAATTTACATGGATTAAAAACAACGTTTCAGGACATACCTGAGTGTCCGCTTGGCTGCAAATATGTCCTTATTGAAAAGCGCCCGTTTTGAGAGAGTGTCCATAACAAGAGGCTTCACTGTTGTTCGAATAGAACTGAATAAAAAAAGAATGTTACATTTTCTCGTAAACATTTTATAAATTTTCTGAGTTTAATTGTTAATGTATTACTTTAAATAAATATTAATGCATACTTTTTAAATGTTAACTTATCATTGTGTTCTATCAAAAAAGTATTAGTGTGAGGAAATTCCGATCATTTTAAAATTAGCTGAATATGAAATTTAAAGATCAAAAGTTGGTCTAACTTTTTTTGAAAATCTTACTGAAAATATTTTATGATGGCCGCAATCGAGCACATAAGTGAGAATGATGTACTTTTTTTTAATTTCTTACTTATTTTCAGTTTATTTTTAGAAATTTTTACCAATAACAACAAAAACAATTTCGTAACATATGCATGCAGTGTTTTTTTTTTTATTCATTATTAGAATAATTTCAAAATACATTTTTTAGATTACAAAATATCCAAAATTCATTTAAAGCTTTCTCAGTTTTTTTTTTATTTTATTTAACACTGTGTAATATTAATAAGCATATTTCTTCCTTATGTGTAATATTAATAAGCATCATGGCTTCCTTATGCTTAAATTATGTTAAGAATAAAATATATTTTATTCTTTTTTTGTTATTAAATCATTGGCACTAAAACATATTTTTCCTACACATTAAGTCAGCTCATTATTCTTTTCTTTTATTCTTTTTTTTTAATTGAAAAAACGAAGCTATTGCCTTAAATACTTCATTTTAAAGTTTCTGTTGGCTATAATGAAAACTATAGATAAGAAGAAAAATAATTACTGTATAAAAATAAGGTCCAATAATTTTATGAATCTCTTATGCTAGACAAACATTTGAAAGACAAATTTGGCAACAAAAAAAAAGGAGCTTTAAACTATTTATTTCAGTTTTGTCTCTCTTTGAAGAGGTTTTAAGAATGATGGATATTAATATATCAAAAGTCATTTTCATTAATGATACATATTAATGTAGAGTGCTTGTTTGTGTAAAAACGTTTTTTTTTCTTTCAATTTTTGTTTTTCAATGTGGACCTATGTTTAACCTTTCTCTAATTATTTTTCAAAATGATAAAATGCGTTTAAAGTATGTTATTAAAAGTATATTACGTTATTTTTGTCAATTTTTCATGTCGTTTTATCAAGCGAGTAACTGCAATAAATCTTTAATTCATCTTTATTTAAATATGTATCAATTTTTGAGTAATATTCTTTTTTTATCTGCAGGGTTTGAATGTAGATTATTTTTATAAATATGGTGTCAAAGCTACAGCTGACCTATTTTCTTTGTTATTTCCATTTGATTCAATGGATAGAGAGTTTTCTGCCATCCAAAGTTTGAGCTATAAAAAAGAGACAAAGATCACAACCTTTAAGTAAGTTCTTAGATATGCTTTAAAAAATTTTGTTTTGTTTAAATAGTTTTTCTACTATAAAATATCATTATTTCCTTTCATAAAGATTTTAAATGCTTCAAATAACATAAAAAATCTTATTAATAAATTATTTTGTGTAATAAACTAAATAACCTGAATAAATTCAAAATCAATCAAATAAACCTGAATCAGCAGTTAATTTCTATTTATCTAATTAATTAATCTAATTTCTGACTTTATGGATCTTACCAATGACTGACAATAATAATGTTATAAATAATTTATAATTAATAAACTCTCTTTTCATGGGAAATAACCGATGGATGCGCTTTTAGAAAAGTTCTTTCATCTCCTAAAGTGACAATTTTGATGGTCGCATTGCAGAGATCTCATATTTATCATTAATCTGGATGCAAAAAAATGGCATTTTGTCAAATTTCATATTTAGCTTTAATATCTCATTCCTTTTCTGCAATTCTGACTTGAATAAATAGAAGGTAAAATTTCTCTCCTGAAGAACTTTTTTGTAAGGAAACTATTCATCGTCGTATTGAAAATGGGAGGAAAATTATTTTTTTTTAACCTTGTTCTTGTCTCAGCATTGTTATCATCAATATCGAGAAAAGTTAAGATTGTTTTTTGCATCATTTCTCCCCCTTACACAAAGAAGACTAGTGTCATCTGTTTTTATATGTTGACAGACAGCAACATTTTAATAGAAGCGGCATGTCTGCCTCTATAAGGAGATGGTTCTATGAATAGACAAACTCTCCCTATTGGCTCCAAATTAGAAAAAAAATTACAAAAAACTTTGAAAATTAACTTTTATTTTGTTATTTTGCATTTATATGATAAATGGCATACATCAAGACAACCAATTGTTTTAGGCTTGGCTGAATGAAAAGAAAAGCATTGTTTCTGATATGTATCTGATATGTTATTTAATTGTTTCTGATATGTCCAATTTGCTCTTCACTTTTACTAATCAATCAACTTGGATAATTAGGAAGCACTAAGTCGTTTGTTAGAAAAAAAAATTCTGTAAGAATTCACATTTATATGAAGTGTGATTTAGTTTCTTCTGCACTTTTGATACTACTAAACAATGAAGAGAAACGTAAGCAAGTTTCAAATAAATAAAAATCTGATTGCTAACAATTAAGAAAAAAATTACCAAAAAAAATGTGGGCAAAGCTTTAATGGAAGGGATCTTGACTCCAATGCATTGCTGATTTCACCTCTAGTTTGCCATTTTTAAAATTCTTGTCAAAATTTGTAAGAAAATTTCGTTATTCTAAATTTGTGTGTGCTAAGAAAAGGTTGTGTTTAAATTTTCCAGTTTATTTTAATGCATTATAGTTGATTCCTTGTAATCCAACCTGAGGGATAATTAAACTTTGGAATGGGAGAGGCATTCCAAATATTTTATTTAAAACACTGCTATTAATATTAAAAATAGCAACTTCATGTGATCCTCTATAAAATCAATTCATTTCTTTCAAGTGTTAGGATTATTTACCTAAGTTCCATTCAACACATTCCATCCAGTTTTTTCTTTTCTACATAATCCTGTCCATGAAGCTAGACAATATTTTATTTTCACCTTGAATCTGTGATGTGCCTCGTCGAGTCTCCTCCATACAAACTGAAGTGAGGAAGTAACTGACTCGTTTGAAGAGCGTAAACCGGAGTTTCGATCCCGGTGATGGCTTGCACCGACCAGTGCTGACGGGAAATATCCTCAGTGGTACAGGGATCATGGGTTAGAGTCCTCTTGCCGTCAGGCTAACCGTGGGAGGTTCACGTGGTCAAAACACATAAGGATAATATGGGTGGATAAAAAACACATTAATAAAATCTTTAAAGAAATGGAATCACTAAGGATGCAAAATCATTTTTTTATGCATATTATCTGTTGAATTGTATATTAATATGGTATACTCATTTTTATATTACTCTCTATATACATTTTACCTTTAGTTCAAAAATAAATCAAAATCCTCATTTAAGTAATACATTAAAAGTTTGACTATATAGAATGTGTGGAAATTGAAAAATTCCAAAACCCCCAAAATCTCATTTTTATATTACCTTATTTCCTGGAAAATAAAGTTGCTGTACCTTAATAAGAATAAAATCACAATAGACGCTTGTAAAAAATAACAACAATGAAGGGAGAAAAAACTACAATAGTTATCCTTAAATTCTTTGTTTTCTATGTTATTATATTTACTTTAAAAAAAATGCTTGAACATATTAAAAAGGTTGTTATAAAAACAAAAATGAGTAGTAATAAAAAAGGAAAATTGCATACTTAAATATATAGTGCATCAAAATTATTGCTTATAAAAGATAAAGATGTATACATAAAAGATTTATTGATAGCCTAAAAAAATCAAAAGAGAGAAAAAAAAAGATTGTTAATTCTTAAGACTGATTTTTAGTATAAAGTGATGATAAAAGAAAACGAAATCAATCAGAAATGCTTTAATAAAATCACTATAAAAAAAGCAAAACTTTATTATAACAAAAAAAAAATTGTTCCTAATTATTAAAACAAAATTTTAATGCAGAGAATCTCATTTTTTCATTATTACGGTTTTTTCTATTAAAAAAAAAAGTTATCAGAAATGCTTTTATAAAAAATTTCAGCTTATAAGAAAGATCCTAATAAAAAAGGAAGCTCATAAATAAAACAATCATTCTTCATTCTCAAAACAAAATTTCCCTTTTAACAACATTTATCTCTCTTTTAATGAAAATTTATCACTTATCTTGCAGTACTTGAAACTTTTCATTACATTTTTATTGTTTGAAATGCCATTGCTTTTTTAAAATTATTTGCGTTCCTATTTGTTGAGAACGGAGTTTGTAAGCATGTGGCCACTAAAGTTATGACATCATCATTATTGTTCTGATCACCGAATGAAATGAAACGAGCGTCTATGGCTTCTGATCTTGTTATCGTTTTTCCTTTAATAAACGTTGTTTTTTGTTAAATGAACTTTAATTATTTTTAAACTAACAACACATCCACATCTGGTAGATGCAGCCCACAGATTATGAAGTTAATTTATTGTTGTTCGCAACACTATTTATAAAATTTTTTATAGTTATACTTTTAAGCAGTTGGGGAACATGTTTTAGAAACATGTTCCCAATACATAAAAACATAGCACATGAAAATAACGTGTCATATGAATTTAGATATTCAGATATGTACCTTTTTGGTTGGTCATCTGTGAGTGCGGTGGAAAAGGAAATTGTGATTGTGTCCGATCCTCTGGACGTCATTGCCGTCCATCAAGAAACAGACAAACCGGCTGTTTCTTTGTCATGCGACCTTCTTCATCTCTCTCCGCAGGTAAGTCTTCTGACAATTTTTATGAATGATATTTTATACTTTATATTACTTTTTGGGCCGGCATAGCCTGTTCGGTAGTCCGAGAGTTCAAACCCCGCCGGCCGACGACTCTCAGTGTAGTAAATGGTGCACGTTAAATCTGTCGAGTCCTCCATGTTCCCATAACAAATCAATACCACCGAGGGTACTGGATTGGAGATCAATCGTTCTCTGATCCAGGCTAAAAGTTACGATCTGCGGATGTATGAATGGGTCCGCCCTATAAACGGGTGTGACAAGTGTGTGACTAGGGACAAATTCTTAGCCATAGTTGGCGCCACTGAAAAACAAATGCGCTCTCTGCCTGAAATTTGTTCGGTTTCACCAAGCAGGCTTGCTAGTGTGGCAAGTCGCATTAGAAACAACAACAACATATCACTCTTGGTTTCAAAATTTTGATTTAAAATTATTTTATCTACCACGTCATAAATGATTTAAAAAGCATATATAATAAGTCTCAAGATTATATTTTTTTTATGTGTAAAATTCTTAACTAAAGTTTGAAAAAAAAACTTACCTTTAATGCTTTACCCTTAATGCTTTACTCTGCTTTTCAATTGCCACTATGAAAACTCTTTAGAAAAAAATCTTTATTGGAAGCCATGTCTTATTTTCTGCAGAACAAATATAAACCCTTTTTGATTTGACAGCTACCCATGGTAAACCTCTTGAGTTGTTACTGTTAAAGTTCAAAACATGGTGAGAATTTTCTTTGTACAATAACATAAAACGATGCAAATTACATTTTTATATACAGGTTCTTTTTCCCTTAATATACTACATATTAGGGGAAGTTGTTACATATTAATCTTTTAACGAAACAAAAATGTTTCTGAGAAATTTAAGAAAAAACCGAATATATTTTAAATTAGGATAGCCACTGTAACTAGTATAATAAAGAAATTTCTTTATTTTTACTGTCAATTATAAAACTTTACTTACATACAAAAATCGAGTAATATATCAGCATATTTAAGTTGTTAAACTCATTATATATACACTACCGGTCAAAAGTATCTCCAACTTTATCACTGGCAAAACATCCCCAAATCATGACTGAACCTCCACCATGCTTCACAGTTGGTAGTAAACACTGACTTGTTATACGTTCACCAACTAAACGACGAACATGCTGCCTTCGTTTGCTTCCAAACAATTCAAATTTTGATTCGTCCGTGAACAAAACCTTTGACCACTGTTCTAAAGACCAGGTAACATGTTTTTTAGCCCATTGCAGTCATTTTACTTTATTTTGTTTTTTCAAAAGAGATTTTCTAGCAGCTACACAACCTTTTAAGCCATAGTCACGAAGTCGACGTTGTACAGTAGATACTGACACAATTTTCAGCCGAGTAGCATTCAATTCCTCACGGATTTCTGGTGCTGTTCGAGTCCGCTGCCGCTTACTTTGAATGCGTATAAACTTATCCTCACGTTTGGACGTTATTCTAGGTCTCCCTGATCGATGGCGGCTCTTATTTTGGCCAGTTTCTTTCTTCCTTTGCAAAGTTCTGACAACAGTGGTTTGAGAAACATTAGTTTTAAAGGCAATTTGTTTACTTGAATAGCCTTCTGCATGAAGTGCAATAATAACTGCACGTGTTTCCACACTTATTTCTCGTTTTTGACCCATATTTCTGTAAAAAAAAAATTTTTTTGTTTTTAATATATACCAGTTATTCTGGCTAATTAAGGCTATTATATCAATATTTAAAATTTGTCATGTACATGAACATAACTTATAATTAACCCCATAAAAGAAGATGAAAAGTAAATTGTTTATAAACTAAGAATTAATAAAAAATTTTCAATAAATTACACTTGTTTTAGTATAGGTTGTTTTAGTATAGTTTAGTACTTGTTTTAGTACTTGCATGCAATTTCGTTCATTTCGTTATCAACTACAGAATAGATACAAAATGAAAAAATAATGAACATTTTTAAAAGAAAACAGAGTTTTGAGATGTTTGGTTATGATTATGTTTAATAAATTGTATGTTTAAGTCAGAAACATTTAACTATTTTTGAAAATTTTGAAATAAATACAAGTGAGTCTAAACTTTTGACCAGTAGTGTATATATATCAAAAATATCACTTAATTTTTTGAATAATTCTTATAATATCTGTTATTATAGTTCTTAATTACTTGTTTAATAAGGATCTGTAATTATTGCTGATTTATCAGCTACTGTCTTAAGAAAACTATCAAAGAGTGTTTTTACTAAAATTAAACTATTATTGGTATCATGGATGCTGAATTATTTGTGGTTGCCTAATATATTTACATAATATAGGTTCTATCATTTTATTGCAATCTTCCTAAAATGGAATTGTAAAATCAAATTCAATATGAGAACCTTTTGAACATTATATATTATACAATTATAGTAAAAAATGGGATCCCAGTAATAAAATTAGACATCTGCTGATCATAAAACATCAATGCAGATTAAGATCTTTATAATATTTTACTTTTTTTTTTTGTAATACTCCAACCTTTTCATTTTAAACCAGCAACAAACATTGTTTGAATTCCTGACAGCCGTGCTTTTAGAATGCCACATTATTTTTTTTTCAAGTTATGTCTCAAGCGTTTACAGAAAATTGTGTTTTCCAGTTTGCACTTTTATAGAAGTGAAAAAACAATATGTGTCACTACAAAGCCTTAACTATTGACCTTGTTTTCCTTGTATAATATGGAAAAAATAATAACCAGTTATTTGAAATGTTTTATATACATTCTGCTGTAGGGTTATTTTTTTTTTTTTTGTTTTACTGAAGGGATTTAATCTTAGGCTATGTCATCTATCAAAAGGTAACTCAAGATAGAATCAAGTTAACATGTCTACTGAACTCAATATTTATAGTGGTAGTTACACCACATTACTCCCCTTCCAGAATTTTATCTCTGATGAAATTCGATGAACAGATTCCACTAGTTGATTCATGCTGTTTATATATTTATATCAATTTTGCTCATTATATTATTTTCTTCATTTTTTGTTTATCACGTTTCTCTCATTATAATTTTTTTTTTCATTTTTTTTTCATTTTTTTTTCTTCTTTATAGCATTTTGCTCAATATTTTTTTTTCATTTTTTTTTTACTTCAATATTGCTCAGTGATCATGAGACTTTTTGTTTTTTAGAGCAGTATATTTTTTAAAGCAAATCAACTGTTTAATGTGGACCATCCATCAATGTTTGTAAGTTCATATCACGTCTTCTTCTATCTTGGATAGATGAAGGGTTGACATTAAATCCCCTCATTGGTGACCCGGACATGATATGAACTTATCTTGAATTATGTAGAATGATTATAGAATATAATTATTATGGAAATATGAATTGTTTCAATATTAAAAAGAATAACACTAACCTTTAAACCCTGCGTCTATTTAGCTCATCACGTCTTTTAAATCTTTTCAAAAAGTTATTTTGTGGTTGAATAGTGAACAACTGTGCCCTGATGTTTTAAGTTTTGTTGCACAATCACTTGGAAAAAACATTTTTTTAATAAGGTTAGTTGTTTTTGAATTAATATAACTTTATTTGTAAGTTAGACTTCCATTCAAATATTGTCCTTGTATTATAGGCCTCAAGATTATTCTAATGCCCTGTCATGCCTTCAGTCTGGACTGAAAATTAAGCAAATCTTGAGAAATGCTGAGGGCATCTATCATGAAGGTGTGGATTTACTGAGTCCTTACAGAATGGTTTTGCTAGACCGGTTCAAAAACAGTGAAAAACATTCTGGTCTTAAGGTATCTTTCTTAAGAGGAAGAAAATTTTTGTCGCAAATTATCTTTATCCTTCATTACTAATATAGCATTTAAAAGAAAGAAAAATTAAGTTTAGGCACACCTAAGTTTAAGTCCTAAAATTTCAGTTGCTGAAAAAAAAACATACTTCAAAATATTAAAAGGTAAACAAATTATTAGAAGAGAACTTCTCTGTTGTCTAAGTCATCTTCTCATCATTATTTTTCATTTGTATATTTTATAGTTTACTTTTCAGTCTTTGAAACTTCATGAATTACTCTAGGTTTGTCTGAACTCACTTTAAATGTTAAGTTAGTAGGGGAAAAGAGAATTTGTGAGGAAAATTTTCTTCCTCGATATGGTGTCCTCTTAATTGACATGATGTTATGGAAATGTCTTATTACAGGGCTGATTGTGCTCCGGAAAAATCCGGATTTCCCGATTTTTTGCTAACAGTGATCCGGAAGCTTCCGGAGATCGAAGGTTCAGACGTTTCAGAAAATCCTTGATCACAGAAGTTTCCGGAAATCAAATTTTCAAAGGTGGAACTTAAAAACACGGTTTATTTTATTTGTTTGTAAGGGAGAGCCAGAGATATACTCTACAAGCTTATATTCATGATTAATATTCATTTTTTATCAGTGAATAGTTGTTATAATCATAAAACTCACGAAAGAACGACATATTTGTAAATTTTAATTACTTCTCCAGGTCATAGGTATGTGTAAAGTTTCAAATATATCTTACATAAGCTAAGAAATATTGAGAAAAAGGAAGAAAAAACTTGTTTTAAATTTTTTTCAATTTAAACTTCTTTTTTTTTAAACTCTAGAAATTTTCCGGAATTTTGACTTCGGCTCACAATCACTCATGTTATTATAGACTTAACAATTTAAATATTTTAAAATTTTCTTTCCAATTTAAACTGAGGACCTTGCCTGGTAGTGACTTTAAAAATATATTTATTTATTCATTAATTTTCATTTAAAAATCTGTTTATTCACATCGTGCTGAAATTGTAGTTGTGTGCCGAGAGTATTTGTGAAAAAACAATATTATAAAATTAACATTTTATTTTATTTAGAGAAGGTTACTGGGAAATATAAAATATGTCTCTTTCATAGTGTGCATCTGTGAAAGAGAATCACCATGACAAGAAATATATATATTCCTGTACAAAATATTAAGGGGTCACAGTACCCAAAAAATGACAAAATTACCAAAATTTTTTTTTATTGCTTATAATAAAACTTCAAACTATTTCAAATGTACAGAAAAAAATTCATCTCTCTATCTACAATTTTAAAAAAGTTATGAATGATTTTAAATTGTTCTAATACAGAAACTTGCTCAGCAGTCTGACTTCAAAGTGCTTTTTCGCATAGATGATAATTTTGTGTCTTAATCTTAATTAAATCCCAAAGGAATTTTTTCTATTTAAGATAAAGCTTTGAAGTAAACTTTTTTATCTTGAGTATAATACTCTTATTTAAACTGTGCATGGAATAAGCATTTTATGAGGTATTACAACTTTTACGGCATGTTATATATACCTAACAGGAGTTTTTACCCTTTTTTTTCTACTTTTTTACAAAATAATCCATAAAAAATATTCTAATTGATATACTTATCAACAAATGAATGCACAAAATTGTTAAGATAAATATTGCAAGCACTATGAAAAAAACTTTTTTTGAAAATATGTTAAAATAAAAAAGCCTTAGGGATTTAAAAATTTAGAATTTTTTCGACTTTTTTTAAAATTTAAAAAAAATTAAGCAGTTTAATCATTTTTTGAAGATAAATTATTGATTTTAACTTAAATGAGCATGTAAAGTATCCTCCAAATGAATGATTATACCTTTATTTTAAAAAATTGTTGCAAAGGTACTGTGACCCCTTAAGCGCATATTACTGTCTTATTTATTAGTCTTTGATATAATTTTGTCTCATGATACAATAATAAAAAACTATTTAATTATTTTTAAGGTCATACCATTTCGAGTTTAATACCTTATTATTTTTTATTATTTTTTATATTTCACATTAAACATGCACATCTCTACCAATCTGCCTACATGCTTGCACCAAGCGTGTATACACATACACATGTTTTGCTCCCCCCTTTTGTTTCTATCAACAAAAAACATTTTTTTAGGTAAATTAATTCTTATCTCAATTGGACAAATTTTAGCTGATCCTTGTCAGATTTGAACTTTTGCCACTGTAATTTTACAAGTAATTTTTAAAAAAATAATTTTTTTTAAATCAGTTACTAATTTTCTGGAAACATTGCAATTTTGAGGACCTTAATTCCTATTGCATACATGATATTTATTTCATGTATTGATTTTGCCTTTTTGCGACTTTATATGCCTTTTCTTTTGGCGCTTTTCTTACTACTTTCAATATTTTTAAACCATTTTGTCATCTTTTTCAGATTCTCAAGTTTTTAATCAAAATATTTTTAAGTTTTCTTAAAAAAATAATTTTTAAAATTAAATCAGCAATCTGTCCATAACTTACTCTCTTTATGCTTAAACTAAAAGGGAATTTTTTTTTTTAATTGACTTAATTTTCTGTTAAAAACATTCTCTTTTTTTGTTAGCTTTCTTTTTAACAGTTATTAATATATATATTTTTTGCATTTCTGCAATACCACATATTGCGAGTTGTTTACCGAGTAATGTTTACAAATGATTAATTTCTATAATTTTTTAGATTGTTTACATTTTAAATTTTTGAAAAAGTAGCCTCCACTCTTTAAAAAGTGGCCACTGTTAGAAATGGCCCTGGCTGTTAGCAACATTTTCTAATTTTGCTTCTAACAAGTGGCAACTATATGCTATGAAATTGAGATTTTTTTTAAATTCAAAATTTGTTTCATTTTCTACTTCTGTTATTTATTTTATGACTACTTGTGGTACATTACCACTCCTGTAATGAATCTGACATTATTAACTTTATTAAACGACAAAGAATAAAATGGGTTGGCCACGTTATCAGAATGGACGAATATTGTACCACAAAAAGAGTTTTCAATGGCAGACCAGTTAGCACACAAAACAGAGGAAGTCTGAATTTGAAATGGATAGGTGGTCTAGAAAAATATATTTTGGTCTTAAAAATCAAAAACTGGAAAGCGCTAGCAGGAAAAAGGTTAGCCTGGGAAAAGCATCTCGAGGAGGCCAGGGCCTACCCGGGACTGTCGAGCCATTGATGATGATGGTGTGGTACATTACATTTGCTGCACTATTATTGAATTCAAATTGGGCAAAGAAATATCTCTTAAATACTTTTTAAGGAAACAAACACTGCAATTAATTGTAGTTTTTTGATGAGATGAATTATAATTGGGATTTATACTGAAAACAAATTTAGTCTTTTAAAGGCTTCACTAGCTGCTTTTCTTAGTTGCTTTCGTTCATTCTTAAGCAAAAAAAGAAATTTTTTCTCAAAAATTAGCATTGCACAGATCTGTACTTTGCTTTATTTATTGTATACATTTGGGTACAATTTATGTGCAAAAAAAAATGATTACATTAAAATTATCACACATTTATGTTGTAATGCTAATAAATGCAAATACTTGTCATATTTCCTAATAAGCATTTAATATTCTTCTTACAAGAAAAGAAAATTCTTGTTTTTTATTAATCATTTTTCTGTAAATTCTCAATAGAAAACACTATTAACCAAATAATATTTATTTTAGTGGAAAAGATTTTCTGCTTTGAATGAAATACTGAAAGGACATCGAAAAGGAGAGCTGACAGTATTTTCTGGTCAAACAGGTACTGGAAAAACTACTTTTGTCAGCGAATACAGTCTTGATTTGTGTGTTCAAGGAGTAAGTTCCCTTTCAATTCAATTCAATGTTCTTTTATATATATTGAATTTTGTTCTCTCTTGAAATGAATTATTACTCTTCAGCTTCCAACTTTGTGGGCAAGTTTTGAAATATCAAATGAACGATTGCTGGAAATTATGTTTTGTCAATATGCTCAGTGAGTACCTTCTTAATATACATTATAAGTCATAATTATGACATGTTCTAGTGGTCTCTGAAATGCATGCTATACGATTTTAAGTGGCATTGAGAAGCTTCAAAATTTTTTTAATTGTTCAGTTTTTATAGGTTTTAATGGAATTCATAACTGAGGGATATCAATTGATCATAAAAATATTTATGTCAATTTTTTTTTATGTAAGACATATTTTCCTCGCTATACGTTTTTTGAAAATCAAAACTTGGATTTCCTTGAAAGCCTATCATCACATTACCATAAATCCAGGAAACATTCAGAAGACAATTAGGCCTGAATAAGAGTGCAATGCCAGAGTGCTATTCTTCGAGGGTTTATCGACAGAGTCTTTCATGGGGCTCATCGGGCAATTGTGCTTTTGAAGATAATATTCATATAGCTTTAAAACATCTAAATTAACTTTGTCTGGGCATAAACGCTTCTAAATGTATTTTCAACCTATGATCAACCTTTCTGAAAAATAGTCCCTCCTGTAATATTTATAATATTAACACCATTACTCAATAATATAATCACAAAATGCTTTTTCTATGTTCGAACCTTTCATTTTGAGTCATAACCAACATTTAAAAAAAATGTAATAAGTGATGCTATTACAATACTTTGCACTCATAAGAATTCAAGATTCATCTGGATGTTTATGGAAGGTTCCATCCTATTATTGTCTCAGAAAGTTAATGCTCTTAGATTTATATTGTTATATGGGTAATTCTCACCCAATTCCGCAACTAACTGTCACAAAAATCTGATTTCATACAATAGAGTATTTAAAGTTTAATCAATACCATTATTGTTAGCTTTTTAGAAGGCACTGGTCTTAACAATTACATGTATTTAAAAATGTTTCAGAAGGTAATTTTCTTCTCATGTCACCAGAGATATTGCTTTAAAACTGCATATATATTTTTCTCAGTCTAATTTTTTTACTTTTAAATTGTTAAAAGCAATTATAGAGTATGTGCACAATGAATGGTTTTCAAAGGGTTATATGGACGAATATAATATTCATTAGCAGAGTCTGGCGCCACCCTTTCAGAAGAGGCAAATAAACCAAAGTTTAGTAAGGCTATCTGGCAGTTATCTCAAATTCAATCCAATGTGTGAAATCTTTCAATAGTAACAGAGAAAAATCCATTGAAAGAAATTTTAAAAAGATTTTTTATGTTGTCATTTTCTTGCTTTCTCTAAATCATTATTGGCATAAACTGTATTATTCAGTATTTTTTTTTTTTTAAAAAAACTATTGTCAATAATACAGAGTAAAGTGTCAGATCTTAAAGTAGAACGCTGTTGAAGTGAAGCACTGTAAAATTATAACATTCAAGTTATTATGCAATACAAGTTATTAGGATATAATAATTATTAGGGTTTCTTTTAAAAAGACTATTCTGAAAATTTTAAAATATTCTTAGAATTACCCATGTAACACTAATAAACATATAGTTTTCTGATTTTATCTATGTCTGTATCTTTATTATTTAAAGGTGTTCATTTATTGAAAATACAGAAGAATTTCATCAGTGGTTTGATAAATTTGAGAAACTTCCAATGTATGTTCTTAACATTCGAGGACGCCAAAGTGTGAAGGAAATGTTTCAGGTAATTTTTTTTACGATTGTTTGGGGAAAATGTTTAGAGATTTTTTTCAAAACAAGAATATTTTATTTTGTGAAAGCCTAATTTGCTTTCGGGGATAACATGGTAACTTTGAGCATTAAATAAATGCATTTGTGTAGTTCATTATAATTGGGTTTTATGTTTTTCTGTCAGTATGTTCATTTTAGCGTATGTATATGTTGTCAATATACTCAGAGCCTGACTAAGGCAGGGGCATACGGGGCAGTTGCCCCAGCCACCCACATGAAAGGGGGGGGGAGAGAAATCAAATAGAAAGTTTATTTTACGTTTCCTTCTTTAATGAACTTTTTTTAAACAAAATATCAGTACAGTGAAAAATATGTCAGGTTTATGTTAGTTTTTTTTATTAATCTATCGTATGAACACAATCTATATTTCGTAAACCCATGGCTTTCTAGGGCAGAATTTAACTAAATTTTTGCAATTACGATGGACCTATCAAATACCTGTATTTTTACATATCACAAAATGCGATATGTTTGCAAAAAATACAGGCTTCTGATTGGCTTGATTGAGCCATCGTGATTTCACAAATTTAGCTGAATTCTGCCGTATTGTCAGCAAGGATATGAACTGTTCACAGCTAGATGACAAAGTTAACAATCAGAAAACTGCATTTGGCATGATTTACATTTGTTGTCAGAAAATTAATTAAATGAACAGATGGCTAATTCGTCTGCCCATTGGAAGGGGGACTTTATAGCTATTTCAGCTTCTAGGCAATTTTCTTGTTATCTATAATGAGGTGAAAAATACGTTCCATAAATTTCATTACTGAAACAAAGGGTGTCCTGAATATACTGGGTTATATTTGTCAAAAGAAAAGCATTTATAGGATTCATTTCTTATCTGGATTGAAAACATAGTAATGGGATGAAGTATTTTATGTAGTACAAGTTTAACAAAAAAGGTTGCACAGAATTTTTTTCTAAAATTGTTATAAAAACCATATTAACTAAAGCTGATAAAATAACTGTCAAAACATCTTTCATTTAAAATCAGGTATATTTATAGATTCAGATCATGAAGAGACTGTCATCAAAGAGTATTTCTTCTTCTCTAGATTTATTGCACTGATAATGAATTTCCAATTAAAATTATTTGGAAATTTTTTCTGTGAAAAAATCATTTCAGTTTGTAGGAATTCAGTTATTTAAAAAAAGAGGTAAAATTTTAATAATTTTTTTTTATAGTTTTTAAAAACTTCTGGAAAATTCTTCAAAATTTATTAGATTTTTTTTTCAAATTTTTTAAAATTATTTACATAAGTTGAAAACAAGCGAACCTGTAAAAAGTTTCTAATCTACACAAACGCTATCCACTGATACTGTTGTTAGCTGTAAAAATATACATAAAATTGCCCACATTGTAATAGTGTGGCTATCGTAAATATTTACCTAAATTTCATTAAAACCAATGTTTAAAAATCACAAATAGTCCATTTTTTTATGAAAACCTATGCACGTTTTGGGTGTCGCATTGCTGCAATTTCTTTATAGAATTAAATGGGTCATAACACCAAACTTTTTTAGATTTGAATAAAAGATTTTCAAGCATTGTTTTTAATGAATTTTCACACTATTATTAAAATATTTATCCAATTTTTATAAATTGTTTTTGTTGAAGGCTATGAGGTTATATGTCCGAGTTTATAATGTCAGCCATATTGTTGTTGATAACTTACAATTTATGATGAATATTGAAAACTTGAATTCTTCAATGGATCAGCTGCGAAAACAGGACGAAATATTTGGAGCTTTCAGAGGATTTGCAACTCAGTTCCATTGTCACGTCACTCTCGTCATTCATCCTCGAAAGGTATTTCTAACATTGATTTATAACAAGTAATGTATTATAACAGCTGTTAGATCGTGTATTGAGTGACATTCTGTCTGTGGTAAGTACCACCCATTTTAGCAATTTTTAAAAATTGCATGGTAACCGCTTTCAATGTGTGCTGCTAGATGTTAATAACTCAGACGAAAAACAAATTTGGTATCCAAATGCCAATTTTTAGATATTATTTACTCTTGTCAAAAAATATCTTCTTATAGATTCTTCCTCCATATTTTTTCCACACCTAAATTTATTTTGTATTTCAAAAGAAGTATAAATCATTATTTTATTAGCCTCTTATGAATGATGGTACACCTATCACCACTACCACCCCCCCACACACACACGCACACTCACAAATCATATTAAAATTCACATTAATTTGATCAAATGCATTTCTTTCCTTTACTCAAGTTCAATCCAAAATATAGTTTCACATATTATTGCTAGATATAAAGGGTCCGTTAAAGGGTGAAATTATGAATTAAACCAACATTTAATCCACCATCATCCATTTAATTAAATGCTATATAAAATGCTTACTTTCAATAGGTTAGTTCGAAGTTGAAATAATTTATTTAACTGAGCATTTCATTGCGGTTCGAATGCACTCAATCATAAGATTTCCGTCGTTAAAAATATTTTACATTCTAATTTATTTTTTAATTGCATTTAGCTTAAATCAGCAGATGTTATGTAGGACTCTTTTTTTGAACAGTCTTCTTTAGAAATAATATGCCCTACATTACTCAAATTATCATTTTACTACCATTATTTTACAACTTTGGTGTAAGAACATGAATTGATTACCATTTTTCTTCTTTTTTTTGTTTCTATTTTTATATATTTTAAAATTTTTCCTTATTTTTTTGGCAGTATTGGTATTTATTGGGAAAGCATTTCATCTGCGAATAACAATTACTAATTAGTTGGTAATTAGTAATTGTATTAATAATTAATTAATAATTACTTGTATAAGATAGAACGAATTCTTGTTAGAAACCTCTTCTTCATTTGAAACATAAATAGATATTTTTATATTTTTTTTTTTAAGTTTTAATTTGTTCTTTGGAATTTTACGCACTTTTATTATTAAATGAGGGTAAATAAATTGAGTTTCAAGATGAAACAGTAGGGAAACTATTTTTAGACAGTAAATGTTTTGAGGCCACACATTTGTTATGAATCAGGGTTTATTTTTCTTCCTAAAGAAAAAATTTCTATCTTGCAGCATCATCCTCTTTTATTTCTTGAATTAAATAATGTTAATTTTTCACGTCCTTGATTATATTTCAATAAAATTTTATCACTCAGAGAATTTCAGATTGAAATAAAATGAGCCCTATTGATTTCGTACAAAAATTTTTATGAATATACGTAATTTAAATACAATTATAATTCATTTGTGTGGAATTATTTCATTTTCATTGAGCACTAGAATAAGCAGTTTTTACCGTATTGTAGATTTTCCAGTGGTTATTCTTTGTTGCATGTAGAAAAATCTCCACTTTGCTGAAATTCATAAGAATCTTATAAATCTTATCTGACTCTGAACTATTAAAATTGATATAACCTTTTGAAAACGAATATCATAAAACTTTAAAGTATTTTAAGTGTAATTCAAAAACAAATGAAAAAAAGAGCTTGATTTTTTTTGTTATAATTTATTTTGAATATTTATAAGCATCTGCATCCCTTCCTATTTTGTTTATGTACAAATTATAAAGATACGAAATCTGTATAAATAACCCGCATCATTTGTATGAATGCGTGTTGTCATTACTATTTGATCATAAATGAGTAGTCTGTGGTGCAGTGAAATGGTGCTTCTTGGAAAGCTCCATTTTTCACTTTTTTATAAAAGTCCTTCAGCTTAATGGTAAATAAATGAAGTTGAAATGTATGAAACCCGAAAATAACCATTTAGCACACCTCTCTATTTTGAGATATTTATCGTAGGGCAAATAAAGTGTGGAAAAACAAAGTAAAAAAAGGAATTTAAATAAAAACAGAAATTGGAAATGCTGTTCGTTAAAATTAAACTATAATTAAGAAGTTGAATTTTTCAAATTTAAATTTGAAATATTTATCTGTATGACAAAATGAGTATAAATGCAACAGACTTCAAAAAATGAAAGGCAGATGAAGACAACTTGGGATGCTCAAAAGTGGGTGGGAAATGCCCCCTTAGTTTAAGGATCTCCCTTTAATCCTTTCTCTTAATTTTTCCTCCATTCTTAAGCTGTCACGATCCCCCCCTCACGCAGGACAGCTGTTGTCACTATTTGTTATAGAATTACCCTTTCTTGCATAAATTTGAATGACATTAAAATTTATAGATTGCTTGAAAAAATGTTTGCTTTTTTGTTACTTTTTTTTGGTAAATGGATTGACTTGGATATGAAACCAAGCTCCTTGCTTTCCCAGAAAGTCTAATCGTGGGGTTTGAGCATTTTTCAATACATTCTTTCCTATTTTAATTCAAAGATAAAAATATTCGATCTCCCGAAATGGTTCAAAATGAACAATGAATGCCTTTTTCTAAAATAAATACTTTATTAATCTCTCAACGTTAAGAAATTGTAAGGGTCGTATCTGTTCTACGCCTTCAATTTAACCTTACATTTTGTTTGAATGTGCAAAAACTATAACACTTGGAAATTTGAAATGAAAAAGGTGTGCTGAGAAATGTATAAGAAATTTGATAGGATAAAAAAAAATTAAGGTTAGATTATTCTTTGAGATTTATCAACTTTTGAAACTCTGAAAAAGAGATAAAAACCGTTTGTAATGTGTACAACATGTGGTTATTGTTATAGATTGTTAATAAGTAAAATTAATTCACTTTTATTACCACTTATGATATTGCACATTCTGTATTATCTATTTTTTTCCCAAGTACTCTTAATTATTTTTCAAATGGTCATTTTATTACGATCCATATGTTAGAAAAATATTCTTACGTAAAATAATAAGAATTATATATTTTCTCAACAAAATGACCTCTTTTTTTTAACTCTGGAATTTTAAGGGGGGAAAAACAAAAATGAAAGAGAGGGCACCAGGTTGCTTAGGGTAGCTTCCTGTTTGTATTCAATTAAGTGAATCCAACTTATCGTGAAACACGCTTAGTTTTATAGGCAACTTTTTTATAATTCTGTTTATCTGCAATATTAATTAAATTATCCGTTATTTTTTATGCTGTTTTTTTATGCCACTGCTTGAAAACTTTCTTTTTTTCATAGTTTGGTTTTTAATTTGGCTTGGTATGTATGCCACATATGTGAACAGAATTTATAAATAAGACAAAGGTCATCTCATTTATGCAGATTCAAAATTGTTTTTTCTTCATAAAATGAAATTTCACTGAAATTACAAATTTAACTTGTTGTACTTTATTTTTTTAAAAATATATATTTGACTTCTTCAGAAATACATTTTTTGGTCACATGAAAATGTTAGTATATTTAAATTGTGTTCCATCCAATTTTTAAAAAAATATTTTCAAAAATATGATTAGGAGAAACTAAACTAGCAACGCCCCCTATCGAGAACTAGAAAATAATCTCACAGTGAGATAGTGTGAACGAACAGTAGAAAGCCTGCCATGCAGAGCTCCTTGTTTTCTTCTTCTTCATATATGTTTTATATATTGTGAATGTGCTGAGTGCTAACTATAGTCATGTTGTTTGTAATAAAATAAAAGTTAGCTAGCCGTTGTTTTAATTCCCCCCTATGCGCCACACATCACATTTGTAGTTTCTTTTGACATTTTTAAAAATGATTTTTTCGTTTTTGTTTATCTGTAGTTCAAATTTAAGTTTTGATAATTCAAATCATGTTCAAAAACAAATTTGCTGTTGTAAAATTTTGGGCCAAAAATTTTATCCAATTTTCAAAATCCATAAAAATCACTGCCCATAGTTAAATTTACAATTGAATTTTATAAAAACATTCATTTAACAGTACTAGCACTAAAAGTTATTTTAATTATGAGAACATTTTCTACTGGGTCATAGAGAAAAAAGTTTCACAGAGAAAAGAATGGTTCATAAAAAAATTTCGACTTCCTGTAAACTTTATAAAGGGTTGTTTAATTTTAAAAAAGTCAGCGACAAAAAAGCTTGCTTTGATATCACGTAAGCGTCTGATTAGGCTTACTATATTGCAGTATCTGACCAAACATGTGCTACCTTTTCATAAAAGACATCTGGCAGAAAAGCTTCTATTTTCCATAGATTGCAACGAGAATGAGGTTTGCGTGAGAACTTGCTTTTTAATCCCTTCCTTCTCACTCCCTTAAAAATGATGGGGTGAGGTTTTGCCCTCTATTTTTCGCTCCCGTGAAAATTCCGGGCTAGAGTGTTCAGTACTAACGCGCCAATAAGAATAAAATTAACTACTTTTGTCTGGAAAACATTTTATTTCTCATTTTACGCACCAGATGGCAGTACCAGGATATTTTTAAGGTAATTGTAGATAGTTTATTTTAAACTAGATGTCAGCACTAATCAAATACGCATATTTGGCAAAATAGGCCCTTTTATGACTGTTTTCTTGAAAATTAACCGATCGTTAAGGGGTTAAAAGTATTTTGTGAAACTGCCATTTTTTCTGAAGTTGAAATTTGCGAAGGTACTGCTAAACGGTAGTAAATTTACCCTGCTTTAATGCTAAGCAGGTACTACCTGCTTAACGTTAAAGCCGAAATGAAGCAATTGTGTTTTTATAAATCTGTGTTTAATTCTAATGTTGCTTTCACAGGAACCAGAATTTACAGAATTGAATAATGCATCTATATCTGGAACTTCAAAAGCCACTCAGGAAGCAGATAATATTTTGATATTACAGAACACGAAAACTCGTCAGTACATACACGTGAGTACCCCTCTTCATTGTTAATTTGGAAACTGTATTTTCTCTCCCTTAGAAAAATTTGCCTTTTAAAAAATAACACCATGCGTTTTTACCTAGGTTAAAATTTTGCTATACACTTTTGCCATGAAAGTGCATTTCCATATGAGCATGGCAAATTTTTGTCCGAAGAATATTGCGAAAGTGTATGGTTAAATTTTTTTTATAGGTAAAACCATTTAAGTATATCGTATATTATTTAATTCATATAGAAAATTTCTACCATTAAACTATTGTATGTTATAACCTATGATGAAATGTTTCCATGGCTATGGAAACATTTCTTCATAAATATTTTCATATATCATATATATTTTATTTCATATATTTCAGTTTTTCATATATTTTCCTTTCTCAACCTAATTGTATTTTATCATACAATTATACTTAATACTTGGGCAAATTTATACAATAGCAATAATAAGCAAGGGTCATGAAATACAGTGAACTTTTGGTGCTCTTTCACAAGAATGTCTAGAATAAGAAAAATTAAGTAACTAAATATATTGCAAAAGGCAATAATTCTGTAAAAGATGGCTCAGGGTATAGAGTATTCCCCTTCCAATGAGTGGAACCAGGTTCAAATCCAGCAATGGCATTTTGTTACGAATTCCGCTTTTGGTTCGAACTGTTCACAGTGCTGACGTAAAATATCCTCAGTGGTAGTCAGATCATGGGTTAGATTCCCCTTGCCGTCAGGCTGACCGTTGGAGAATTTCATGGTTTTTCTCTCCGTGCAATGCAAATGCGGGTTAGTTTGATCAAAAAGTTCTCCACGAAGGCAAATTTCTTCCTATACTTGATTTAGGAGCTCCCTTGTATTCTGGATTGAGTTCAAAGTGACAAGGCTATGAGTTGAGCATTAGTAGTCGTAAAACCTAAACTCGCTGTTCAACGACGGTCATAAAATAAAATACGGAGAATTATTCTCTCTTAAATATTTATAGAAATATGCATATTTTTATTAAAAAGAAAATTTTTTTCTTGCATTTTTTTTACTATAACATTAAAATATTCAACAAATAAAATTAAAAAAAATGCAATAATTTAAGTTTTAAGCAATTTTCAAAGTAGTTTTCATATTTTTAAAGGAAAGATTAAAATGATAAGGGGATTTCCACAAATTTCATTTCGTATTGTTAAACAAGATTTATTAAAAATGACTTCATTATTGCTGGGAATCTCTTCCATAAAAGTATTGCATCTTTCCTTATACAATCATATTTCAGTATATGAACATCTATTATATTATATTATCATTTGTTATTTGTCTTATGATAGAAGATAATATATGTAGAAAAACCCTTTATCATTTTGATTTTCTTTTAAAAAATCCAAGAACTACTCAGAACATTGCTTGAAACTTTTTAAATTTTTAAGATATTGAATTCGGAATTTTTTCATTAGTTGTCAAATGCCATTCACTACAAAATTATGAAAAAATAAATTGTTTAATTTTTTTTTGTGCATGTGCTAAATATTCTAATTACTTATAAATTGCACAGTTTTCAGTGATTTTTTTCAAATTTTTAAAGCAAAAATTATCTTAATTTATTTTAAATTGCTCTAAAAATTTTTTTTCAATTCATTGAATAGTTTTAGAGTTAGAGCGAAAAGACGTAAGACTAAGTTGTTATTTTTTTATAAAAATGTTTATTTTTTTTCATAAATAAGCTAGGCTTACGAAAGTTTGTAAAATTATTGCATATAATAACCAAAATAATTGTCAAAAGCTACAAATTTATTGCTACATTTTTGGCATGTTCAAAATCTCTTTTTTTCCGTTTGTAATTTATTGTCGGTCCCTCAAGCCTCTAAAAGCTTTAAATTTAATTGATAAGTATGAGAAATCACTTCTGAAGTTATGAAATGATTCTTTGAGTAATTCTTGAGAAATATGGGGAAAAAATTTTATAGTATAGAAGTGTTTCCTGTACTTTTAATCTTTTTTTTTTTTACCGAAAAAAGAGGAAAAATTTTGATTTAGGAGAGGTATTTTTTCATCCCCAGTGGCGGTTTGAAGCTTACCCAGCTTCAGATGTATGGGGAAACTTGTTTGGGAATTGTGAAACCTCTGAGCCGCAATGGCTATGGGGATGGAGCGTTCTCCTTCCCATGAGGTGAACCGGGTTCGAAACTCAGCGATGTCTGGTCGATACAAATTCCGCATCCAGGACTACAGTGCTGATGGGAAATAGCCTCGGTGGTAGACGGATCATGATTTATAGTTCCCTCCCCGTCAGGCTAACCGTAAGAATATTTCCTTTCCATGTACTGCAATCCATCAAAAAGTTCTCCAGGAAGGCAAATTTCTTCCAATACTTGATCCAGGAGTTCCCTTGTCTTCTAGATTGGATTAAAAAATCAAGGCTACGGAGTTAAACATTAGAAGTTGTAAACCCCAAAAATCGGGTCGGCCGTTCGACCCCGGTTTTAAAATAATATATAAAAAAACCTTAACCTCCGTGGGATTTTTTTAACATATCTTTTCAGAGTTAATAATGTACCGTCGGAAGAGTTGTGCTCATAACTTGCAATGAGTTTTTACATAAAGTAGACAATGAAATGTCTGATTTAAGTTGCATTTTTGTTTTTAAATTTTTCTTTTTTGATTTCAGATAACTAAAAACAGATTTTGTGGAGCTAAAGGATGTGTGATGGTGGAGTTTAATAAGAACAATTACACTTTTAAGCAAAGTAAAATGAATACCGCATCATCGAGTGATGGAGCGACTGGAAGAAAAGTGTTATGACAGTGGAACTTTCTCATCAAGTCATTATTAATCAAATCATCTTATCAAATATTGTTTCATAAATCATTTTAATAAAAAAGGATGTTTCCCTCATTTTTTCTTGTAAGTGAAGAGGTTTGCCTCCCAAAAGTATGGGGAGTAAAATTTTGCTACTGGTCAGCATCTTTAACAGTGGCCTAGAATAGCCCACCCCGTGACGATTTTTTGAAATCTCGCCAAACTAGGTTTCGGGGAGTTATGTCAACCTACTACTATTTGCCTAAACTTTTCGGAGTATTTCAAAAAGTCGCCAAAGGGTGGGCTATTCTAGGATTTTTCCTCCACTGTTTCAAAAATCTATTAATAATGTAAGACATTTCTTCTAAAGCATTACAAGAAAATTATGAATAAACGATCGTGAAATAAAGTAATTTTCAGAATATTATAAAATATTTTAACTGTTCCATATCTATTTTTTTTTTTAAAAAGTAAAGCATTTTTTTTAAAAAAAAGAAATGCACAAGAAGTGCATTTTTGACGAAAAAAGTTGGCGATTGGTAGACAGTTTTTTAATCGCTTTTTGACAGTGTCCCTAGTATCAGAAGTACATCTAAGCAGTTGGAACAAAATTTAATTGCGAACCAGCTATCTAAACCTATGTGCAAAAAAACTATTTAATAGTTTTTTTTAAATTTCAATGTATGCAAATTAAATTTAATAAGTGGGTGTTGTAATTCAAGATAATACAAGGATCTTTTTTAAGATGTTTTATTTTACAATAAACCGTCTTTATTTGTGTGAATTAGGTACCTTGTTCATTCTAAAGTTTGTTGCAATAATTTCTTTTTTCTCTTTTTTTTGTGGAAATTTCCAGCAATGATTGCATTTTCTTTTCATTCCTCGAATCAGCACGGCGGTGCATAGACACAGGAGGGTTCATGGCCCCGAGTCACGCAAGTAATAGCACCACAAAGTACGTCGACGGATAAAGGATGCCTGTTGGAGCGACACTCCAGAGTCAAACCACAGAGCGGCGATGCCAAATCCGACTGCAGACGCTCAGTTAAGAGGAGGTCGGCAGCAGGCGAACCACCGAGCCGTCCTCCGCCTGGAAGGAGCTGAAACCAATGCTTTTACTTTATTTAGATCAAAACCATCAACTTGAAGGTTAAAGCAAACAAAATTAAAATAAAAATGTTCGAAAAATCACATAATAAAGATTCCTTTAGAATAAGGTTTTGGAAGGCCAAACTAGCTCACAAAGTCATGGGGCAACAGCAAGTTTCAATAATGAATTTGTCTTTTTAAGCTCCCTTTGATTTGCTGGACAAAGATCCTTTCATAGCTGGATGGTTTGTATTTAGTCCAAATTTCTCGTTCGCAGCTGCGCAATTCACGCAGTTGCTTTTCTGCTTACAGTCTTCGGTGTCCTGCTTCAAGGGCGGCGCCAGTAGGGGGTCAGGGGGGCAATTGCACCTCTGTCGGGCATGGTCACCCCCCCCCCATCGTGAAAATTTTGAAGTCTCGTCGGGAAAATAGTCTGGTCAAATTTTTTTCTGAATTATATCAAAAATTCATTTACAAATGCCTAATAAAAAAATTTGTTGTTTATTTTTTATTTATTTATTTTTAAGAATTAGCAACAAAAATTAGTAAAATATATTGTAAATTCTATGTAATTGTAGTTTCACTGCACTACTCATAACTTTGTCCATACATTGTTAAACTAGAGACCGGATGCGATTAGACATGGGTGAAATTGGCGACTTTTCGAAGTCCCTTTTAGAAATCCTTTCCCTCAGACGCATCTTCATTTTCTTGGAAACTTATCTTTCAAACTGATATTCTTTCTTCTGGAGAAAGGGGATACCTCTTTGCTGGGGGAATAACGGACAAAAGCCTGAGGGATAAAAAGATCCTCTTTTTGAAATTTTCAGGCAAAATGAAAGTATAAGAATAAAAAGAAATTTTTTTCATCTTTTTTTTTAATACTTTTAAATGAGGAAAATCATTTACTTATTGGGATTCAAGGTTTATATTTTAATTAACGCAATAAATATGCAGTCGGAAAAAAGAAAAACAGAAACAAAAAATTTTTAATTTATTATTTTTTTTATCATTTTCTTAGTAGTAAAAAGATTGTTGATTGATTCAGAAAAACAGTTAAACTGTTCATATTCAATATCTTAAAATATATATTAATCAATATAACAGATTCTCTTTGATTTATTTTATGAACAGTGCATGAAATGGAAAAAGGGAACACCTTGATTACTTGTGATTTGATCATATTTTCACGTACAAAGAGTCAATACCATATTTTAAGTTACGAAAATGAACAGAAAAGCGCATTCTGTTCTGGATAAACATACAAGTTTGTCTATAGTTTTAGGTTTTTAATTTTCAAAATGCGGGGACAGCCGCAATCTGGAAGATATGGTCTGAAGTTATGGCAAAGAGAGAGTTGGAAAGTTTGGATCCTTTAATTTTAACTTCACTCTTCGATTATAGCCCATTATCTCAAAAACCTTTTTAGTGTATAAGAAAATGTTTTCATAAAATTACAAAAAAACATTTTATACACAAATTTTTAAGCAAAAATAATTTCAAATAATTATTTGTTATTTTTTATTAGTTTATTAAATAAAAGTAAAATATATTGAATTGTATGTTCTACATATTTTTACATCCTTCTTTTAATTTCAAAATACAAACTTTCAGAGCAATCGATCAATTAGTTTTGGAGTTATCAAATTTTAAAAAAGTCAGTTTGTTAAAAATTTTATTTATCTCGAATTATTCTACCGATTTCATTCAAATTTTGTATTTCGCAATTTAAAATTACCTTCCATAAAATTATATAAAAATTTGTATATCTTGCAATTTTATTTTATTTTATCCGTTGTTGAACCACCGACCCAATTTTCGGGTTTATCACTACTAATGTTCAACTCCGTAGCTTTGTAATTTTGAACCAATCCAGAAGACAAGAAAACTCTTGAATAAGTTCCCCCAGAGGTACTGATTTGTTATGAGAGCATGGAGGACTTTGCGACTCCACAGATTTAACGTGCATCAGTCGCCATTTACTACACGGGGATTTCAAAAATCGGAATTCAGAATTTATCCAACGCATATTGTAAATATAAAAGTTATTAAATATTTTATAACTATTTAAAACTATATTTTTTGCATGGCATTACCTTTGGAAAAACGAATTTTTGCAATTGTATGAAAACTTTTTCGATTCAGTCAAAAAGCAAAACGTTCTTGAGGTATGACGAGATTGAGATATTATCATTGAGCTATTATTTCGAAGCTATTACTTTGCAATTACTATGAAATTAACAAAAGAGGACAAAATAAAAGACGTTTTTATTTATTTATATCTGATATTAATATTGAAAGTGAACATCATTTCACCTTATTTTCCTCTTTCAATCATAATCCTTACATCAAAGCATATATATATATATGGATAACCATCAGCAAAATTTTAAAAGTCTCTTTCAGGGACGTAGGTAAGGGGGGTGTTCAAAAACCGCCCATTGTACAAGGCAATTTTCTTTTTTTTTTAATACTATAGATAATTTTTCCGTAATTTTAGAAAAATTTTAAATATTTTATTTACTGAAAAAAATTGGAGAATTCCCATGACATTTTATTTAGAGGCAGGGCAGTTTGCCATGACAACTGCCAATGAAAACTGGGTGCAAATTGTTCAAAAGAATGACTTCAATAGCTAGCAATAATTAACTATATTTAAGTACTATATATTTAATAACCTATAGGCTAAGCTCGCTGCCTACTCATCAACACCGATACAAAAATTGTTGTTTCTTGGCAGAAAACATTTATATTCTTATAACATTATATTCAAACAAATTTGAGCTCGTATTTTCGCTAACCCTACTTTTACTTGTATCTTATTGGACAGGACGTTAAATTCTGAATCATTTAACAGATTTCTTCAACTAGCGAGATTGCTATCGACATAGGCTTAGAGTCTGAGAGGGGCATGTGCCCCCTCAATATTTTGCCAAAAAGTAAATTTTTCCTGAATAGATTGCATATTTTAAAAAAATTTAATAGCTGAACAAAAATTAAAAATGTTACTTCTACTATCTCATCTTTTTCTCTTCAAATCTTATAACGCTTATTATATATATATATATATATATATATATATATATATATATATATATATATATATATATATATATATATATATATATATATATAAAATTTAGTTTGACTTCAATACTTAGTTTGGCCTAGTTTAGATACATCAGAGATACTTTTGAAAATAAAAATGGTTGACTTAATAATCGTCTGCTTCAAGAAGCTATTTGGGTATTTTCGTTCCATGTGTGGCTTCCTCGTAGACGCCGGTAAAAGCAGCTGCTTGAAAAACAAATTCTAACATCTATTACAATTATTTGTTCTAAAAATTTCACATTTTACTCAAACTGAAATGTTCTCACCCTCATTTAATGATATTTTTTACACAGAAAGTCTAATATTTCACATTACAAATAAAAGAATCAAAGTTTTCTAATGGTCTCAATTTTCATTCAAATTTACCTGATATACCTGGAAAAGTCAGTGAATTTTTTTCTGAAATTGAGTGAGAACCCTGACACAGTCTTTCCATCTCTTTTTGGGCCTTCCTCTTGGCTTTTTATTGGAGGGGGTTGTATTAAAGACTCTTAATGCTGTTCGTTCTGGGCTCATTCTCACTACATGCCCAACCCATCTCATTCTACTTAGTTTAATAGATTTAATGATATTAAGATCTTATATATTTCACTATTAAAGATCTTATATATTTCAAAATTATATCTTTTTCTCCAGTTGGATAGCGCCAAAGATGGTTGGTAGGACCTTCCTTTCGAAGGTTGCTAATAGCTTCTCTTCCCTTTTTGTTAAAGTCCATGTCTCTGAAATTGTCATTTATTAACATCAAGTAATATACATTTACTAAATAAAAAATACAGAAGATATCTATAAGATTTTTTTTCAACCCGGCAAGCCTTTTGTAACCACTCTGCCACAAGATTCATAAAACTAATGCATTCTATACAATTTAAAGAATGACAGCTCTGTATCAAATGTTTTATCCAGGGTAGAGTTTTGTTACTCTTATACCCATAATTTTATAAAAATGAAGAAATAAAAATACCCTGAATATAAGTAAGTAAAAATTCAACTAAAAGTATGGTATCGAAGCTATATTTTACCATAGCATTCCCATATTAATTTCATTAATTAACAATCATTCTTTTACAAAATAGTAACTCTTCATAACTACTTTACTAACTCAGGCTGACAAACAACACTCAGCTTCATTATTTAATATTAAGAACAACTTATATTCAAATTCTCTTTCTTAAATGTTATAATGCTAACAATAATACTCTTTCTCCAATCAAAAAACATTACTCAAAACTCCATCTAAAAACTTAACTTTAATGATTAAATCTTTTCAGAACATGTTACAAGCAATACAAAACACCAATAAAACCTTAATTGCATAAATAATATTCTTATTACCACCTTCTTCATTATTTTTTCCCTTTTGCTCAATCACAAATCTGTCAAATTCATCACCACAATTCAAAATATCCACTTCCAATGCAGCCTTGCCCACCTGAATATCTTCCTCTTCTCACCTTATCCTTCATTTTTTTTTTCCATCTCTGCAAAAAGCTTAAAACATCAGATCAGTTATCGTCAGATTCGGTAATAATTAAAAATTTGTCAAAGAGAGCTGCAGAGCTAAAAAAACAGAAGCTGTTTTGAGTTTATTTAATTTTTCATGATGTTTTTTTTTTTTTAATTCTATTCCAAATATTATTTTTAATCTTATTCTAGTTATCTATTAACCAAAAATTTAATTGTTTCTTTAACATTTCTTTGAATATACTTTTATAAGTGGATAAATGAATGGATCAGTCTTATAAGAAGGTGTAATGCATGGGTGTGGCAGAAGTCGAATTCTTGGCCGTAGATGGCCCACTGAAAAACAAAAACAATCGCATCACTGAGTGCCTTAATGGCACACGACAACAACAACATGGAATTTTTAAAAAAATTTACAACGAGAACTAATAAGCAGGGAATAATTCATTTGTTTTACCAGCATTAAATTTTTTTAATGCATATATGAGCCTTTAATTGCTCAGACTATCAGTATTGTATCATTAAAATGATTTGTCATCTCCCACTGTTACATCTGATTTCCAATTGATGCTAGTGTTACCATTTTCCTATGTGATGTCATATTTTGTGTCATACAATGCATTTGTTATGTGAGATTTGTTTAAGACAATGTATTATAGTCTAAATGTAAGCTTTTTCCCACCTAACAGGTACCCATTCTGATTTTTTGACTCACAAATTTTTGTGCCTTCTATTCTAAGCTGCTGCTTCGAGTCGAATATATAGGTACATAACTATAAAACTGACACTCAAAACGGTGACCCGTCCCGCGTGGTCTAAATGAAATTGCACTTCTGAATAAGAAGTCGCTGCATCGTAAATATATAAAATTACAGCAAATATGTACTCATAAATGCAGAACTTATTTTGACAAAAATATTATTCTTCTATCTCCTCCATTCTAAATTTTTAATTTATCTACTAAGCATATGATATTATGCTGATAATAATATATTTCCGCTTCATAACATATGTCCAGAAAGCTCTTAAATCTGAACAAAAATAAAGTTAAGAAGAATACATGATTTATCTCCAAAATAAGTTATTCATTACAACACTTTTTTAAAAGATTAAGTACAATTTTTAAACAAGAAATATATGATTCTGGGTTAAGAAATGATGGTTCTTTCGTACTTTCATATGGAATTCAAGATGCTCTATGTTCTTTGAGCACTAACCTCAAAAGAATAGGTGGACTCCCATGAAACTTTTGCTATCCATTGAATTTTCGCCTATGAAAAAATTTTTGTTTTGAAAGAGCAAAAATGCTTAACTCCTGTTTTTGATGTGATTTTCTTACATAAAATTAAACAAAGATTTCATGTTATATTGGAATGAACAATTCAATATTTATCAAAAGTAAGGTTAGCTTTCATGATGAAAATGTACCAAAATGTTGTGTGTATATGAAAACATGTGATATTTTTGTTGTATTTGAAAATATGATTTTTACTACTACTGAGAACTTTCATGTTTTCCTTAATTTTAAACCAAATGTTTGAAACAGCAAAAATTTTTAACACCTATATTTGATGTGGTTTTCTTATAAAAAGTGAAATAAAAATTTCATGCAGTTCAATTCAGATTTTCTAACACACATTAAAATAACATTGTGTCTATGAAATCAATGTATTGGTCGCAGTAATGACTGTATTTAATAATTATTGTCTTTATTCATTTACTGGTGTTTTCTAATCTTGTGTTGTATTGTTTTTAGAGTTTGATAAGACATCTATTTCTGAAGAATCTTTTATCTTTTTTGAAAGAGAATTTATTCCCTTTATTGATGACATTGAAGCTAACTTTGAATGTGCACTTTGGTTAAGTGATTACGTGAGTGCTCTACGGATTGTATGTATAACTTTCTTTTTTAAAACTGTTAATAATATAATTAAAAATTTTGAAAAATAGTGATCAAAGCTCTTTATCTAATGTATCTTTCAGTTCACAAATTTTTGTGAGAGGGAATAATAACCCCCAAAATAATTCTCTTCTTAAAGACAAACACTCTGTTTTTATAGTTACTTTTGCTTAAATTTCAATGGAGGACCCATTAGCTTTTCCAAACTTTCTTCCACCAAATGTTACTCAATTGGAAAGTAATGCAAGAATTTCAATACCCAAAGGCTCTACGATTGAGAAGTTTTTTCAATGTTGTATGTTCATTAACGAAATAATTTTGCAGAAACTTTCTTGTCAAATTCTTGTTTCTTAATCAATTTGTATCCTTTTAAAAAAAATTTGCGACTGAAAGTCATGTGACATTTAATTTATTTGCAGTTGGTATATCCTAATTTTGGAATCACTTGTTTCAGTTGAATTTTTTTTCTGTGCCATTTAATTTAGTTAAGAAAATCTCTGAGCAGTATAATAAAGAGTTTTTAAAGTCAGGTATTCATATGTCTGAAGATATGCATTACATTTATCTTCCTTTTTAAAAATTTCAAATTGGTCTTATAGTTATTAAATTTAATTTAATTGTTATTTTCTAAAGAAAATCTTATCTTGATCATAAAAAATCATTTATCACAATCAAAACTTATCACAAAACTAATCACATAAAAATTATAATTTCCTACAACCATGTACTCTTTTGTCTGAAAGCTAAATAATCTTTGCCTTTTTTAAAAAAAATTTCAAAATAAAGAACAACTAATTTTAATATTTACTTTATTTATTCATTCCATTTTTTTTTGGGGGGGGGGGTTCTCAAACTCATTTAAGTAATTTTGAAAAATTAGCAGAAAATTACTCTTTTCCATTTTCGTAAGTTAGCATAACTAGTATATGGTCTACCTTCAATATGAATTTTCTTGAATTAGTTTAATCGGAAAGCTAAATCATTTATATTTATTTAAATGTAGAGTGATTTTGCTTTGCATTCACATTGTTTTCAAATTATACATCATGATTTTTATTCTAGCAAATTTAGGAATTCATTGTGATTTGTATTCACATTATCCACATTGCATTTAATTTTGACATGAATTACAAATAGCACACATCATGCTTGAGAAGTTATGAATCAGTGATATAGCTGATTACAGAAAACCATAATAAAGATTAAATTGGTTTTCAATGAAATCTTTCAACATGCAATTAAATTACAGAGTATGTCATATATTAATCAAGATAACTGATGTTTTGTTATAATTAGGCATTTCCTGTTGTAAATGTTTTTATTAACCTCAATGTGAAAATAAATGAAATCCTTTTTTTTTTAAATATTTTTTTTATTTAGAAAAGTAATTAGATTTAGTTTGTTAATGTGTATGTACTAACCTAAAATAATGGTAAAGACGCTTTCAGTTTTTGATATTTTTTAAAATTTCTCATTAAATGCTTAGAAAATTATTTATTAAGTTTAAAAGCGTTTAGTTCGTGCGATTTTTCTTACTTAGCAATAAATGTTAATGCTTCCAGAGATTTGAGGGTCAATAAATTACAAAAAAAACAAAGTATTTTTAAGCACCCTATGACAGATAATCAAGAAATAAGCTTGTTACTTGTATCAATTACTTTGATTGTTATTTGAAATAGCAACACAAAAGTTTGTAAACTTAGCTTAAATATTTCTGGAAATATGGACATTTTTATAAAAAATATATGTTTTTGTTTTATGTTTTTCACTTTAAAATTAATCGATAAAATTAAGCAAAATTTTTGGAACATTTTAAAATTAATTATAAAATTATAGTTTTAAAATTTGAAATAAGTTTGACAAAAACTGCATGAAATATGAATATTTAAAAGTAATTTATTTATACTGTGCAAGTGCAGAAAAAATTAAACCTTTTTTTTTCTTCATAATTTTGTAAGGAATTGTATTTAGCTACTAAGAAAAAGAGTATTTCAATATCTTAGAAATTTACAACGTTTCAAGCAATTTTCTAAGCAATTTTTGTACTTCTTGAAAGAAATCACAAAAGGATTAGGGTTTTTCACAAATTTCATTTTGTAGTCTCGGCTGTTTTTGCCGGTGTCAGTTTTAATAAATCTTGTTTCATATTACAAAGAAACTTGTGGAAAAACACTTATCGTTTTGAGCTTTATTTTAAAAAGTAAAAAAACTACTTAGAAAATTACTTTAAACTTTTTTAATTTTTAAGATATTCAAATCAGAATGTTTTCATTAGTTGCTAAATGCAATTCACTACAAAATTCTGTTTTTTTTTTTTTTAAATTTCTGTGCATGCGCTGTATAAAAGAACTACTACTTTAAATACTCATATCTTAAGTAGTTTTTATTGAAGTTTTTTTCAAATATTAAATCAATATTTTTGTAAATAATCTGAAGTATCTGTAAAGCTTTTGCTTACTTGTGTTGAATATTTTTAAAGTTACAGCAAAAAAACATAGGACCAAGAAATAAGTTTTTTATAATCTCTAATATAATAAGTTTTTTTATAATAGCATAATATAAATAATAAGAATCAAAATAATCAATACAAATTAAAAGATTCTTAATTTCTCCCTGGCATAGGGTGTTCAAAAACACACATTTTTATTATTGTAATTTATTGTTGGTATCTCAAACAAAAAATGACCTCTTCCACTACTGTAGGATTGTTTATATATATGTAATACAAAAGCTATAAAAATACTCTTGTATTAATAAAAGCATTAAAACTTTTCGTGTTCATAAAATGTAGATATTCTATTTTGGGACTTCAAGGCTGAAAACATGCCAATGAATTATAATTAGATTTATGTTTCAAAAGAGGAGTTATTTTAAGATCTTTCACTTCCATATAAGGAAAGATTAAACGATTTTCTATGAGTAATAAATAATTTTAATGAGGCGTAGGAATAAATTAATGCAATATGACTGACTTGTTTACACATTGTAAGTATCGTATAAAACCCAAGAGCAATGATTTCTGTGTGTCTTTTGGTGTTTCATATTTACTATCTGAACTCCGTCGTTTTGACGGGAACCTGTGTCTTTCCCCCTCCGGCTGGAGAGGGGTGTAACTGCTATTTCACCATCGTTTAGTAAAATAAAAGATTATGCCGAAACGGGACTCGTTAATCATGCTGTTTTGACTTGTATATAACTAAAAAATATCGGTGTGGGTCCACCGTTATGTCATATATATATGTTTCCGAGTTGAGACACAAATGATTATATGGTGTCTTTGGCATCTAGAGGTCTCATGTTCAATTTATTCTCTGTAAATAATAGGAGGTGGAGGGCACTGCACAAACCTCAGTTTTATGAAAGTTTTTCTAAGGTATAAATGAAGATTATTTGCTAAAATTAGTATTATGTAATTTTACATCTGCTTTCATTTTTTTATTATTATTTTTTTTTACTTTACAGCAAAGGCGGTTGCAAAAATCTGTAAAGCATGCTTTCAGAGGTTAAACTTTATTTGATAGTTACTTTGTTACCTCCCCCCTTTTTTTTTCTTCAGAAAAGCAAAATTATAAACCCAAAGTGCTTCCAAAGATTGTCCCTCTTAATGTTAAGTATCTTAAGTTCACTGTACTTATGTGAGTGGTTGAAGGTTAATTGTCGTTTTGTGATAGGCATTTTGTTATTTTTGTTTTGATAATATTACAGTCAATGCTTCTTTGCTTGAAAATATTCATTAAATTCTCTCAAAATAGTTTTTTTTTCTTGGAAAAAAATTATAGTTTTATTTTTTCTACTACTGAAACAGATACTATGTCATAGTGCCTCAATTCAAAAAGGAGCCAAAACTCATTCAAAATCTACTAAATCTTCTGTGCATTATAGTTGATATAAAATTTGTATGGGCATAAATAACATAATTTGTTTTTAAAGTTTCATTATGCTCAAAATCTTCTCAAATATCCTAACAGTTACTATATCTTGAAATTCTCAGATAAAATATTTCTGGAATTAATTTTCATTGTAAGGAAAGATTGATCTTTCTGGGCAGCTTTAACTTTTTTAAACTTGGGAAATTTTATGCTAAATTCCTGGATCCATCTAAAATATTCAAAACTTACATTTATATGTTTTTAAAATGGGTATTTATGATTATGAAATGTTGATAACTTTTTTATTTATATTTTATTAGACAACTTGGATTTTTTGTAGCTTATGAAGTGTATTATATATTCTTTTCAGGCTCTTCTCTTAGTATGAGACAGCTACAAGTTGACTTAGTTCTTTATCTTTAACAATTTCAATTGAAAGATTTAAGTGCTAGTATTAACACTTTAATGTTGTATTTGAAGAAAATAAAATTGTAGATAAAAAAATTTATTTAATTTCTTTTTTTATGTTCAATGCTCTGTTTTCATATATTCTATGTAATCATTTTATGTTCTAATTTTTTAATTTTAAAACTTTGTAATGATACAATATACCAATTAAGCTATATTAAGTCAAATGATCTTTGAAACAATTAAATTCTCTTCAATTTGGTTTTTATTGTTATTTATTTAGTTTTAAAGCATATCAATTATATTTTTTTTAAACAAAATTGTAAAATAGGTTTTGAAAAAATATGAGTTAATTATTTTTACATCTAAAAATATTTCGACTTGTCTTAAAGGTGAAGACATATGATTGCTATTACTTAGTACTTGTATATTTACTATCTTTATTTAATTCTCTAATGTAGTATATTTGCTTGTTTCACCTTGTAAAGTATTGTCTTTTTTTGAGAAATTTTGTTTTTAATTTCATTTTTTTCTCAATTTGATGAACTAGATATATCTGTCAATACACTCAAGAAAGTGTTTTATAAATACTGAAAATGATATCTTCTGAAGCACAGTACCTCTATATTTGGGTTATAAAGGAAGTGCTGTGCAAAAATTGTGTGCACCATTACAAGGGTTGGTTAGTCCCAATGTTTGATCCTGGAGTTGTCTTGACTTCTGGGTTGGGTTCAAAATTTAAAAGAAAACGTAGTTAAGCATTGATGGTTGTAAACCTGAAACTGGGTTAACTTCTCAATGCTAGTTATAAAATAAAATATAAAGTTGTGCTAAAGATAAATGTGTTGAGATATCTTTATTGGGAGAAGAGGATTGAACCATTCTTTTACTCAATGCTGTACAAATCCCTTAACGCTAAATTTTTCAGCAACAGATTCATTGGAGATTATGGTTTTTCTTTGATCTTGGTATTGAATATGAATGTCCACGTATTTTTGAAAATATTTACATACTTTGTTCACAGCTATTCTTTCTAAATAGTAATTACCATCAACAGGCACCAAAACAAATGTTGAAAAATAGCATCACGCTCCTGTGCTGTTCTCAGAGGTGCCAACCATTATAATTTCTTCATAATTATTATGATTTCATAGACAAAATAAGGGTCTAAATTATGGTTTTTAAGAATTTTCATAGCAATCTATTTAAAATATACGTTATTTTTCTTAACCACCAAGAGTTAAGAATTTTTGCTTTTTGCAACTAATCTGCAATAATTCTTTTATACTCCTTGAAACCATTTCTAAAACAATGCAAACATAGAAAAGTATAGACCGTATAGGAAAACAAAAGAACCTAAACTCAAATCTGAAGTGCTGTGAGAAAATATTTTTAGTGATTTAAATGTAGTTCTCTGAAAAGGTAATAAGAGTTCATTCTAATTTAACCAAAACTTAAAACATTGATTCCAAAAAGTCGATAAAATTTTATCTGGTTCACAATAAAGTATAAAATTTCAGTGTCGTATATTTTTTAAAATTTGCCTAGGTATTGATTTTTTATTTTTATTTTATAGTAAATATATACCTAATTATACTATTTTTTTATGAATATATAGAATTAAGTAATATATACATCTTAGAATTGCGCTATTTGTGAATGCTAAGTTGTATTGAATTCTATGTTGTTTGTTGTAAGGCTGTACTGTATTGTTCTAATGGAAATTATATCATCATTGAAATGGAATAAATGCTGAGTATTTTGCTCTTTCATAAAAGACACATCTTTCCAAGAAAACAAGTATTATTATCATTTCAACACACCCTGATGCTGTAGAAAGACGTTCCGAACCTCTGTTCTAGAGCCACATTATTTTTAATGATTCTTCCCCACATTAAGAACCATTTTTTAAATCAATGCTTTCTTGTTAACTGATTAATTTGTTTTATGCAATGTACTCCTTCATTTAAAACTCTGATTAGTTATTACTTTTGTATTTTTGATGCTGGCATTTCAGTACAACTTATAGCTTGTCTATAGAAAGAACTTCACTAGCATTTCGTCTGGAACCATAGTAGTGACTATGGTAATTATAATATGGTGTTATGGTAGCTATAACTATTCTCAGTAGGGGTTTAGAATCCCTGTTTAGGACAGGTTTTGGCTTGTGTTTCGGCAAGAGAAAGGGAATCTTTTTCTTCGGTCTATTGTGTCAGCCCTCTAGGAGAGGCACTACCCTCCCTGAAATACGCTTTTCTTGTTACCATAGCAACAGATGGCTTCCGACTTTGTGTCGGGGGGAGTTCTTACCGTAGATAAACTATATAAACCTAACAGCACAATCTTCTTATTCTCACCTTCATTTAGGATTCTGCTGAGAATAGTCTTGTAAATATTTCAAAACTTAAACATGGTCTTATATATATATATATATCAAGCAAACATTTTATATTAGATATACAATTGAACACAAAATCATATTTTATGTAAATTTCGGAAATTCCTCAAATAAATAAAAAAAAGTTTCCTAATTTCTTTAAATTTTATTTATAATATATTCAAATGAATTAAAGAAAATTAAAATTTTCATCCTAATTTTGTGTCTGCTGATTTCAATACTTAAAAAAAAAATCTCAGTTGACTTTTAGGAAATCTTCAAATATGCTTAGGAAATAACGCCTACTCTTACTGTGAATAATTTTGTCTGTTCCTCAAAAAATATTCTTTACTCTTTTTTATTTTTATGTCATAAAATTGAAGCAACATGAAAGTGCAAGGTATATACAATTATCTGAAAATTTTGTTTGACTTTGGTTTATACTAATAACTTTTTTATACTTAGTATTTTGACAATCCAGTTTTTTATATTTGATGAGAAATTAACACAAGTTTAAGGTTTTTTTTATGTTGAAAATTATTCTATATCTTTCAAAAATGAAAAGAAAAATCTTTCTCTATTTTTAGATCTTTATTTTCACCATTATTGATTTAATGATTACTTACTTTTATTCTTGTAAAATTTCAAATTTTTAACTATTTATAGCCTTGTGGAAAAGTCGTTATATGAAAAAAATAACTTTTGTATTGAAGCGGATGAGAATGACACAATTAATGAAGGGAACGATGCAAACAAGTCAGATGAAAATGTCAAGATATTGCCTGATGAGAGATAGAAGAATTCGACTTTTGACCACAGATTGTGTATTGTGAAATATTTATGTAAAAAAGATATTTATTAAATTTTTGATTTCTTTTTTACTTGAATTAAAGTGACTTTCTATTAATGACTCAATTTATTTGCAAATGAGAGATAGTTTTTTTTTTTTAATTTTGTTTGTTTGAATACTATGCGGTGTTCATTTTAATTCATCCTTTGAGTAACTCATCATCATATTTAAATTCATTCTTTGAGTAACTCATCATCATATTTAAATTCATCCCTTTTATTGTAACAAAAAAAAAAAGAATACAAAAGTGATTATTGGTTTCTGGGTTTTAGAAAAAGGTTTTTATACCATGGAGGTTGAAGATGTCTTAAACTGGTTTTTGACAGCTCACTTGAGATTTTCTTCCAAAACTGTCCTATAATACTGTAAATCAGTGATTCCCAAAGGGGTCTATGTCGACCCCCAGGGGTCGACGACAACCTGCAAGGGTTCCATGTCAAGTGAGAAAAAAATTGGGGGTCCATGAAATGAAAATGGGGGTCAACGATAGTTGATCTCATATAAGCAGGTCGTGACTTTAATTTTGGCATTTTATGAATGGAATAATCAACATACGCTGATAGTACCTATTTACTTACATTTTACTACCTTATAATATAAAGATATATATTTATCTACATTCTACATAATTCATAAAAGTATCTATGAAGTAAACAATTTATTAAAATTTATGTTATTAGGATTATTTTCTGATAATTAATGTTGATAATTTATTATTAAAGCATCAGGTTCATCCTTCCCACTAAAAACATTTATTTATTGCTTAGTTATTTTATATAACAGATACTAAATTTTAATTTGTTTCGTTTTAATTTGAATTTAATTTATAAATGTTTAAAGTTAACATGCGTTTTTTTCTTAAGTTTTTCACACTTCATTTCACTACAGTTAGAAATTTAAATTTTTTACAGTGAGTAGCACTATACCAGCTGCAAAAAATACATTTGAAGTTGATGAATTTACAAAAAATCAATATCAGTTACCCAGGGGGTCTACCCAAAGCTGAAAAACATGGCAAGGGGTCCACCAGACAAAAAAGTTCAGGAACCACTGCTGTAACAAATCTGTAGCTTTAAATATTTGTATATCAAGTAAAACGTATTTTTAAGAATACATCAATAAATGTTATATTGCCATTGTTTTAACTGGTGACTGAGTGGTACTCTAATGTACAGGGCTCAGACCACAGCCTTTCATCTGTTCCATGGGTCAGTCAATTGTCAGGGAGAACACTGAAAACTTAGAATTGTCATGAAATTTTACTTTGACTTTAAAAATCAGGGTAAGTTGTAATTTTTTACCAAAAAATTGGAAATTTTTTTCATTATTCATGGTAAATGGTCATTCTTAGAATTCCTAGTTAAAGTAAACAGTTATTGAGATTTGAGTCAAATAATTCTGATATCTATTACAGTTATTTGGTGTAAAAATTTCACATTTTAGTCAAAGTTTTCCATCCTCATTTAATGATGTTTTTCTGCTCTCAAAATCTAATATTTGGCACTACAAATAAAATGATTTGTTGTTCTCGTTGACCAGTAAGGCAAGGGGGTGCTATTGTTCTTGTTTTCCAGTGGCGCCATCTATGGTGAACGAAATCGACCTCCGCCACACCCATACTTCACTTCTGTTTATAGGGCGGTCCCATTCATCAACAAATTGTAATTTCAACCTGAAACAGAGAACAATTAATCCCCAATTCAGTACTCCCAGGGGTATATTTTATAATGAGGACATAGAAGATGTTGTGACCCGACAGATTTAAAGTGCACTAATAATCATTTACTACACAGGGAGTCTTCGCCCGGCTGGATTCGAACTCCCGTTCTCATGAATGAGAGTCCAGTGCCCTAACAATAAAGCTATCTTGGTCCCATAAAATTATTTCTCATCAAAAATTGCATGCTATAGATAAAATATGGTGTGAATTTTTTCTGAAATATCCGGAAAAGTAGAAGAATTTTTTTTCCTTCTGAAATTGAGTGGGAACCCTGAATGAGTACCAAACATTGGGAATTTTCACTCTTGACTCACCACCCAACTGGAACATTTGCTCCAGAACTTAGTCACAAAAACTGGGATGAGCACAAAGGCTTTTGCCCTTCATAGGCTGCTTCACCATATGGTGTAGAATTGTTTCTTTAAAAAAAAATTTTTTTTTTAGTATAAAGATTTAAATGAACTAATTTTAATTCAAATGTTTTGCACTAAGATCATTTAAAGGCATGCATCAACATTTCCTAATAGTTTAAATAAGGAATTTTTAGTTTGGCTTTGCATCACAGATTACTACTACCTTTTCTATTTTTTCTAATATTACTTTAAAATTGTAAAAATAACTTTTTCTTTGCTATATTCATCAAGAAAATAAGCGAAATAAATAAAGAATAAAACCACATAAATAATACAAAGAAATTTATTGGAAAAGTCGCATCAGGCACTGTTTTTCACTGCGTTGTAGTTCAGGCATAAAAGCAAAGCATTCTTAGAACAGCCCATTGTATGCCAACAGGGTGATGAAGGTTAGGACTCAACAATTTAATGACAACCACAGACCTTTCAACTTCTCTGCCATTAGTCTGAGATTTTTCTTAAATATTTATAGTGCTAACAGATGTGTTTTAGCATTTCATTTAAAAAATATTTTGACCAACACTTTATGATAATAGTTGAAAGGTATATATTATGTATAATATTGGAGAAACTTTAAAGACCTATGTTTACTTTAATATTTAACTACCACCTTAAATAACAGCAAGAGCTACAACTTTTAAGTTGACAGCTCTGCAATTGCATGATTATGACAGTGAAGCCTTATTTACTTATCAGTTAAACTGCAACCCATGGATCTAAAACTTCAAGCTTACACTGAAAATGAAACACGAGTTTTTGACAATAACATTTCAATGTGTTTAGTCGTTGAGTTATTGCTGCTCCCTTAACATTAATTTCTAAATTAGTCTAGAGTCAGCCTGATTGATTCTTGCAATTTTATGATTGCAGTTAGTTTTTATTAATATTTCCATATTAGAGAACCTATACTATTAGAAAATGGTGGTATAAGTCATAAATTTTTTTTGTCACAGAAATCTGACTTCAACAGAGCCTCGTTAACCGGAAACCTAACTGCAAAAAATAATTTTTTAAAACTTACTGCGTTTTTATTTAAGAATCGAAAACTGGAAAAGTTTTAAAATTGATCCTGGAGAAAATTTGAAAAAAAAAAATGAATTACCTATAATTTTTGCATGAACTTGCATGATTCTTTTCTGAATCTTCCTAAATAAAATGAATGATTAATACAGTGTTCTATTCAATTAAAAAGGAAAACTATTTCAAAAGGTTATTACGGTACAAATGTTGAGCACTCAAAAGTTTTTTTTCCATAGAAGATTCACAATTAAAGACTTCGTGGAATGCAGAAGATTTTGATGCGAAATCATTCAGTCTTGAAAATGAAAAAACAGTGAAATATCTTTACATGTTTATTCATAATTCCCTCCGGGGTTTCGAAGCGCTAAAATAAAATAAAAAAAGAAGACGAATATCGCAAAAAAGAACATTTGAAATTATTTCGAAAGTATTCAAGTTTTAATTTAAGCAGTTGTCGGTAGATGGCAGTAACATGTACCACTGAAACAAGATGTAGTAAGGAAAAATAGCCCTTACAGGCTAGCTAAGGGAATTATGAATAACCCTGTATTGTAGTCTTTCAAAAGACTGGTGGTTGCCAATATAATTACCTTTTATTTATGATATTACGAGACTCCTTTACGTCAACTTCGCAGAATGTCTGAAATAAAATCACTTTTTTAAAAGCCAAACACGAGAGTTCTGTTAATCATTCAGTGAATGATGGTTTTTTTCTTAATCTCCTTAGTTGAGACACGTTATGTAATTACGTGAAACCTACAGGAATAGACCACCTCCATTTACGAGCGCTTCAAAAGCTCTCTCCTCTCATCTTCGCAATATACATTTAGGGGCCCACTGTGACCCCCCTAATTGGCTTATAAAAATTATCTTCAGCAGCCTTGTTTGGACCATAGACCCCTACTATTGGTCCGAGTTTGAAAATTATATCTTGATATAAAAAGGAGCTAGGGGGTCTTGAAATTTGAACCTTTCTCGAGCCATTTTATTTTTTTATTCTTTTTTTTATTATTTCTTTAAGCTCTCTTTGCTGAACTTCGCACACAGAAAACACCCCATACATGCTAGAATATCCAAAATGTTACAATAGAAGTCGGAAAAGAGCAAATAAACTGATTTTCCTGAATTTTTCCAGTTTTTTCCCATTTTACCAATAAAAAATTTTTTTCCCTACATGCAGAAACCTCCAGAATATCGAAAAACACATTAAAAAAAATATGTAATTTAAAATAAACAAAATTAAAAAAAAGAACATTTTTTGAAAATTTGACCGCCCCTGGGATTCGAACCCAGGACCTCTCCCTCCTGCAGCGAACTTGCTTGTCTGGTTGCCTACCTTCCAGTCCACGGTGATACGTGAAGCCTACGAGAGTTTCACTTCAAAAGCTCTCACCTCTCATCTTCGCAATATACCTTAAGGGGCCCACTGAGACCCCCCTAATTGGCCTATAAAAATTCTCTTCAGCAGCCTTGATCGGACCATAGACTCCTATCTAGAGTCCGAGTTTGAAAATTATATCTTGATATTAAAAGGAGCTACGGGCTCGTGAAATTTGAACCTTTCTCGAGCCATTTTATTTTTTTATTCTTTTTTTTTTATTATTTCTCGAGCCATTTTATTTTTTTATTATTTTTTATTTTACTTTTTTTATTATCTCTCTTTGCTGAACTTCGCACACAGAAAACACCCCATGCATGCTAGAATATCCAAAATGTTACAATAGAAGTCGAAAAAGAGCAAATAAACTGATTTTCCTGGATTTTTCCAGTTTTTTCCCATTTTCCCAATAAAAATTTTTTTCCCCTTCATGCAGGAACCTCCAGAATATCGAAAAACACATTAAAAAAAATTATGTAATTTAAAAAAACAAAATTAAAAAAAAGGTCATTTTTTGAAAGTTTGACCGTCCCTGGGATTCGAACCCAGGACCCCTCCCTCCTGCTGTGAACTTGTTTGTCTGGTGGCCTACCTTCCAGTCCACGGTGATACGTGAAACCTACGACAGTTTCGTTTCAAAAGCTCTCTCCTCTCATCTTCGCAATATACCTTAAGGGGCCCACTGAGACCCCCTAATTGGCATATAAAAATTCTCTTCAGCAGCCTTGATCGGACCATAGACTACTACCTAGAGTCAGAGTTTGAAAATTATATCTTGTTATTAAAAGGAGCTAGGGGGTCTTGAATTTGAACCTTTCTCGAGCCATTTTATTTTTTTAATCTTTTTTTTATTATTTCTTTACGCTCTCTTTGATGAACTTCGCACACAGAAAGCACCTCATGCATGCTAGAATATCCAAAATGTTACAATAGAAGTCGAAAAAGAGCAAATAAACTGATTTTCCCGGATTTTTCCTGTTTTTTTCCCGTTTTCCCAATAAAAAAATGTTTTTTCCTTCATGCAGGAACCTCCAGAATATCGAAAAACACATTAAAAAAATAATGTAATTTAAAATAAACAAAATTAAAAAAAAGATCATTTTTTGAAAATTTGACCGTCCCTGGGATTCGAACCCAGGACCCCTCCCTCCAGCTGTGAACTTGTTCGTCTGGTGGCCTACCTTCCAGTCCACGGTGATACGTGAAGCCTACGACAGTTTCGCTTCAAAAGCTCTCTCCTCTCATCTTCGCAATATACCTTAAGGGGCCCACTGAGACCCCCGTAATTGGCCTATAAAAATTCTCTTCAGCAGCCTTGATCGGACCATAGACTCCTACCTAGAGTCCGAGTTTGAAAATTATATCCTGATATTTAAAGGAGCTAGGGGGTCTTGAAATTTGAACCTTTCTCGAGCCATTTTATTTTTTTATTCTTTTTTTTATTATTTCTTTACGGTCTCTTTGCTGAACTTCGCACACAGAAAACGCCCCATGCATGCTAGAATATCCAAAATGTTACAATAGAAGTCGGAAAAGAGCAAATAAACTGATTTTCCTGAATTTTTCCAGTTTTTTCCCATTTTCCCAATAAATTTTTTTTCCTACATGCAGGAACCTCCAGAATATCGAAAAACACATTAAAAAAATAATGTAATTTAAAATAAACAAAATTAAAAAAAAGAACATTTTTTGAAAATTTGACCGTCCCTGGGATTCGAACCCAGGTCCCCTCCCTCCTGCAGCGAACTTGCTTGTCTGGTGGCCTACCTTACGGTCCACGGAGATACGTGAAGCTTACGACAGTTTCGCTTCAAAAGCTCTCTCCTCTCATCTTCGCAATATACTTTAAGGGGCCCACTAAGACCCCCCTAATTTGCCTATAAAAATTCTCTTCAGCAGCCTTGATCGGACCATAGACTCCTACCTAGAGTCCGAGTTTGAAAATTATATCTTGATATTAAAAGGAGCTAGGGGGTCTTGAAATTTGAACCTTTCTCGAGCCATTTTATTTTTTTATTCTTTTTTTTTATTATTTCTCGAGCCATTTTATTTTTTTATTCTTTTTTTTATTTTACTTTTTTTATTATCTCTCTTTGCTGAACTTCGCACACAAAAAACACCCCATGCATGCTAGAATATCCAAAATGTTACAATAGAAGTCGAAAAAGAGCAAATAAACTGATTTTCCTGGATTTTTCCAGTTTTTTCCCATTTTCCCAATAAAAAATTTTTTTTTCCTTCATGCAGGAGCCTCCAGAATATCGAAAAACACATTAAAAAAATAATGTAATTTAAAATAAACAAAATTAAAAAAAAGATCATTTTTTGAAAATATAACCGTCCCTGGGATTCGAACCCAGGACCCCTCCCTCCAGCTGTGAACTTGTTTGTCTGGTGGCCTACCTTCCAGTCCACGGTGATACGTGAAGCCTACGACAGTTTCGCTTCAAAAGCTCTCTCCTCTCATCTTCGCAATATACCTTAAGGGGCCCACTGAGACCCCCGTAATTGGCCTATAAAAATTCTCTTCAGCAGCTTTGATCGGACCATAGACTCCTACCTAGAGTCCGAGTTTGAAAATTATATCCTGATATTTAAAGGAGCTAGGGGGTCTTGAAATTTGAACCTTTCTCGAGCCATTTTATTTTTTTATTCTTTTTTTTATTATTTCTTTACGCTCTCTTTGCTGAACTTCGCACACAGAAAACGCCCGATGCATGCTAGAATATCCAAAATGTTACAATAGAAGTCGGAAAAGAGCAAATAAACTGATTTTCCTGAATTTTTCCAGTTTTTTCCCATTTTCCCAATAAATTTTTTTTCCTACATGCAGGAACCTCCAGAATATCGAAAAACACATTAAAAAAATAATGTAATTTAAAATAAACAAAATTAAAAAAAAGAACATTTTTTGAAAATTTGACCGTCCCTGGGATTCGAACCCAGGACCCCTCCCTCCTTCGGCGAACTTGCTTGTCTGGAGGCCTACCTTCCAGTCCACGGTGAAAGTGAAGCCTACAACAGTTTCGCTTCAAAAGCTCTCTCCTCTCATCTTCGCAATATACTTTAAGGGGTCCACTGAGACCCCCCTAATTGGCCTATAAAAATTCTCTTCAGCAGCCTTGATCGGACCATAGACTCCTACCTAGAGTCCGAGTTTGAAAATTATATCTTGATATTAAAAGGAGCTAGGGGGTCATGAAATTTGAACCTTTCTCGAGCCATTTTATTTTTTTATTCTTTTTTTTTATTATTTCTCGAGCCATTTTATTTTTTTATTCTTTTTTTTATTTTACTTTTTTTATTATCTCTCTTTGCTGAACTTCGCACACAGAAAACGCCCCATGCATGCTAGAATATCCAAAATGTTACAATAGAAGTCGGAAAAGAGCAAATAAACTGATTTTCCTGAATTTTTCCAGTTTTTTCCCATTTTCCCAATAAATTTTTTTTTCCTACATGCAGGAACCTCCAGAATATCGAAAAACACATTAAAAAAATAATGCAATTTAAAATAAACAAAATTAAAGAAAAGAACATTTTTTGAAAATTTGACTGTCCCTGGGATTCGAACCCAGGACCCCTCCCTCCTTCGGCGAACTTGCTTGTCTGGTGGCCTACCTTCCAGTCCACGGTGATACGTGAAGCCTACAACAGTTTCGCTTCATAAGCTCTCTCCTCTCATCTTCGCAATATACTTTAAGGGGCCCACTGAGACCCCCCTAATTGGCCTATAAAAATTCTCTTCAGCAGCCTTGGTCGGACCATAGACTCCTACCTAGAGTCCGAGTTTGAAAATTATATCTTGATATTAAAAGGAGCTAGGGGGTCATGAAATTTGAACCTTTCTCGAGCCATTTTATTTTTTTATTCTTTTTTTTTTATTATTTCTCGAGCCATTTTATTTTTTTATTCTTTTTTTTATTTTACTTTTTTTATTATCTCTCTTTGCTGAACTTCGCACACAGAAAACGCCCCATGCATGCTAGAATATCCAAAATGTTACAATAGAAGTCGGAAAGAGCAAATAAACTGATTTTCCTGAATTTTTCCAGTTTTTTCCCATTTTCCCAATAAATTTTTTTTTCCTACATGCAGGAACCTCCAGAATATCGAAAAACACATTAAAAAAATAATGCAATTTAAAATAAACAAAATTAAAAAAAAGATCATTTTTTGAAAATTTGACCGTCCCTGGGATTCGAACCCAGGACCCCTCCCTCCTGCTGTTAACTTGTTTGTCTGGTGGCCTACCTTCCAGTCCACGGTGATACGTGAAGCCTACGACAGTTTCGCTTCAAAAGCTCTCTCCTCTCATCTTCGCAATATACCTTAAGGGGCCCACTGAGACCCCCGTAATTGGCCTATAAAAATTCTCTTCAGCAGCCTTGATCGGACCATAGACTCCTACCTAGAGTCCGAGTTTGAAAATTATATCCTGATATTTAAAGGAGCTAGGGGGTCTTGAAATTTGAACCTTTCTCGAGCCATTTTATTTTTTTATTCTTTTTTTTATTATTTCTTTACGCTCTCTGCTGAACTTCGCACACAGAAAACGCCCCATGCATGCTAGAATATCCAAAATGTTACAATAGAAGTCGAAAAAGAGCAAATAAACTGATTTTCCTGAATTTTTCCAGTTTTTTCCCATTTTCCCAATAAATTTTTTTCCCTACATGCAGGAACCTCCAGAATATCGAAAAACACATTAAAAAAATAATGCAATTTAAAATAAACAAAATTAAAAAAAAGAACATTTTTTGAAAATTTGACCGTCCCTGGGATTCGAACCCAGGACCCCTCCCTCCTTCGGCGAACTTGCTTGTCTGGTGGCCTACCTTCCAGTCCACGGTGATACGTGAAGCCTACAACAGTTTCGCTTCATAAGCTCTCTCCTCTCATCTTCGCAATATACTTTAAGGGGCCCACTGAGACCCCCCTAATTGGCCTATAAAAATTCTCTTCAGCAGCCTTGGTCGGACCATAGACTCCTACCTAGAGTCCGAGTTTGAAAATTATATCTTGATATTGAAAGGAGCTAGGGGGTCTTGAAATTTGAACCTTTCTCGAGCCATTTTATTTTTTTATTCTTTTTTTTATTATTTCTCGAGCCATTTTATTTTTTTATTCTTTTTTTTATTTTACTTTTTTTATTATCTCTCTTTGCTGAACTTCGCACACAGAAAACACCCCATGCATGCTAGAATATCCAAAATGTTACAATAGAAGTCGAAAAGGAGCAAATAAACTGATTTTCCTGGATTTTTCCAGTTTTTTCCCATTTTCCCAATAAAAATTTTTTTTCCTTCATGCAGGAACCTCCAGAATATCGAAAAACACATTAAAAAAAATAATGTAATTTAAAATAAACAAAATTAAAAAAAGATCATTTTTTGAAAATTTGACCGTCCCTGGGATTCGAACCCAGGACCCCTCCCTCCGGCTGTGAACTTGTTTGTCTGGTGGCCTACCTTCCAGTCCACGGTGATACGTGAAGCCTACGACAGTTGCGCTTCAAAAGCTCTCTCCTCTCATCTTCGCAATATACCTTAAGGGGCCCACTGAGACCCCCGTAATTGGTCTATAAAAATTCTCTTCAGCAGCCTTGATCGGACCATAGACTCCTACCTAGAGTCCGAGTTTGAAAATTATATACTTATATTTAAAGGAGCTAGGGGGTCTTGAAATTTGAACCTTTCTCGAGCCATTTTATTTTTTTATTCTTTTTTTTATTATTTCTTTACGCTCTCTTTGCTGAACTTCGCACACAGAAAACGCCCCTGCATGCTAGAATATCCAAAATGTTACAATAGAAGTCGGAAAAGAGCAAATAAACTGATTTTCCTGAATTTTTCCTGTTTTTTCCCATTTTCCCAATAAAAATTTTTTTCTCCTACATACAGGAACCTCCAGAATATCGAAAAACACATTAAAAAAATAATGTAATTTAAAATAAACAAAATTAAAAAAAAGAACATTTTTTGAAAATTTGACCGTCCCTGGGATTCGAAACCAGGACCCCTCCCTCCTGCAGCGAATTTGCTTGTCTGGTGGCCTACCTTCCAGTCCACGTTGATACGTGAAGCCTACGACAGTTTCGCTTCAGAAGCTCTCACCTCTCATCTTCGCAATATACCTTAAGGGGCCCACTGATACCCCCCTAATTGGCCTATAAAAATTCTCTTCAGCAGCCTTGATCGGACCATAGACTCCTAACTAGAGTCCGAGTTTGAAAATTATATCTTGATATTAAAAGGAGCTAGGGGGTCTTGAAATTTGAACCTTTCTCGAGCCATTTTATTTTTTTATTCTTTTTTTTATTATTTCTTTACGCTCTCTTTGCTGAACTTCGCACGCAGAAAACACCCCATGCATGCTAGAATATCCAAAGTGTTACAATAAAAGTCGAAAAAGAGCAAATAATTTGATTTTCCAGGATTTTTCCAGTTTTTTCCCATTTTCCCAATAAAAAAAAATTTTTCCAACATGCAGGAACTTCCAGAATATCGAAAAACACATTAAAAAAAATAATGTAATTTAAAATAAACAGAGTAGAAAAAAAGAACATTTTTTGAAAATTTGACCGTCCCTGGGATTCGAACCCAGGTCCCCTCCCTCCTGCAGCAAACTTGCTTGTCTGGTGGCCTACCTTCCGGTCCACGGTGATACGTGAAGCTTACGACAGTTTCGCTTCAAAAGCTCTCTCCTTTCATCTTCGCAATATACTTTAAGGGGCACACTGAGACCCCCCTAATTGGCCTATAAAAATTCTCTTCAGCAGCCTTGATCGGACCATAGACTCCTACCTAGAGTCCGAGTTTGAAAATCATATCTTGATATTAAAAGGAGCTAGGGGGTCTTGAAATTTGAACCTTTCTCGAGCCATTTTATTTTTTTATTCTTTTTTTTTATTATTTCTCGAGCCATTTTATTTTTTTATTCTTTTTTTTATTTTACTTTTTTTATTATCTCTCTTTGCTGAACTTCGCACACAGAAAACACCCCTTGCATGCTAGAATATCCAAAATGTTACAATAGAAGTCGAAAAAGAGCAAATAAACTTCTTTTCCTGGATTTTTCCAGTTTTTTCCCATTTTCCCAATAAAAAATTTTTTTTCCTTCATGCAGGAACCTCCAGAATATCGAAAAACACATTAAAAAAAATAATGTAATTTAAAATAAACAGAGTAGAAAAAAAGATCATTTTTTGAAAATTTGACCGTCCCTGGGATTCGAACCCAGGACCCCTCCCTCCTGCTGTGAACTTGTTTGTCTGGTGGCCTACCTTCCGGTCCACGGTGATACGTGAAGCCTACGACAGTTTCGCTTCAAAAGCTCTCTCCTCTCATCTTCGCAATATACCTTAAGGGGCCCACTGAGACCCCCGTAATTGGCCTATAAAAATTCTCTTCAGCAGCCTTGATCGGACCATAGACTCCTACCTAGAGTCCGAGTTTGAAAATTATATCCTGATATTTAAAGGAGCTAGGGGGTCTTGAAATTTGAACCTTTCTCGAGCCATTTTATTTTTTTATTCTTTTTTTTATTATTTCTTTACGCTCTCTTTGCTGAACTTCGCACACAGAAAACGCCCCATGCATGCTAGAATATCCAAAATGTTACAATAGAAGTCGGAAAAGAGCAAATAAACTGATTTTCCTGAATTTTTCCAGTTTTTTCCCATTTTCCCAATAAATTTATTTTTCCTACATGCAGGAACCTCCAGAATATCGAAAAACACATTAAAAAAATAATGCAATTTAAAATAAACAAAATTAAAAAAAAGAACATTTTTTGAAAATTTGACCGTCCCTGGGATTCGAACCCAGGACCCCTCCCTCCTTCGGCGAACTTGCTTGTCTGGTGGCCTACCTTCCAGGCCACGGTGATACGTGAAGCCTACAACAGTTTCGCTTCATAAGCTCTCTCCTCTCATCTTCGCAATATACTTTAAGGGGCCGACTGAGACCCCCCAAATTGGCCTATAAAAATTCTCTTCAGCAGCCTTGATCGGACCATAGACTCCTACCTAGAGTCCGAGTTTGAAAATTATATCTCGATATTAAAAGGAGCTAGGGGGTCTTGAAATTTGAACCTTTCTCGAGCCATTTTATTTTTTTATTCTTTTTTTTATTATTTCTCGAGCCATTTTATTTTTTTATTCTTTTTTTTATTATTTCTCGAGCCATTTTATTTTTTTATTCTTTTTTTTATTTTACTTTTTTTATTATCTCTCTTTGCTGAACTTCGCACACAGAAAACACCCCATGCATGCTAGAATATCCAAAATGTTACAATAGAAGTCGAAAAAGAGCAAATAAACTGATTTTCCTGGATTTTTCCAGTTTTTTCCCATTTTCCCAATAAAAAATTTTTTTTCCTTCATGCAGGAGCCTCCAAAATATCGAAAAACACATTAAAAAAATAATGTAATTTAAAATAAACAAAATTAAAAAAAAGATCATTTTTTGAAAATTTGACCGTCCCTGGGATTCGAGCGAAAAATTCTGATAATTTCGGTACTTAGAAAATTTCTGACGATTTCGGTACTTAGAAAATTCTGACGATTTCGGTACTTAGAAAACATTCAGAAGTTTTCGGTACTTAGAAAATTTCTGTCGTTTTCGGTACATAGAAAAATTCTGATAATTTCGGTACTTAGAAAAATTCTGTTGATTTTGGAACTTAGAAAATGTCTGACCTTTTCGGTACTTAGAAAATATCTGACGTTTTCGGTACTTAGAAAAATTCTTACGATTTCGATACTTATTAAACATTCAGAAGTTTTCGGTACTTAGAAAAATTCTGCCGATTTCGGTACTTAGAAAAATTCTGATGATTTCGGTACTTAGAAAATTTCTGACCTTTTCGGTATTTAGAAAATTTCAAACGATTTCGGTACTTAGAAAAATTCAGACGAATTCGGTACTTAGAGAAATTCCGACGATTTCGGTACTTAGAAAATTTCTGCCTTTTTCGGTACTTAGAAAACATTCAGAAGTTTTCGGTACTTAGAAAATTTCTGACGTTATCGGTACTTAGAAAAATTCTGACGATTTCGGTTCTTAAAAAAATTCTGTTGATTTCGGTACTTAGAAAAATTCTGTCGAATTCGGTACTTAGAAAAATTCTGTTGATTTCAGTACTTAGAAAAATTCTGCCGATTTCGGTACTTAGAAAAATTCTGCTGATTTCGGTACTTAGAAAATTTCGGTCATTTTCGGTTCTTAGAAAAATTCTGCCGATTTAGGTACTTAGAAAATTCTGACGATTTCGGTATTTGGAAAATTTCTGAAGTTTTCGGTACTTGGAAAAATTCTGAAAATTTCGGTACTTAAAAAATTTCTGACTTTTTCGGTACTTAGAAAAATTCTGATGATTTCGGATCTTAGAAAATTTCTGACCTTTTCAGTACTTAGAAAACATTCAGAAGTTTTCGGTACTTAGAAAAATTCTGTCGAATTCGGTGCTTAGAAAATTTCAGCCTTTTTCGGTACTTTGAAAAGACTCAGAAGTTTTCGGTACTTAGAAAATTTCTGACCTTTTCGGTCCTTAGAAAATTTCTGCCTTTTTCGGTACTTTGAAAAGACTCAGAAGTTTTCGGTACTTAGAAAATTTCTGTCGTTTTCGGTACTTAGAAAAATTCTGCCGATTTCGGTACTTAGAAAAATTCTGTTGATTTCGGTACTTAGAAAAATTCTGTCGATTTCGGTCCTTAGAAAATTCTGACGATTTCGGTACTTTGAAAAATTCTGCCTTTTTCGGTACTTTGAAAAGACTCAGAATTTTTCGGTACTTAGAAAATTTCTGACCTTTTCGGTCCTTAGAAAATTTCTGACGTTTTCGGTACTTAGAAAACATTCAGAAGTTTTCGGTACTTAGAAAATTTCTGCCTTTTTCGGTACTTAGAAAAGATTCAGAAGTTTTCGATACTTAGAAAATTTCTGTCGTTTTCGGTACTTAGAAAAATTCTGCCGATTTCGGTCCTTAGAAAATTCTGACGATTTCGGTACTTTGAAAAATTCTGCCTTTTTTGGTACTTTGAAAAGACTCAGAAGTTTTCGGTACTTAGAAAATTTCTGACGATTTCGGTACTTAGAAAATTTCTGACGTTTTCGGTACTTAGAAAAATTCTTACGATTTCGATACTTAGAAAAATTCTGTTGATTTCGGTACTTAGAAAATTTCTGTCGTTTTCGGTACTTAGAAACATTCTGGCGATTTCGGTACTTAGAAAATTCTGACGATTTCGGAACTTGGAAAATTTCTGACCTTTTCGGTACTTAGAAAAATTCTGACGATTTCGGTACTTAGAAATTTTTTTTCGTTTTCGGTACTTAGAAAAATTCTGCCGATTTCGGTACTTAGAAAATTCTGACGATTTCGGTACTTAGAAAACATTCAGAAGTTTTCGGTACTTAGAAAATTTCTGTCGTTTTCGGTACATAGAAAAATTCTGATAATTTCGGTACTTAGAAAAATTCTGTTGATTTTGGAACTTAGAAAATGTCTGACCTTTTCGGTACTTAGAAAATATCTGACGTTTTCGGTACTTAGAAAAATTCTTACGATTTCGATACTTATTAAACATTCAGAAGTTTTCGGTACTTAGAAAAATTCTGCCGATTTCGGTACTTAGAAAAATTCTGATGATTTCGGTACTTAGAAAATTTCTGACCTTTTCTGTATTTAGAAAATTTCAAACGATTTCGGTACTTAGAAAAATTCAGACGAATTCGGTGCTTAGAAAATTTCAGCCTTTTTCGGTACTTTGAAAAGACTCAGAAGTTTTCGGTACTTAGAAAATTTCTGACCTTTTCGGTCCTTAGAAAATTTCTGCCTTTTTCGGTACTTAGAAAACATTCAGAAGTTTTCGATACTTAGAAAATTTCTGTCGTTTTCGGTACTTAGAAAAATTCTGCCGATTTCGGTACTTAGAAAAATTCTGTTGATTTCGGTACTTAGAAAAATTCTGTCGATTTCGGTCCTTAGAAAATTCTGACGATTTCGGTACTTTGAAAAATTCTGCCTTTTTCGGTACTTTGAAAAGACTCAGAATTTTTCGGTACTTAGAAAATTTCTGACCTTTTCGGTCCTTAGAAAATTTCTGACGTTTTCGGTACTTAGAAAACATTCAGAAGTTTTCGGTACTTAGAAAATTTCTGCCTTTTTCGGTACTTAGAAAAGATTCAGAAGTTTTCGATACTTAGAAAATTTCTGTCGTTTTCGGTACTTAGAAAAATTCTGCCGATTTCGGTCCTTAGAAAATTCTGACGATTTCGGTACTTTGAAAAATTCTGCCTTTTTTGGTACTTTGAAAAGACTCAGAAGTTTTCGGTACTTAGAAAATTTCTGACGATTTCGGTACTTAGAAAATTTCTGACGTTTTCGGTACTTAGAAAAATTCTTACGATTTCGATACTTAGAAAAATTCTGTTGATTTCGGTACTTAGAAAAATTCTGTCGATTTCGGTACTTAGAAAATTTCTGTCGTTTTCGGTACTTAGAAACATTCTGGCGATTTCGGTACTTAGAAAATTCTGACGATTTCGGAACTTGGAAAATTTCTGACCTTTTCGGTACTTAGAAAAATTCTGACGATTTCGGTACTTAGAAATTTTTTTTCGTTTTCGGTACTTAGAAAAATTCTGCCGATTTCGGTACTTAGAAAATTCTGACGATTTCGGTACTTAGAAAACATTCAGAAGTTTTCGGTACTTAGAAAATTTCTGTCGTTTTCGGTACATAGAAAAATTCTGATAATTTCGGTACTTAGAAAAATTCTGTTGATTTTGGAACTTAGAAAATGTCTGACCTTTTCGGTACTTAGAAAATATCTGACGTTTTCGGTACTTAGAAAAATTCTTACGATTTCGATACTTATTAAACATTCAGAAGTTTTCGGTACTTAGAAAAATTCTGCCGATTTCGGTACTTAGAAAAATTCTGATGATTTCGGTACTTAGAAAATTTCTGACCTTTTCGGTATTTAGAAAATTTCAAACGATTTCGGTACTTAGAAAAATTCAGACGAATTCGGTACTAAGAGAAATTCCGACGATTTCGGTACTTAGAAAATTTCTGCCTTTTTCGGTACTTAGAAAACATTCAGAAGTTTTCGGTACTTAGAAAATTTCTGCCTTTTTCGGTACTTAGAAAACATTCAGAAGTTTTCGGTACTTAGAAAAATTCTGTCGAATTCGGTACATAGAAAAATTCTGTTGATTTCGGTACTTGGAAAATTTCTGCCTTTTTCGGTACTTTGAAAAGACTCAGAAGTTTTCAGAACTTAGAAAATTTCTGACGTTTTCGGTACTTAGAAAAATTTTTACGATTTCGATACTTAGAAAAATTCTGACGATTTTGGTACTTGGAAAAATTCAGACCTTTTCGGTACTTAGAAAATTTCTGACCTTTTCGGTACTTAGAAAAAGTCTGACGATTTCGGTACTTAGAAAACATTCAGAAGTTTTCGATACTTAGAAAATTTCTGACGTTTTCGGTACTTAGAAAAATTCTGATGATTTCGGTACTTTGAAAAATTCTGTTGATTTCGGTATTTAGAAAATTTCAAACGATTTCGGTACTTAGAAAAATTCCGACGATTTCGGTACTTAGAAAAATTCCGACGATTTCGGTACTTAGATAAATTCCGACGATTTCGGTACTTAGAAAATTTCTGCCTTTTTTGGTACTTAAAAAACATTCAGAAGTTTTCGGCACTTAGAAAATTTCTGACGTTTTCGGTACTTAGAAAAATTCTGACGATTTCGGTACTTAGAAAAATTCTGGTGATTTCGGTACTTAGAAAAATTCTGTCGAATTCGGTACTTAGAAAAATTCTGTTGATTTCGGTACTTAGAAAAATTCTGCCGATTTCGGTACTTAGAAAAATTCTGCTGATTTCGGTACTTAGAAAATTTCGGTCATTTTCGGTTCTTAGAAAAATTCTGCCGATTTAGGTACTTAGAAAATTCTGACGATTTCGGTATTTGGAAAATTTCTGACCTTTTCAGAATTTTTCTAAGAACCGAAATCGGCAGAATTTTTCAAAGTACCGAAAACTTCTGAATGTTTAATAAGTATCGAAATCGTAATAATTTTTCTAAGTACCAAAAACGTCAGAAATTTTCTAAGAACCGAAGACTTCTGAATGTTTTCTAAGTACCGAAATCGACAGAATTTTTCTAAGTATCGAAAACGTCAGATATTTTCTAAGTGCCGAAAAGGTCAGAAATTTTCCGAGAACCGAAATCGTCAGAAATTATCTAAGTACCGAAAACTTCTGATTGTTTTCTAAGTACCGAAATCGTCAGAATTTTTCTAAGTACCGTAAAGGTCAGAAACTTTCCAAGTACCGAAAAGGTCATAAATTTTCTAAGTAAAGAAATCGTCAGAATTTTTCTAAGTACCAAAATCAACAGAATTTTTCTCAGTACCGAAATCGACAGAATTTTTCTAAGTACCGAAAACGACAGAAATTTTCTAAGTACCGTAAAGGTCAGAAATTTTCTAAGTGCCGAAATCGTCAGAATTTTTCTAAGTACCGAAATCATTAGAATTTTTCTATGTACCGAAATCGGCAGAATTTTCCTAAGTACCGAAATAGTCAGAAATTTTCTAAGTACCGAAAAGGTCAGAAATTTTCTAAGTGCCGAAAAGGTCAGAAATTTTCCAAGAACCGAAATCGTCAGAATTTTCTAAGTACCGAAATCGGCAGAATTTTTCTAAGTACCGAAAACGACAGAAATTTTCTAAGCTCCGAAATCGACAGAATTTTTCTAAGTAACGAAAACGTCAGAAATTATCTAAGTACCGAAAACTTCTGATTGTTTTCTAAGTACCGAAATCGTCAGAATTTTTCTAAGTACCGTAAAGGTCAGAAATTTTCCAAGTACCGAAAAGGTCAGAAATTTTCTAAGTAAAGAAATCGTCAGAATTTTTCTAAGTACCAAAATCAACAGAATTTTTCTCAGTACCGAAATCGACAGAATTTTTCTAAGTACCGAAAACGACAGAAATTTTCTAAGTACCGTAAAGGTCAGAAATTTTCTAAGTGCCGAAATCGTCAGAATTTTTCTAAGTACCGAAATCATTAGAATTTTTCTATGTACCGAAATCGGCAGAATTTTCCTAAGTACCGAAAAAGTCAGAAATTTTCTAAGTATCGATAACTTCTGAATGTTTTCTAAGTACCGAATTCGTCAGAATTTTCCTAAGTACCGAAAAGGTCAGAAATTTTCTAAGTACCGTAAAGGTCAGAAATTTTCCAAGTACCGAAAAGGTCAGAAATTTTCTAAGTAAAGAAATCGTCAGAATTTTTCTAAGTACCAAAATCAACAGAATTTTTCTCAGTACCGAAATCGTCAGAGTTTTTCTAAGTACCGAAAAGGTCAGAAATTTTCTAAGTACCGAAATCGTCGGAATGTTTTCTAAGTACCGAAAACGTCTGAAATTTTCAAAGTTCCGAAAAAGGCAGAAATTTTCTAAGTACCGAAATCAACAGAATTTTTCTAAGTACCGAAATCGACAGAATTTTACTAAGTACCGAAATCAACAGAATTTTTCTAAGTACCGAATTCGACAGAATTTTTCTAAGTACAGAAATCAACAGAATATTTCTAAGTTCCGAAAACACCAGAATTTTTCTAAGTACCGAAATCGTCAGAATTTTTCTAAGTACCGATAACGTCAGAAATTTTCTAAGTACCGAAAACTTCTGAATGTTTTCTAAGTACCGAAAAATTCAGAAATTTTCTAAGTACCGAAACGGTCGGAATTTTTCTAAGTACCGAAATCGTCTGAATTTTTCTAAGTACCGAAATCGTTTGAAATTTTCTAAATACCGAAAAGGTCAGAAATTTTCTAAGTACCGAAATCGACAGAATTTTTCTAAGTACCGAAATCAACAGAATTTTTCTACGAACCGAAATCGGCAGAATTTTTCTAAGTACCGAAAACTTCTGAATGTTTAATAAGTATCGAAATCGTAATAATTTTTCTAAGTACCAAAAACGTCAGAAATTTTCTAACAACCGAAGACTTCTGAATGTTTTCTAAGTACCGAAATCGACAGAAATTTTCTAAGTACCGTAAAGGTCAGAAATTTTCCAAGTACCGAAAAGGTCAGAAATTTTCTAAGTAAAGAAATCGTCAGAATTTTTCTAAGTACCAAAATCAACAGAATTTTTCTCAGTACCGAAATCGACAGAATTTTTCTAAGTACCGAAAACGACAGAAATTTTCTAAGTACCGTAAAGGTCAGAAATTTTCTAAGTGCCGAAATCGTCAGAATTTTTCTAAGTACCGAAATCATTAGAATTTTTCTATGTACCGAAATCGGCAGAATTTTCCTAAGTACCGAAAAAGTCAGAAATTTTCTAAGTATCGATAACTTCTGAATGTTTTCTAAGTACCGAATTCGTCAGAATTTTCCTAAGTACCGAAAAGGTCAGAAATTTTCTAAGTACCGTAAAGGTCAGAAATTTTCCAAGTACCGAAAAGGTCAGAAATTTTCTAAGTAAAGAAATCGTCAGAATTTTTCTAAGTACCAAAATCAACAGAATTTTTCTCAGTACCGAAATCGACAGAATTTTTCTAAGTACCGAAATCGTCAGAGTTTTTCTAAGTACCGAAAAGGTCAGAAATTTTCTAAGTACCGAAATCGTCGGAATGTTTTCTAAGTACCGAAAACGTCTGAAATTTTCAAAGTTCCGAAAAAGGCAGAAATTTTCTAAGTACCGAAATCAACAGAATTTTTCTAAGTACCGAAATCGACAGAATTTTACTAAGTACCGAAATCAACAGAATTTTTCTAAGTACCGAATTCGACAGAATTTTTCTAAGTACAGAAATCAACAGAATATTTCTAAGTTCCGAAAACACCAGAATTTTTCTAAGTACCGAAATCGTCAGAATTTTTCTAAGTACCGATAACGTCAGAAATTTTCTAAGTACCGAAAACTTCTGAATGTTTTCTAAGTACCGAAAAATTCAGAAATTTTCTAAGTTCCGAAACGGTCGGAATTTTTCTAAGTACCGAAATCGTCTGAATTTTTCTAAGTACCGAAATCGTTTGAAATTTTCTAAATACCGAAAAGGTCAGAAATTTTCTAAGTACCGAAATCGACAGAATTTTTCTAAGTACCGAAATCAACAGAATTTTTCTACGAACCGAAATCGGCAGAATTTTTCTAAGTACCGAAAACTTCTGAATGTTTAATAAGTATCGAAATCGTAATAATTTTTCTAAGTACCAAAAACGTCAGAAATTTTCTAACAACCGAAGACTTCTGAATGTTTTCTAAGTACCGAAATCGACAGAAATTTTCTAAGTACCGTAAAGGTCAGAAATTTTCTAAGTACCGAAATCAGCAGAATTTTTCTAAGTACCGAAATTGACAGAATTTTACTAAGTACCGAAATCAACAGAATTTTTCTAAGTACCGAAATCGGCAGAATTTTTCTAAGTAACGAAAACGTCAGAAATTATCTAAGTACCGAAAACTTCTGATTGTTTTCTAAGTACCGAAATCGTCAGAATTTTTCTAAGTACCGTAAAGGTCAGAAATTTTCCAAGTACCGAAAAGGTCAGAAATTTTCTAAGTAAAGAAATCGTCAGAATTTTTCTAAGTACCAAAATCAACAGAATTTTTCTCAGTACCGAAATCGACAGAATTTTTCTAAGTACCGAAAACGACAGAAATTTTCTAAGTATCGTAAAGGTCAGAAATTTTCTAAGTGCCGAAATCGTCAGAATTTTTCTAAGTACCGAAATCATTAGAATTTTTCTATGTACCGAAATCGGCAGAATTTTCCTAAGTACCGAAAAAGTCAGAAATTTTCTAAGTATCGATAACTTCTGAATGTTTTCTAAGTACCGAATTCGTCAGAATTTTCCTAAGTACCGAAAAGGTCAGAAATTTTCTAAGTACCGTAAAGGTCAGAAATTTTCCAAGTACCGAAAAGGTCAGAAATTTTCTAAGTAAAGAAATCGTCAGAATTTTTCTAAGTACCAAAATCAACAGAATTTTTCTCAGTACCGAAATCGTCAGAGTTTTTCTAAGTACCGAAAAGGTCAGAAATTTTCTAAGTACCGAAATCGTCGGAATGTTTTCTAAGTACCGAAAACGTCTGAAATTTTCAAAGTTCCGAAAAAGGCAGAAATTTTCTAAGTACCGAAATCAACAGAATTTTTCTAAGTACCGAAATCGACAGAATTTTACTAAGTACCGAAATCAACAGAATTTTTCTAAGTACCGAATTCGACAGAATTTTTCTAAGTACAGAAATCAACAGAATATTTCTAAGTTCCGAAAACACCAGAATTTTTCTAAGTACCGAAATCGTCAGAATTTTTCTAAGTACCGATAACGTCAGAAATTTTCTAAGTACCGAAAACTTCTGAATGTTTTCTAAGTACCGAAAAATTCAGAAATTTTCTAAGTACCGAAACGGTCGGAATTTTTCTAAGTACCGAAATCGTCTGAATTTTTCTAAGTACCGAAATCGTTTGAAATTTTCTAAATACCGAAAAGGTCAGAAATTTTCTAAGTACCGAAATCGACAGAATTTTTCTAAGTACCGAAATCAACAGAATTTTTCTACGAACCGAAATCGGCAGAATTTTTCTAAGTACCGAAAACTTCTGAATGTTTAATAAGTATCGAAATCGTAATAATTTTTCTAAGTACCAAAAACGTCAGAAATTTTCTAACAACCGAAGACTTCTGAATGTTTTCTAAGTACCGAAATCGACAGAAATTTTCTAAGTACCGTAAAGGTCAGAAATTTTCCAAGTACCGAAAAGGTCAGAAATTTTCTAAGTAAAGAAATCGTCAGAATTTTTCTAAGTACCAAAATCAACAGAATTTTTCTCAGTACCGAAATCGACAGAATTTTTCTAAGTACCGAAAACGACAGAAATTTTCTAAGTACCGTAAAGGTCAGAAATTTTCTAAGTGCCGAAATCGTCAGAATTTTTCTAAGTACCGAAATCATTAGAATTTTTCTATGTACCGAAATCGGCAGAATTTTCCTAAGTACCGAAAAAGTCAGAAATTTTCTAAGTATCGATAACTTCTGAATGTTTTCTAAGTACCGAATTCGTCAGAATTTTCCTAAGTACCGAAAAGGTCAGAAATTTTCTAAGTACCGTAAAGGTCAGAAATTTTCCAAGTACCGAAAAGGTCAGAAATTTTCTAAGTAAAGAAATCGTCAGAATTTTTCTAAGTACCAAAATCAACAGAATTTTTCTCAGTACCGAAATCGACAGAATTTTTCTAAGTACCGAAATCGTCAGAGTTTTTCTAAGTACCGAAAAGGTCAGAAATTTTCTAAGTACCGAAATCGTCGGAATGTTTTCTAAGTACCGAAAACGTCTGAAATTTTCAAAGTTCCGAAAAAGGCAGAAATTTTCTAAGTACCGAAATCAACAGAATTTTTCTAAGTACCGAAATCGACAGAATTTTACTAAGTACCGAAATCAACAGAATTTTTCTAAGTACCGAATTCGACAGAATTTTTCTAAGTACAGAAATCAACAGAATATTTCTAAGTTCCGAAAACACCAGAATTTTTCTAAGTACCGAAATCGTCAGAATTTTTCTAAGTACCGATAACGTCAGAAATTTTCTAAGTACCGAAAACTTCTGAATGTTTTCTAAGTACCGAAAAATTCAGAAATTTTCTAAGTTCCGAAACGGTCGGAATTTTTCTAAGTACCGAAATCGTCTGAATTTTTCTAAGTACCGAAATCGTTTGAAATTTTCTAAATACCGAAAAGGTCAGAAATTTTCTAAGTACCGAAATCGACAGAATTTTTCTAAGTACCGAAATCAACAGAATTTTTCTACGAACCGAAATCGGCAGAATTTTTCTAAGTACCGAAAACTTCTGAATGTTTAATAAGTATCGAAATCGTAATAATTTTTCTAAGTACCAAAAACGTCAGAAATTTTCTAACAACCGAAGACTTCTGAATGTTTTCTAAGTACCGAAATCGACAGAAATTTTCTAAGTACCGTAAAGGTCAGAAATTTTCTAAGTACCGAAATCAGCAGAATTTTTCTAAGTACCGAAATTGACAGAATTTTACTAAGTACCGAAATCAACAGAATTTTTCTAAGTACCGAAATCGGCAGAATTTTTCTAAGTAACGAAAACGTCAGAAATTATCTAAGTACCGAAAACTTCTGATTGTTTTCTAAGTACCGAAATCGTCAGAATTTTTCTAAGTACCGTAAAGGTCAGAAATTTTCCAAGTACCGAAAAGGTCAGAAATTTTCTAAGTAAAGAAATCGTCAGAATTTTTCTAAGTACCAAAATCAACAGAATTTTTCTCAGTACCGAAATCGACAGAATTTTTCTAAGTACCGAAAACGACAGAAATTTTCTAAGTATCGTAAAGGTCAGAAATTTTCTAAGTGCCGAAATCGTCAGAATTTTTCTAAGTACCGAAATCATTAGAATTTTTCTATGTACCGAAATCGGCAGAATTTTCCTAAGTACCGAAAAAGTCAGAAATTTTCTAAGTATCGATAACTTCTGAATGTTTTCTAAGTACCGAATTCGTCAGAATTTTCCTAAGTACCGAAAAGGTCAGAAATTTTCTAAGTACCGTAAAGGTCAGAAATTTTCCAAGTACCGAAAAGGTCAGAAATTTTCTAAGTAAAGAAATCGTCAGAATTTTTCTAAGTACCAAAATCAACAGAATTTTTCTCAGTACCGAAATCGTCAGAGTTTTTCTAAGTACCGAAAAGGTCAGAAATTTTCTAAGTACCGAAATCGTCGGAATGTTTTCTAAGTACCGAAAACGTCTGAAATTTTCAAAGTTCCGAAAAAGGCAGAAATTTTCTAAGTACCGAAATCAACAGAATTTTTCTAAGTACCGAAATCGACAGAATTTTACTAAGTACCGAAATCAACAGAATTTTTCTAAGTACCGAATTCGACAGAATTTTTCTAAGTACAGAAATCAACAGAATATTTCTAAGTTCCGAAAACACCAGAATTTTTCTAAGTACCGAAATCGTCAGAATTTTTCTAAGTACCGATAACGTCAGAAATTTTCTAAGTACCGAAAACTTCTGAATGTTTTCTAAGTACCGAAAAATTCAGAAATTTTCTAAGTACCGAAACGGTCGGAATTTTTCTAAGTACCGAAATCGTCTGAATTTTTCTAAGTACCGAAATCGTTTGAAATTTTCTAAATACCGAAAAGGTCAGAAATTTTCTAAGTACCGAAATCGACAGAATTTTTCTAAGTACCGAAATCAACAGAATTTTTCTACGAACCGAAATCGGCAGAATTTTTCTAAGTACCGAAAACTTCTGAATGTTTAATAAGTATCGAAATCGTAATAATTTTTCTAAGTACCAAAAACGTCAGAAATTTTCTAACAACCGAAGACTTCTGAATGTTTTCTAAGTACCGAAATCGACAGAAATTTTCTAAGTACCGTAAAGGTCAGAAATTTTCCAAGTACCGAAAAGGTCAGAAATTTTCTAAGTAAAGAAATCGTCAGAATTTTTCTAAGTACCAAAATCAACAGAATTTTTCTCAGTACCGAAATCGACAGAATTTTTCTAAGTACCGAAAACGACAGAAATTTTCTAAGTACCGTAAAGGTCAGAAATTTTCTAAGTGCCGAAATCGTCAGAATTTTTCTAAGTACCGAAATCATTAGAATTTTTCTATGTACCGAAATCGGCAGAATTTTCCTAAGTACCGAAAAAGTCAGAAATTTTCTAAGTATCGATAACTTCTGAATGTTTTCTAAGTACCGAATTCGTCAGAATTTTCCTAAGTACCGAAAAGGTCAGAAATTTTCTAAGTACCGTAAAGGTCAGAAATTTTCCAAGTACCGAAAAGGTCAGAAATTTTCTAAGTAAAGAAATCGTCAGAATTTTTCTAAGTACCAAAATCAACAGAATTTTTCTCAGTACCGAAATCGACAGAATTTTTCTAAGTACCGAAATCGTCAGAGTTTTTCTAAGTACCGAAAAGGTCAGAAATTTTCTAAGTACCGAAATCGTCGGAATGTTTTCTAAGTACCGAAAACGTCTGAAATTTTCAAAGTTCCGAAAAAGGCAGAAATTTTCTAAGTACCGAAATCAACAGAATTTTTCTAAGTACCGAAATCGACAGAATTTTACTAAGTACCGAAATCAACAGAATTTTTCTAAGTACCGAATTCGACAGAATTTTTCTAAGTACAGAAATCAACAGAATATTTCTAAGTTCCGAAAACACCAGAATTTTTCTAAGTACCGAAATCGTCAGAATTTTTCTAAGTACCGATAACGTCAGAAATTTTCTAAGTACCGAAAACTTCTGAATGTTTTCTAAGTACCGAAAAATTCAGAAATTTTCTAAGTTCCGAAACGGTCGGAATTTTTCTAAGTACCGAAATCGTCTGAATTTTTCTAAGTACCGAAATCGTTTGAAATTTTCTAAATACCGAAAAGGTCAGAAATTTTCTAAGTACCGAAATCGACAGAATTTTTCTAAGTACCGAAATCAACAGAATTTTTCTACGAACCGAAATCGGCAGAATTTTTCTAAGTACCGAAAACTTCTGAATGTTTAATAAGTATCGAAATCGTAATAATTTTTCTAAGTACCAAAAACGTCAGAAATTTTCTAACAACCGAAGACTTCTGAATGTTTTCTAAGTACCGAAATCGACAGAAATTTTCTAAGTACCGTAAAGGTCAGAAATTTTCTAAGTACCGAAATCAGCAGAATTTTTCTAAGTACCGAAATTGACAGAATTTTACTAAGTACCGAAATCAACAGAATTTTTCTAAGTACCGAAATCGGCAGAATTTTTCTAAGTAACGAAAACGTCAGAAATTATCTAAGTACCGAAAACTTCTGATTGTTTTCTAAGTACCGAAATCGTCAGAATTTTTCTAAGTACCGTAAAGGTCAGAAATTTTCCAAGTACCGAAAAGGTCAGAAATTTTCTAAGTAAAGAAATCGTCAGAATTTTTCTAAGTACCAAAATCAACAGAATTTTTCTCAGTACCGAAATCGACAGAATTTTTCTAAGTACCGAAAACGACAGAAATTTTCTAAGTATCGTAAAGGTCAGAAATTTTCTAAGTGCCGAAATCGTCAGAATTTTTCTAAGTACCGAAATCATTAGAATTTTTCTATGTACCGAAATCGGCAGAATTTTCCTAAGTACCGAAAAAGTCAGAAATTTTCTAAGTATCGATAACTTCTGAATGTTTTCTAAGTACCGAAATCAACAGAATTTTTCTAAGTACCGAAAAGGTCAGAATTTTACTAAGTACCGAAATCATCAGAATTTTTCTAAGAACCGAAATCGGCAGAATTTTTCTAAGTACCGAAAACTTCTGAATGTTTAATAAGTATCGAAATCGTAATAATTTTTCTATGTACCAAAAACGTCAGAAATTTTCTAAGAACCGAAGACTTCTGAATGTTTTCTAAGTACCGAAATCGACAGAAATTTTCTAAGTACCGTAAAGGTCAGAAATTTTCTAAGTACCGAAATCAACAGAATTTTTCTAAGTACAGAAATCAACAGAATATTTCTAAGTTCCGAAATCAACAGAATTTTTCTCAGTACCGAAATCGACAGAATTTTTCTAAGTACCGAAATCGTTTGAAATTTTCTAAATACCGAAAAGGTCAGAAATTTTCTAAGTACCGAAATCATCAGAATTTTTCTAAGTACCGAAAACGTCAGAAATTTTCTAAATACCGAAAAGGTCAGAAATTTTCTAAGTACCGAAATCATCAGAATTTTTCTAAGTACCGAAATCGACAGAATTTTTCTAAGTACCGAAATCAACAGAATTTTTCTAAGAACCGAAATCGGCAGAATTTTTCTAAGTACCGAAAACTTCTGAATGTTTAATAAGTATCGAAATCGTAATAATTTTTCTATGTACCAAAAACGTCAGAAATTTTCTAAGAACCGAAGACTTCTGAATGTTTTCTAAGTACCGAAATCGACAGAAATTTTCTAAGTACCGTAAAGGTCAGAAATTTTCTAAGTACCGAAATCAACAGAATTTTTCTAAGTACAGAAATCAACAGAATATTTCTAAGTTCCGAAATCAACAGAATTTTTCTAAGTATCGAAAACGTCAGAAATTTTCTAAGTACTGAAAACTTCTGAGTCTTTTCAAAGTACCGAAAAAGGCCGAAATTTTCTAAGCACCGAAATCGTCTGAATTTTTTTAAGTACCGAAATCGTCTGAAATTTTCTAAATACCGAAAAGGTCAGAAGTTTTCTAAGTACCGAAATCATCAGAATTCTTCTAAGTACCGAAAACATCAGAAATTTTCTAAGTACCGAAAACTTCTGAGTCTTTTCAAAGTACCGAAAAAGGCAGAACGTCAGAAATTTACTAAGTGTCGAAAACTTCCGAGTCTTTTAAAAGTACCGAAAAAGGCAGAAATTTTCTAAGTACCGAAATCAACAGAATTTTTCTAAGTACCGAAATCGACAGAATTTTTCTGAGTACCGAAATCGGCAGAATTTTTCTAAGTACCGAGAACTTCTGAATGTTTAATAAGTATCGAAATCGTAAGAATTTTTCTAAGTACCGAAAACGTCAGAAATTTTTTAAGTACCGAAGACTTCTGAATGTTTTCTTAGAACCGAAATTGACAGAATTTTTCTAAAAACCGAAATCGTCAGAATTTTTCTAAGTACCGAAATCAGCAGAATTGTTCTAAGTACCGAATTCGACAGAATTTTTCTAAGTACCGAAAACTTCTGAATGTTTTGAAAAATTCAGAAGATTTTCGCTCTTAGAAATATTTCATGGTATTTCAAACTTAGTAATATTTTCAAACGGTTTTGACTTTGAAAAATTCAGAAGATTTTCGTACTTAGAATTGTTTCATGGTATTTCAGACTTAGTAATATTTTTAAACGGTTTTGAGATCGTGTGTGACAATTTCTAAATTTTTTTCTTTCTTCATTCATTTCATTTTAAATTTATTATTTTGAGGCAAATATCACACAATTATTTAAATCATAATAAATTTTAGATTCTTATTTTTAGCTTTTAAAAATGAAAGAAAAAATAATAAGGAATGAAAAAACCTAATAAGGAATCTCTCTGGTTACCAAACGATGCTCAAATCATGGAAATCTGTATATTTTGTCTTATATTTAATAATTTAAAGTTCTCGACTACGCTGGCCCTCATTTGCCAAAAATCTCGAGAAAAAAAATTTTTTTTTTTAGTTTTTAATTTAATATATATTAAATGAAAAGAGATTATTTCTTTCACTAGCTTCTAAAAAAATTGCATTTATTGGCTAATTTAAAAAAAAGTTACGAGACTCCGTTTCGCCTCTAGTTGGATTGCATGGACGTGTAATTTTGTTAACGGCGGGAGATACTATGAATGTCTTGAGGATTCCAGATGTCTCCTGAACTAATTAGTGATGCGCAAGAATGGGGTAACGAGATTCCCTTTAATGCAAATGAATTTCATCGCTAACTTTCGAAAACGGGAAAATTTTTTGACGTGTCTAAACTGGTATAACAGCTCTCTCTGGTCACCGTGCGATGCTCAGATCGTGTCAACACTCATATTTTGTATTATATTTAATTATTTAAAGTTCCCGATTACGCTGGCGCTCATTTGCCGAAATATTCAAAAAAAAATTTTTTTTGGTTTTTAATTGAATATTTATTGAAAAAGACATTATTCTTAAAAAAAAATTGCATTTAGATAATTTAAATAAAAAAAAAAAGCAAATTAAGCAATTAAAAGCACTTATGCAAAGAAACTCGAAAGATCTGTTAGACCAGACGCAAACACTTCAAATATCGTAACATTGTTGCCTAAAAACATTATTTATTGACATTGTACTTATGAAGAAACTTTATATTATAATATAAATATAATGTTGTTCGCAACAAAGTGTTTATTATCAAAATTGGTTTTAAAAAATTTATAATAATAGTTAAATTTTAAAATATTTTAATAAAAAATGTATATAATATAATGTATAAAAATATAATTTTTAATAATAGTTATATAATACAAATTTGATAATATAATTATATAATAATAATTTTATGTTATTTTTTTTTAATTATTTTAATATGAAATTTATATAATATGATAAATGTATATAAATAATATTTTTAATTATAATTATGTAATAATAATTTTTAGTTACATTTTTTTAAATTAGTTTTAGAGTGTTTTTTCTTCTAAGTCCAATTTTTTCCGAAATTTTTCTAAGTCTCGAAAATTGTGGAAATTCTTCTAAGTCCGGCGACGGGAAGTCTGAGACGAAGCCCGAGCGAGGCCGGAAAGACCGATATGCGTTTTCCGTTCAAATTTAAATTTCCTCGGCGAGAGGCCGGGGATGCGGACGTCGACGGCCACCGCCCGGGAGAAAAATCTTTCGCTTGGAACATGAACTTTGTGCGGGACTATACATGTGAGGCACAGTGAGCGTGTCTCAAGAAACGCAACGCTCTCGTCTCGACAAGGGCGAGGGCTCGCCTTTGTGGTAAAGTGCTTGTGGTAAAGTGTGGGTACATTTGGTACATGTGTGGGTACATTTGGTACATGATTTGGTCGAATGAACAGTGGTACGAAGATACCATCTGTGGGATAATGACTGAAGGCCTCTAAGACAGAATCCCGTCTAGTCACTGCAACGATACCATTCGCATCCGTCGCGTCGATGGGCAAAGTTAGCCGGGGAGTACTACCGCCCCTTGCGGGCGGAATACCCCGGCGACGAGGCCTGTTCGATTTGGAGCACTCTAGGGGGCGCCTAGACCGCGCGCTCTCGGCTCCGAGTCCAACCCTGTGGGTGTGATGCACGGGTGCCAAATCGTCTGTAGACGACTTAGGTACTAGTCTGGGTGTTGTACGTAGTAGAGCAGCTACCATACTGCGATCTATTGAGACTCGTCCTCTGACTGGAAGGCTTGTACAGCTTCATTCAAGCTTTAAAACCTTTAAAAAAAAATTTTTTAAGACCTTATTTGATCGTGTGTGCGAATTTCGTACTTTGAATCGAGTCTTTCGAATCATTAAGTAAAAATTTTTTTTTAAGACCTTATTTGATCGTGTGTGCGAATTTCGTACTTTGAATCGAGTCTTTCGAATCATTAAGTAAAAAAATTTTTTTAAGACCTTATTTGATCGTGTGTGCGAATTTCGTACTTTGAATCGAGTCTTTCGAATCATTAAGTAAAATTTTTTTTTATTTTAAAAGACAATATTTGATCGTGTGTGCGAATTTCGAACGGTATTTGATCGTGTGTGCGAATTTCGAACGGTATTTGATCGTGTGTGCGAATTTCGAACATTGACGCTTTTGTGGAGTTTTGGGGGCCTTTGAATAATTTTGATTTCAAAAAGCAGTTCCTTTCTTGCATAAGTAAGTAAAAAAAAACTTTTTATTTCGTACACACAATATTTTAGAAAAAAAAAATCGGGGTTTGCTTATAAAACACTTTAGTGTTGGCAATAAACGCGTTCCGCCATCGCTTTCATTGCAAAGCTTTTTGGGGCGGGGGGGGGGGAAATTCTGTCGAATTCGGTACTTAGAAAAATTCTGTTGATTTCGGTACTTTGAAAAATTCTGTCGATTTCGGTACTTAGAAAAATTCTGTTGATTTCGGTACTTAGAAAATTTCTGCCTTTTTCGGTACTTAGAAAATTTCTGACGTTTTCGGTACTTAGGAAAATTCTTACGATTTCGATACTTATTAAACATTCAGAAGTTTTCAGTACTTCCAAAAATTCTGTCGATTTCGGTACTTAGAAAAATTCTGTTGATTTCGGTACTTTGAAAATTTCTGCCTTTTTCGGTACTTTGAAAAGACTCAGAAGTTTTCAGTACTTAGAAAATTTCAGACGTTTTCGGTACTTAGAAAAATTCTGACGATTTCGGTATTTAGAAAACATTCAGAAGTTTTCGATACTTAGAAAATTTCTGACGTTTTCGGTACTTAGAAAAATTCCGTCGATTTCGATACTTTGAAAAGACTCAAAAGTTTTCGGTACTTAGAAAATTTCTGACGTTTTCGGTGCTTAGAAAATTTCCAATGATTTCGGTACTTAGAAAAATTCTGACGATTTCGGTATTTAGAAAATTTCTGTCTTTTTCGGTACTTTGAAAAGACTCAGAAGTTTTCGGTACTCAGAAAATTTCTGACGTTTTCGGTACTTAGAAAAATTCTGTCGATTTCGGTACTTAGAAATCATTCAGAAGTTTTCGGTACTTAGAAAAATTCGGTTGATTTCGGTACTTAGAAAATTTCTGCCTTTTTCGGTACTTTGAAAATTTCAGACGTTTTCGGTACTTAGAAAATTTCCGATGTTCTCGGTTCTTAGAAAAATTCTGCCTTTTTCGGTACTTTGAAAAGACTCAGAAGTTTCCGGTACTTAGAAAATTTCTGACGTTTTCGGTACTTAGAAAAATTCTTACGATTTCGATACTTATTAAACATTCAGAAGTTTTCAGTACTTCCAAAAATTCTGCCGATTTCGGTACTTAGAAAAATTCTGTTGATTTCAGTACTTCGAAAAGTACTGTCGATTTCGGTACTTAGAAAAATTCTGTTGATTTCGGTACTTAGAAAAATTCTGACGTTTTCGGTACTTAGAAAATTTCTGACGTTTTCGGTACTTCGAAAACATTCAGAAGTTTTCGGTACTTAGAAAAATTCAGTCGAATTCGGTACTTAGAAAAATTCTGTTGATTTCGGTACTTGGAAAATTTCTGCCTTTTTCGGTACTTTGAAAAGACTCAGAAGTTTTCAGTACTTAGAAAATTTCTGACGTTTTCGGTACTTAGAAAAAGTCTGACGATTTCGGTATTTAGAAAACATTCAGAAGTTTTCGATACTTAGTAAATTTCTGACGTTTTCGGTACTTAGAAAAATTCATTCGATTTCGGTACTTAGAAAAATTCTGTTGAATTTGGTACTTAGAAAAGTTCCGTCGATTTCGATACTTTGAAAAGACTCAAAAGTTTTCGGTACTTAGAAAATTTCTGACGTTTTCGGAACTTAGAAAATTTCCGATTATTTCGGTACTTAGAAAAATTCTGACGATTTCGGTATTTAGAAAATTTCTGTCTTTTTCGGTACTTTGAAAAGACTCAAAAGTTTTCGGTACTCAGAAAATTTCTGACGTTTTCGGAACTTAGAAAAATTCTGTCGATTTCGGTACTTAGAAATCATTCAGAAGTTTTCGGTACTTAGAAAATTTCTGCCTTTTTCAGTACTTAGAAAACATTCAGAAGTTTTCGGTACTTAGAAAAATTCTGTCGAATTCGGTACTTAGAAAAATTCTGTTGATTTCGGTACTTAGAAAATTTCTGCCTTTTTCGGTACTTTGAAAATTTCAGACGTTTTCGGTACTTAGAAAATTTCCGATGTTCTCGGTACTTAGAAAAATTCTGCCTTTTTCGGTACTTTGAAAAGACTCAGAAGTTTTCGGTACTTAGAAAATTTCTGACGTTTTCAGCACTTAGAAAAATTCTTACGATTTCGATACTTATTAAACATTCAGAAGTTTTCAGTACTTAGAAAAATTCTGCCGATTTCGGTACTTAGAAAAATTCTGTTGATTTCAGTACTTCGAAAAGTACTGTCGATTTCGGTACTTAGAAAAATTCTGTTGATTTCGGTACTTAGAAAAATTCTGCCGATTTCGGTACTTAGAAAAATTCTGTTGATTTCGGTATTTAGAAAAATTCTGCCGATTTCGGTACTTAGAAAAATTCTGCTGATTTCGGTACTTAGAAAATTTCGGTCATTTTCGGTTCTTAGAAAAATTCTGCCGATTTAGGTACTTAGAAAATTCTGACGATTTCGGTATTTGGAAAATTTCTGAACTTTTCGGTACTTAGAAAAATTCTGAAAATTTCGGTACTTAGAAAATTTCGGTCATTTTCGGTCCTTAGAAAATTTCTGCCTTTTTCGGTACTTAGAAAACATTCAGAAGTTTTCGATACTTAGAAAATTTCTGTCGTTTTCGGTACTTAGAAAAATTCTGCCGATTTCGGTACTTAGAAAAATTCTGATGATTTCGGTACTTAGAAAAATTCTGTCGATTTCGGTCCTTAGAAAATTCTGACGATTTCGGTACTTTGAAAAATTCTGCCTTTTTTGGTACTTTGAAAAGACTCAGAAGTTTTCGGTACTTAGAAAATTTCTCACGATTTCGGTACTTTGAAAAATTCTGATGATTTCGGATCTTAGAAAATTTCTGACCTTTTCAGTACTTAGAAAACATTCAGAAGTTTTCGGTACTTAGAAAATTTCTGACGTTTTCGGTACTTAGAAGAATTCTGATGATTTCGGTTCTTAATAAAATTTTGACGACTTCGGGACTTAGTAAAATTCCGACGATTTCGGTACTCAGAAAATTCTGACGATTTCGGTACTTAGGAAAATTCTGTCGATTTCGGTACTTAGAAAAATTCTGTCGATTTCGGTACTTAGAAAATTTCTGTCGTTTTCAGTACTTAGAAAAATTCTGCCTTTTTCGGTACTTTGAAAGGACTCAGAATTTTTCAGTACTTAGAAAATTTCTGCCTTTTTCGGTACTTTGAAAAGACTCGGAAGTTTTCGGTACTTAGTAAATTTCTGACGTTCTGCCTTTTTCGGTACTTTGAAAAGACTCAGAAGTTTTCGGTACTTAGAAAATTTCTGACGTTTTAGGTACTTAGAAAATTTCTGACGATTTCGGAACTTAGAAAATTTCTGACGTTTTCGGTACTTAGAAAAATTCTTACGATTTCGATACTTAGAAAAATTCTGACGATTTTGGTACTTGGAAAAATTCAGACCTTTTCGGTACTTAGAAAATTTCTGACCTTTTCGGTACTTAGAAAAAGTCTGACGATTTCGGTACTTAGAAAACATTCAGAAGTTTTCGATACTTAGAAAATTTCTGACGTTTTCGGTACTTAGAAAAATTCTGATGATTTCGGTACTTTGAAAAATTCTGTTGATTTCGGTATTTAGAAAATTTCAAACGATTTCGGTACTTAGAAAAATTCCGACGATTTCGGTACTTAGAAAAATTCCGACGATTTCGGTACTTAGAAAATTTCTGCCTTTTTCGGTACTTAAAAAATATTCAGAAGTTTTCGGCACTTAGAAAATTTCTGACGTTTTCGGTACTTAGAAAAATTCTGACGATTTCGGTACTTAGAAAAATTCTGGTGATTTCGGTACTTAGAAAAATTCTGTCGAATTCGGTACTTAGAAAAATTCTGTTGATTTCGGTACTTAGAAAAATTCTGCCGATTTCGGTACTTAGAAAAATTCTGCAGATTTCGGTACTTAGAAAATTTCGGTCATTTTCGGTTCTTAGAAAAATTCTGCCGATTTAGGTACTTAGAAAATTCTGACGATTTCGGTATTTGGAAAATTTCTGACCTTTTCAGAATTTTTCTAAGAACCGAAATCGGCAGAATTTTTCTAAGTACCGAAAACTTCTGAATGTTTAATAAGTATCGAAATCGTAATAATTTTTCTAAGTACCAAAAACGTCAGAAATTTTCTAAGAACCGAAGACTTCTGAATGTTTTCTAAGTACCGAAATCGACAGAATTTTTCTAAGTATCGAAAACGTCAGATATTTTCTAAGTACCGAAATCATCAGAATTTTTCTAAGTACCGAAAACGACAGAAATTTTCTAAGTACCGTAAAGGTCAGAAATTTTCTAAGTGCCGAAATCGTCAGAATTTTTCTAAGTACCGAAATCATTAGAATTTTTCTATGTACCGAAATCGGCAGAATTTTCCTAAGTACCGAAAAAGTCAGAAATTTTCTAACTATCGATAACTTCTGAATGTTTTCTAAGTACCGAATTCGTCAGAATTTTTCTAAGTACCGAAAAGGTCAGAAATTTTCTAAGTGCCGAAAAGGTCAGAAATTTTCCAAGAACCGAAATCGTCAGAATTTTCTAAGTACCGAAATCGGCAGAATTTTTCTAAGTACCGAAAACGACAGAAATTTTCTAAGCACCGAAATCAACAGAATTTTTCTAAGTACCGAAATCGGCAGAATTTTTCTAAGTAACGAAAACGTCAGAAATTATCTAAGTACCGAAAACTTCTGATTGTTTTCTAAGTACCGAAATCGTCAGAATTTTTCTAAGTACCGTAAAGGTCAGAAATTTTCCAAGTACCGAAAAGGTCAGAAATTTTCTAAGTAAAGAAATCGTCAGAATTTTTCTAAGTACCAAAATCAACAGAATTTTTCTCAGTACCGAAATCGACAGAATTTTTCTAAGTACCGAAAACGACAGAAATTTTCTAAGTATCGTAAAGGTCAGAAATTTTCTAAGTGCCGAAATCGTCAGAATTTTTCTAAGTACCGAAATCATTAGAATTTTTCTATGTACCGAAATCGGCAGAATTTTCCTAAGTACCGAAAAAGTCAGAAATTTTCTAAGTATCGATAACTTCTGAATGTTTTCTAAGTACCGAAATCAACAGAATTTTTCTAAGTACCGAAAAGGTCAGAATTTTACTAAGTACCGAAATCAACAGAATTTTTCTAAGTACCGAATTCGACAGAATTTTTCTAAGTACAGAAATCAACAGAATATTTCTAAGTTCCGAAAACACCAGAATTTTTCTAAGTACCGAAATCGTCAGAATTTTTCTAAGTACCGATAACGTCAGAAATTTTCTAAGTACCGAAACGGTCGGAATTTTTCTAAGTACCGAAATCGTCTGAATTTTTCTAAGTACCGAAATCGTTTGAAATTTTCTAAATACCGAAAAGGTCAGAAATTTTCTAAGTACCGAAATCATCAGAATTTTTCTAAGTACCGAAAACGTCAGAAATTTTCTAAATACCGAAAAGGTCAGAAATTTTCTAAGTACCGAAATCATCAGAATTTTTCTAAGTACCGAAATCGACAGAATTTTTCTAAGTACCGAAATCAACAGAATTTTTCTAAGAACCGAAATCGGCAGAATTTTTCTAAGTACCGAAAACTTCTGAATGTTTAATAAGTATCGAAATCGTAATAATTTTTCTAAGTACCAAAAACTTCAGAAATTTTCTAAGAACCGAAGACTTCTGAATGTTTTCTAAGTACCGAAATCGACAGAAATTTTCTAAGTACCGTAAAGGTCAGAAATTTTCTAAGTACCGAAATCAACAGAATTTTTCTAAGTACCGAAATTGACAGAATTTTACTAAGTACCGAATTCGACAGAATTTTTCTAAGTACAGAAATCAACAGAATATTTCTAAGTTCCGAAATCAACAGAATTTTTCTAAGTATCGAAAACGTCAGAAATTTTCTAAGTACTGAAAACTTCTGAGTCTTTTCAAAGTACCGAAAAAGGCCGAAATTTTCTAAGCACCGAAATCGTCTGAATTTTTTTAAGTACCGAAATCGTCTGAAATTTTCTAAATACCGAAAAGGTCAGAAGTTTTCTAAGTACCGAAATCATCAGAATTCTTCTAAGTACCGAAAACATCAGAAATTTTCTAAGTACCGAAAACTTCTGAGTCTTTTCAAAGTACCGAAAAAGGCAGAACGTCAGAAATTTACTAAGTGTCGAAAACTTCCGAGTCTTTTAAAAGTACCGAAAAAGGCAGAAATTTTCTAAGTACCGAAATCAACAGAATTTTTCTAAGTACCGAAATCGACAGAATTTTTCTGAGTACCGAAATCGGCAGAATTTTTCTAAGTACCGAGAACTTCTGAATGTTTAATAAGTATCGAAATCGTAAGAATTTTTCTAAGTACCGAAAACGTCAGAAATTTTTTCAGTACCGAAGACTTCTGAATGTTTTCTTAGAACCGAAATTGACAGAATTTTTCTAAAAACCGAAATCGTCAGAATTTTTCTAAGTACCGAAATCAGCAGAATTGTTCTAAGTACCGAATTCGACAGAATTTTTCTAAGTACCGAAAACTTCTGAATGTTTTGAAAAATTCAGAAGGTTTTCGCTCTTAGAAATATTTCATGGTATTTCAAACTTAGTAATATTTTCAAACGGTTTTGACTTTGAAAAATTCAGAAGATTTTCGTACTTAGAATTGTTTCATGGTATTTCAGACTTAGTAATATTTTTAAACGGTTTTGAGATCGTGTGTGACAATTTCTAAATTTTTTTCTTTCTTCATTCATTTCATTTTAAATTTATTATTTTGAGGCAAATATCACACAATTATTTAAATCATAATAAATTTTAGATTCTTATTTTTAGCTTTTAAAAATGAAAGAAAAAATAATAAGGAATGAAAAAACCTAATAAGGAATCTCTCTGGTTACCAAACGATGCTCAAATCATGGAAATCTGTATATTTTGTCTTATATTTAATAATTTAAAGTTCTCGACTACGCTGGCCCTCATTTGCCAAAAATCTCGAGAAAAAAAATTTTTTTTTTTAGTTTTTAATTTAATATATATTAAATGAAAAGAGATTATTTCTTTCACTAGCTTCTAAAAAAATTGCATTTATTGGCTAATTTAAAAAAAAGTTACGAGACTCCGTTTCGCCTCTAGTTGGATTGCATGGACGTGTAATTTTGTTAACGGCGGGAGATACTATGAATGTCTTGAGGATTCCAGATGTCTCCTGAACTAATTAGTGATGCGCAAGAATGGGGTAACGAGATTCCCTTTAATGCAAATGAATTTCATCGCTAACTTTCGAAAACGGGAAAATTTTTTGACGTGTCTAAACTGGTATAACAGCTCTCTCTGGTCACCGTGCGATGCTCAGATCGTGTCAACACTCATATTTTGTATTATATTAAATTATTTAAAGTTCCCGATTACGCTGGCGCTCATTTGCCGAAATATTCAAAAAAAAAATTTTTTTTGTTTTTAATTGAATATTTATTGAAAAAGACATTATTCTTAAAAAAAAATTGCATTTAGATAATTTAAATAAAAAAAAAAGCAAATTAAGCAATTAAAAGCACTTATGCAAAGAAACTCGAAAGATCTGTTAGACCAGACGCAAACACTTCAAATATCGTAACATTGTTGCCTAAAAACATTATTTATTGACATTGTACTTATGAAGAAACTTTATATTATAATATAAATATAATGTTGTTCGCAACAAAGTGTTTATTATCAAAATTGGTTTTAAAAAATTTATAATAATAGTTAAATTTTAAAATATTTTAATAAAAAATGTATATAATATAATGTATAAAAATATAATTTTTAATAATAGTTATATAATACAAATTTGATAATATAATTATATAATAATAATTTTATGTTATTTTTTTTTAATTATTTTAATATGAAATTTATATAATATGATAAATGTATATAAATAATATTTTTAATTATAATTATGTAATAATAATTTTTAGTTACATTTTTTTAAATTAGTTTTAGAGTGTTTTTTCTTCTAAGTCCAATTTTTTCCGAAATTTTTCTAAGTCTCGAAAATTGTGGAAATTCTTCTAAGTCCGGCGACGGGAAGTCTGAGACGAAGCCCGAGCGAGGCCGGAAAGACCGATATGCGTTTTCCGTTCAAATTTAAATTTCCTCGGCGAGAGGCCGGGGATGCGGACGTCGACGGCCACCGCCCGGGAGAAAAATCTTTCGCTTGGAACATGAACTTTGTGCGGGACTATACATGTGAGGCACAGTGAGCGTGTCTCAAGAAACGCAACGCTCTCGTCTCGACAAGGGCGAGGGCTCGCCTTTGTGGTAAAGTGCTTGTGGTAAAGTGTGGGTACATTTGGTACATGTGTGGGTACATTTGGTACATGATTTGGTCGAATGAACAGTGGTACGAAGATACCATCTGTGGGATAATGACTGAAGGCCTCTAAGACAGAATCCCGTCTAGTCACTGCAACGATACCATTCGCATCCGTCGCGTCGATGGGCAAAGTTAGCCGGGGAGTACTACCGCCCCTTGCGGGCGGAATACCCCGGCGACGAGGCCTGTTCGATTTGGAGCACTCTAGGGGGCGCCTAGACCGCGCGCTCTCGGCTCCGAGTCCAACCCTGTGGGTGTGATGCACGGGTGCCAAATCGTCTGTAGACGACTTAGGTACTAGTCTGGGTGTTGTACGTAGTAGAGCAGCTACCATACTGCGATCTATTGAGACTCGTCCTCTGACTGGAAGGCTTGTACAGCTTCATTCAAGCTTTAAAACCTTTAAAAAAAATTTTTTAAGACCTTATTTGATCGTGTGTGCGAATTTCGTACTTTGAATCGAGTCTTTCGAATCATTAAGTAAAAAATTTTTTTTAAGACCTTATTTGATCGTGTGTGCGAATTTCGTACTTTGAATCGAGTCTTTCGAATCATTAAGTAAAAAAATTTTTTTAAGACCTTATTTGATCGTGTGTGCGAATTTCGTACTTTGAATCGAGTCTTTCGAATCATTAAGTAAAATTTTTTTTAATTTTAAAAGACAATATTTGATCGTGTGTGCGAATTTCGAACGGTATTTGATCGTGTGTGCGAATTTCGAACGGTATTTGATCGTGTGTGCGAATTTCGAACAGTATATGATCGTGTGTGCGAATTTCGAACATTGACGCTTTTGTGGAGTTTTGGGGGCCTTTGAATAATTTTGATTTCAAAAAGCAGTTCCTTTCTTGCATAAGTAAGTAAAAAAAAACTTTTTATTTCGTACACACAATATTTTAGAAAAAAAAAATCGGGGTTTGCTTATAAAACACTTTAGTGTTGGCAATAAACGCGTTCCGCCATCGCTTTCATTTCAAAGCTTTTTGGGGCGGGGGGGGGGGAAATTCTGTCGAATTCGGTACTTAGAAAAATTCTGTTGATTTCGGTACTTTGAAAAATTCTGTCGATTTCGGTACTTAGAAAAATTCTGTTGATTTCGGTACTTAGAAAATGTCTGCCTTTTTCGGTACTTAGAAAATTTCTGACGTTTTCGGTACTTAGGAAAATTCTTACGATTTCGATACTTATTAAACATTCAGAAGTTTTCAGTACTTCCAAAAATTCTGTCGATTTCGGTACTTAGAAAAATTCTGTTGATTTCGGTACTTTGAAAATTTCTGCCTTTTTCGGTACTTTGAAAAGACTCAGAAGTTTTCAGTACTTAGAAAATTTCAGACGTTTTCGGTACTTAGAAAAATTCTGACGATTTCGGTATTTAGAAAACATTCAGAAGTTTTCGATACTTAGAAAATTTCTGACGTTTTCGGTACTTAGAAAAATTCCGTCGATTTCGATACTTTGAAAAGACTCAAAAGTTTTCGGTACTTAGAAAATTTCTGACGTTTTCGGTGCTTAGAAAATTTCCAATGATTTCGGTACTTAGAAAAATTCTGACGATTTCGGTATTTAGAAAATTTCTGTCTTTTTCGGTACTTTGAAAAGACTCAGAAGTTTTCGGTACTCAGAAAATTTCTGACGTTTTCGGTACTTAGAAAAATTCTGTCGATTTCGGTACTTAGAAATCATTCAGAAGTTTTCGGTACTTAGAAAAATTCGGTTGATTTCGGTACTTAGAAAATTTCTGCCTTTTTCGGTACTTTGAAAATTTCAGACGTTTTCGGTACTTAGAAAATTTCCGATGTTCTCGGTTCTTAGAAAAATTCTGCCTTTTTCGGTACTTTGAAAAGACTCAGAAGTTTCCGGTACTTAGAAAATTTCTGACGTTTTCGGTACTTAGAAAAATTCTTACGATTTCGATACTTATTAAACATTCAGAAGTTTTCAGTACTTCCAAAAATTCTGCCGATTTCGGTACTTAGAAAAATTCTGTTGATTTCAGTACTTCGAAAAGTACTGTCGATTTCGGTACTTAGAAAAATTCTGTTGATTTCGGTACTTAGAAAAATTCTGACGTTTTCGGTACTTAGAAAATTTCTGACGTTTTCGGTACTTCGAAAACATTCAGAAGTTTTCGGTACTTAGAAAAATTCAGTCGAATTCGGTACTTAGAAAAATTCTGTTGATTTCGGTACTTGGAAAATTTCTGCCTTTTTCGGTACTTTGAAAAGACTCAGAAGTTTTCAGTACTTAGAAAATTTCTGACGTTTTCGGTACTTAGAAAAAGTCTGACGATTTCGGTATTTAGAAAACATTCAGAAGTTTTCGATACTTAGTAAATTTCTGACGTTTTCGGTACTTAGAAAAATTCATTCGATTTCGGTACTTAGAAAAATTCTGTTGAATTTGGTACTTAGAAAAATTCCGTCGATTTCGATACTTTGAAAAGACTCAAAAGTTTTCGGTACTTAGAAAATTTCTGACGTTTTCGGAACTTAGAAAATTTCCGATGATTTCGGTACTTAGAAAAATTCTGACGATTTCGGTATTTAGAAAATTTCTGTCTTTTTCGGTACTTTGAAAAGACTCAGAAGTTTTCGGTACTCAGAAAATTTCTGACGTTTTCGGCACTTAGAAAAATTCTTACGATTTCGATACTTATTAAACATTCAGAAGTTTTCAGTACTTAGAAAAATTCTGCCGATTTCGATACTTAGAAAAATTCTGTTGATTTCAGTACTTCGAAAAGTACTGTCGATTTCGGTACTTAGAAAAATTCTGTTGATTTCGGTACTTAGAAAAATTCTGCCGATTTCGGTACTTAGAAAAATTCTGTTGATTTCGGTATTTAGAAAATTTCTGCCTTTTTCGGTACTTTGAAAAGACTCGGAAGTTTTCGGTACTTAGAAAAATTCTGATGATTTCGATACTTATTAAACATTCAGAAGTTTTCAGTACTTAGAAAAATTCTGCCGATTTCGGTACTTAGAAAAATTCTGTCGATTTCGGTACTTAGAAATCATTCAGAAGTTTTCGGTACTTAGAAAATTTCATCCTTTTTCAGTACTTAGAAAACATTCAGAAGTTTTCGGTACTTAGAAAAATTCTGTTGATTTCGGTACTTAGAAAATTTCTGCCTTTTTCGGTACTTTGAAAATTTCAGACGTTTTCGGTACTTAGAAAATTTCCGATGTTCTCGGTTCTTAGAAAAATTCTGCCTTTTTCGGTACTTTGAAAAGACTCAGAAGTTTCCGGTACTTAGAAAATTTCTGACGTTTTCGGTACTTAGAAAAATTCTTACGATTTCGATACTTATTAAACATTCAGAAGTTTTCAGTACTTCCAAAAATTCTGCCGATTTCGGTACTTTGAAAAATTCTGTTGATTTCAGTACTTCGAAAACTACTGTCGATTTCGGTACTTAGAAAAATTTTGTTGATTTCGGTACTTAGAAAAATTCTGACGTTTTCGGTACTTAGAAAATTTCTGACGTTTTCGGTACTTAGAAAACATTCAGAAGTTTTCGGTACTTAGAAAAATTCAGTCGAATTCGGTACTTAGAAAAATTCTGTTGATTTCGGTACTTGGAAAATTTCTGCCTTTTTCGGTACTTTGAAAAGACTCAGAAGTTTTCAGTACTTAGAAAATTTCTGACGTTTTCGGTACTTAGAAAAAGTCTGACGATTTCGGTATTTAGAAAACATTCAGAAGTTTTCGATACTTAGAAAATTTCTGACGTTTTCGGTACTTAGAAAAATTCAATCGATTTCGGTACTTTGAAAAATTCTGTTGAATTTGGTACTTAGAAAAATTTCGTCGATTTCGGTACTTTGAAAACATTCAGAAGTTTTCGGTACTTAGAAAAATTCTGTCGAATTCGGTACTTAGAAAAATTCTGTTGATTTCGGTACTTAGAAAAATTCTGTCGATTTCGGTACTTAGAAAAATTCTGCCTTTTTCGGTACTTTTAAAATTTCAGACGTTTTCGGTACTTAGAAAATTTCCGATGTTCTCGGTTCTTAGAAAAATTCTGCCTTTTTCGGTACTTTGAAAAGACTCAGAAGTTTCCGGTACTTAGAAAATTTCTGACGTTTTCGGTACTTAGAAAAATTCTTACGATTTCGATACTTATTAAACATTCAGAAGTTTTCAGTACTTCCAAAAATTCTGCCGATTTCGGTACTTAGAAAAATTCTGTTGATTTCAGTACTTCGAAAAGTACTGTCGATTTCGGTACTTAGAAAAATTCTGTTGATTTCGGTACTTAGAAAAATTCTGACGTTTTCGGTACTTAGAAAATTTCTGACGTTTTCGGTACTTCGAAAACATTCAGAAGTTTTCGGTACTTAGAAAAATTCAGTCGAATTCGGTACTTAGAAAAATTCTGTTGATTTCGGTACTTGGAAAATTTCTGCCTTTTTCGGTACTTTGAAAAGACTCAGAAGTTTTCAGTACTTAGAAAATTTCTGACGTTTTCGGTACTTAGAAAAAGTCTGACGATTTCGGTATTTAGAAAACATTCAGAAGTTTTCGATACTTAGTAAATTTCTGACGTTTTCGGTACTTAGAAAAATTCATTCGATTTCGGTACTTAGAAAAATTCTGTTGAATTTGGTACTTAGAAAAATTCCGTCGATTTCGATACTTTGAAAAGACTCAAAAGTTTTCGGTACTTAGAAAATTTCTGACGTTTTCGGAACTTAGAAAATTTCCGATGATTTCGGTACTTAGAAAAATTCTGACGATTTCGGTATTTAGAAAATTTCTGTCTTTTTCGGTACTTTGAAAAGACTCAGAAGTTTTCGGTACTCAGAAAATTTCTGACGTTTTCGGCACTTAGAAAAATTCTTACGATTTCGATACTTATTAAACATTCAGAAGTTTTCAGTACTTAGAAAAATTCTGCCGATTTCGATACTTAGAAAAATTCTGTTGATTTCAGTACTTCGAAAAGTACTGTCGATTTCGGTACTTAGAAAAATTCTGTTGATTTCGGTACTTAGAAAAATTCTGCCGATTTCGGTACTTAGAAAAATTCTGTTGATTTCGGTATTTAGAAAATTTCTGCCTTTTTCGGTACTTTGAAAAGACTCGGAAGTTTTCGGTACTTAGAAAAATTCTGATGATTTCGATACTTATTAAACATTCAGAAGTTTTCAGTACTTAGAAAAATTCTGCCGATTTCGGTACTTAGAAAAATTCAGTCGAATTCGGTACTTAGAAAAATTCTGTTGATTTCGGTACTTGGAAAATTTCTGCCTTTTTCGGTACTTTGAAAAGACTCAGAAGTTTTCAGTACTTAGAAAATTTCTGACGTTTTCGGTACTTAGAAAAAGTCTGACGATTTCGGTACTTTGAAAACATTCAGAAATTTTCGGTACTTAGAAAAATTCTGTCGAATTCGGTACTTAGAAAAATTCTGTTGATTTCGGTACTTAGAAAAATTCTGTCGATTTCGGTACTTAGAAAAATTCTGTTGATTTCGGTACTTAGAAAATTTCTGCCTTTTTCGGTACTTTGAAAAAATCTGTTGAATTTGGAACTTAGAAAAATTCCGTCGATTTCGGTACTTTGAAAAGACTCTGAAGTTTTCGGTACTTAGAAAATTTCTGACGTTTTCGGTACTTAGAAAAATTCTTTTGATTTCGGTACTTAGAAAATTTCTGTCTTTTTCGGTACTTTGAAAAGACTCAGAAGTTTTCGGTACTTAGAAAAATTCTGCCGATTTCGGCACTTAGAAAAATTCTTTTGATTTCAGTACTTCGAAAAGTACTGTCGATTTCGGTACTTAGAAAAATTCTGATGATTTCGGTACTTAGAAATCATTCAGAAGTTTTCGGTACTTAGAAAATTTCATCCTTTTTCAGTACTTAGAAAACATTCAGAAGTTTTCGGTACTTAGAAAAATTCTGTTGATTTCGGTACTTAGAAAATTTCTGCCTTTTTCGGTACTTTGAAAATTTCAGACGTTTTCGGTACTTAGAAAATTTCCGATGTTCTCGGTTCTTAGAAAAATTCTGCCTTTTTCGGTACTTTGAAAAGACTCAGAAGTTTCCGGTACTTAGAAAATTTCTGACGTTTTCGGTACTTAGAAAAATTCTTACGATTTCGATACTTATTAAACATTCAGAAGTTTTCAGTACTTCCAAAAATTCTGCCGATTTCGGTACTTAGAAAAATTCTGTTGATTTCAGTACTTCGAAAAGTACTGTCGATTTCGGTACTTAGAAAAATTCTGTTGATTTCGGTACTTAGAAAAATTCTGACGTTTTCGGTACTTAGAAAATTTCTGACGTTTTCGGTACTTCGAAAACATTCAGAAGTTTTCGGTACTTAGAAAAATTCAGTCGAATTCGGTACTTAGAAAAATTCTGTTGATTTCGGTACTTGGAAAATTTCTGCCTTTTTCGGTACTTTGAAAAGACTCAGAAGTTTTCAGTACTTAGAAAATTTCTGACGTTTTCGGTACTTAGAAAAAGTCTGACGATTTCGGTACTTTGAAAACATTCAGAAGTTTTCGGTACTTAGAAAAATTCTGTCGAATTCGGTACTTAGAAAAATTCTGTTGATTTCGGTACTTAGAAAAATTCTGTCGATTTCGGTACTTAGAAAAATTCTGTTGATTTCGGTACTTAGAAAATTTCTGCCTTTTTCGGTACTTTGAAAAAATCTGTTGAATTTGGAACTTAGAAAAATTCCGTCGATTTCGGTACTTTGAAAAGACTCTGAAGTTTTCGGTACTTAGAAAATTTCTGACGTTTTCGGTACTTAGAAAAATTCTTTTGATTTCGGTACTTAGAAAATTTCTGTCTTTTTCGGTACTTTGAAAAGACTCAGAAGTTTTCGGTACTTAGAAAAATTCTGCCGATTTCGGTACTTAGAAAAATTCTTTTGATTTCAGTACTTCGAAAAGTACTGTCGATTTCGGTACTTAGAAAAATTCTGACGATTTCGGTACTTAGAAAAATTCTGATGATTTCGGTACTTAGAAAATTTCTGCCTTTTTCGGTAGTTTGAAAAGACTCGGAAGTTTTCGGTACTTAGAAAAATTCTGACGATTTCGGTACTTTGAAAAATTCTGCCTTTTTCGGTACTTTGAAAAGACTTAGAAGTTTTCGGTACTTAGAAAAATTCTGCCGATTTCGGTACTTAGAAAAATTCGGTTGATTTCGGTACTTAGAAAATTTCTGCCTTTTTCGGTACTTTGAAAATTTCAGACGTTTTCGGTACTTAGAAAATTTCCGATGTTCTCGGTTCTTAGAAAAATTCTGCCTTTTTCGGTACTTTGAAAAGACTCGGAAGTTTTCGGTACTTAGAAAAATTCTGATGATTTCGATACTTATTAAACATTCAGAAGTTTTCAGTACTTAGAAAAATTCTGCCGATTTCGGTACTTAGAAAAATTCAGTCGAATTCGGTACTTAGAAAAATTCTGTTGATTTCGGTACTTGGAAAATTTCTGCCTTTTTCGGTACTTTGAAAAGACTCAGAAGTTTTCAGTACTTAGAAAATTTCTGACGTTTTCGGTACTTAGAAAAAGTCTGACGATTTCGGTACTTTGAAAACATTCAGAAATTTTCGGTACTTAGAAAAATTCTGTCGAATTCGGTACTTAGAAAAATTCTGTTGATTTCGGTACTTAGAAAAATTCTGTCGATTTCGGTACTTAGAAAAATTCTGTTGATTTCGGTACTTAGAAAATTTCTGCCTTTTTCGGTACTTTGAAAAAATCTGTTGAATTTGGAACTTAGAAAAATTCCGTCGATTTCGGTACTTTGAAAAGACTCTGAAGTTTTCGGTACTTAGAAAATTTCTGACGTTTTCGGTACTTAGAAAAATTCTTTTGATTTCGGTACTTAGAAAATTTCTGTCTTTTTCGGTACTTTGAAAAGACTCAGAAGTTTTCGGTACTTAGAAAAATTCTGCCGATTTCGGCACTTAGAAAAATTCTTTTGATTTCAGTACTTCGAAAAGTACTGTCGATTTCGGTACTTAGAAAAATTCTGATGATTTCGGTACTTAGAAATCATTCAGAAGTTTTCGGTACTTAGAAAATTTCATCCTTTTTCAGTACTTAGAAAACATTCAGAAGTTTTCGGTACTTAGAAAAATTCTGTTGATTTCGGTACTTAGAAAATTTCTGCCTTTTTCGGTACTTTGAAAATTTCAGACGTTTTCGGTACTTAGAAAATTTCCGATGTTCTCGGTTCTTAGAAAAATTCTGCCTTTTTCGGTACTTTGAAAAGACTCAGAAGTTTCCGGTACTTAGAAAATTTCTGACGTTTTCGGTACTTAGAAAAATTCTTACGATTTCGATACTTATTAAACATTCAGAAGTTTTCAGTACTTCCAAAAATTCTGCCGATTTCGGTACTTAGAAAAATTCTGTTGATTTCAGTACTTCGAAAAGTACTGTCGATTTCGGTACTTAGAAAAATTCTGTTGATTTCGGTACTTAGAAAAATTCTGACGTTTTCGGTACTTAGAAAATTTCTGACGTTTTCGGTACTTCGAAAACATTCAGAAGTTTTCGGTACTTAGAAAAATTCAGTCGAATTCGGTACTTAGAAAAATTCTGTTGATTTCGGTACTTGGAAAATTTCTGCCTTTTTCGGTACTTTGAAAAGACTCAGAAGTTTTCAGTACTTAGAAAATTTCTGACGTTTTCGGTACTTAGAAAAAGTCTGACGATTTCGGTACTTTGAAAACATTCAGAAGTTTTCGGTACTTAGAAAAATTCTGTCGAATTCGGTACTTAGAAAAATTCTGTTGATTTCGGTACTTAGAAAAATTCTGTCGATTTCGGTACTTAGAAAAATTCTGTTGATTTCGGTACTTAGAAAATTTCTGCCTTTTTCGGTACTTTGAAAAAATCTGTTGAATTTGGAACTTAGAAAAATTCCGTCGATTTCGGTACTTTGAAAAGACTCTGAAGTTTTCGGTACTTAGAAAATTTCTGACGTTTTCGGTACTTAGAAAAATTCTTTTGATTTCGGTACTTAGAAAATTTCTGTCTTTTTCGGTACTTTGAAAAGACTCAGAAGTTTTCGGTACTTAGAAAAATTCTGCCGATTTCGGTACTTAGAAAAATTCTTTTGATTTCAGTACTTCGAAAAGTACTGTCGATTTCGGTACTTAGAAAAATTCTGACGATTTCGGTACTTAGAAAAATTCTGATGATTTCGGTACTTAGAAAATTTCTGCCTTTTTCGGTAGTTTGAAAAGACTCGGAAGTTTTCGGTACTTAGAAAAATTCTGACGATTTCGGTACTTTGAAAAATTCTGCCTTTTTCGGTACTTTGAAAAGACTTAGAAGTTTTCGGTACTTAGAAAAATTCTGCCGATTTCGGTACTTAGAAAAATTCGGTTGATTTCGGTACTTAGAAAATTTCTGCCTTTTTCGGTACTTTGAAAATTTCAGACGTTTTCGGTACTTAGAAAATTTCCGATGTTCTCGGTTCTTAGAAAAATTCTGCCTTTTTCGGTACTTTGAAAAGACTCAGAAGTTTCCGGTACTTAGAAAATTTCTGACGTTTTCGGTACTTAGAAAAATTCTTACGATTTCGATACTTATTAAACATTCAGAAGTTTTCAGTACTTCCAAAAATTCTGCCGATTTCGGTACTTAGAAAAATTCTGTTGATTTCAGTACTTCGAAAAGTACTGTCGATTTCGGTACTTAGAAAAATTCTGACGATTTCGGTACTTAGAAAAAATCAGTCGAAGTCGGTACTTAGAAAAATTCTGTTGAATTTGGTACTTAGAAAAATTCCGTCGATTTCGGTACTTTGAAAAGACTCTGAAGTTTTCGGTACTTAGAAAATTTCTGACGTTTTCGGTACTTAGAAAAATTCTTTTGATTTCGGTACTTAGAAAATTTCTGTCTTTTTCGGTACTTTGAAAAGACTCAGAAGTTTTCGGTACTTAGAAAAATTCTGCCGATTTCGGCACTTAGAAAAATTCTTTTGATTTCAGTACTTCGAAAAGTACTGTCGATTTCGGTACTTAGAAAAATTCTGATGATTTCGGTACTTAGAAATCATTCAGAAGTTTTCGGTACTTAGAAAATTTCATCCTTTTTCAGTACTTAGAAAACATTCAGAAGTTTTCGGTACTTAGAAAAATTCTGTTGATTTCGGTACTTAGAAAATTTCTGCCTTTTTCGGTACTTTGAAAATTTCAGACGTTTTCGGTACTTAGAAAATTTCCGATGTTCTCGGTTCTTAGAAAAATTCTGCCTTTTTCGGTACTTTGAAAAGACTCAGAAGTTTCCGGTACTTAGAAAATTTCTGACGTTTTCGGTACTTAGAAAAATTCTTACGATTTCGATACTTATTAAACATTCAGAAGTTTTCAGTACTTCCAAAAATTCTGCCGATTTCGGTACTTAGAAAAATTCTGTTGATTTCAGTACTTCGAAAAGTACTGTCGATTTCGGTACTTAGAAAAATTCTGTTGATTTCGGTACTTAGAAAAATTCTGACGTTTTCGGTACTTAGAAAATTTCTGACGTTTTCGGTACTTCGAAAACATTCAGAAGTTTTCGGTACTTAGAAAAATTCAGTCGAATTCGGTACTTAGAAAAATTCTGTTGATTTCGGTACTTGGAAAATTTCTGCCTTTTTCGGTACTTTGAAAAGACTCAGAAGTTTTCAGTACTTAGAAAATTTCTGACGTTTTCGGTACTTAGAAAAAGTCTGACGATTTCGGTACTTTGAAAACATTCAGAAGTTTTCGGTACTTAGAAAAATTCTGTCGAATTCGGTACTTAGAAAAATTCTGTTGATTTCGGTACTTAGAAAAATTCTGTCGATTTCGGTACTTAGAAAAATTCTGTTGATTTCGGTACTTAGAAAATTTCTGCCTTTTTCGGTACTTTGAAAAAATCTGTTGAATTTGGAACTTAGAAAAATTCCGTCGATTTCGGTACTTTGAAAAGACTCTGAAGTTTTCGGTACTTAGAAAATTTCTGACGTTTTCGGTACTTAGAAAAATTCTTTTGATTTCGGTACTTAGAAAATTTCTGTCTTTTTCGGTACTTTGAAAAGACTCAGAAGTTTTCGGTACTTAGAAAAATTCTGCCGATTTCGGTACTTAGAAAAATTCTTTTGATTTCAGTACTTCGAAAAGTACTGTCGATTTCGGTACTTAGAAAAATTCTGACGATTTCGGTACTTAGAAAAATTCTGATGATTTCGGTACTTAGAAAATTTCTGCCTTTTTCGGTAGTTTGAAAAGACTCGGAAGTTTTCGGTACTTAGAAAAATTCTGACGATTTCGGTACTTTGAAAAATTCTGCCTTTTTCGGTACTTTGAAAAGACTTAGAAGTTTTCGGTACTTAGAAAAATTCTGCCGATTTCGGTACTTAGAAAAATTCGGTTGATTTCGGTACTTAGAAAATTTCTGCCTTTTTCGGTACTTTGAAAATTTCAGACGTTTTCGGTACTTAGAAAATTTCCGATGTTCTCGGTTCTTAGAAAAATTCTGCCTTTTTCGGTACTTTGAAAAGACTCAGAAGTTTCCGGTACTTAGAAAATTTCTGACGTTTTCGGTACTTAGAAAAATTCTTACGATTTCGATACTTATTAAACATTCAGAAGTTTTCAGTACTTCCAAAAATTCTGCCGATTTCGGTACTTAGAAAAATTCTGTTGATTTCAGTACTTCGAAAAGTACTGTCGATTTCGGTACTTAGAAAAATTCTGACGATTTCGGTACTTAGAAAAATTCAGTCGAAGTCGGTACTTAGAAAAATTCTGTTGAATTTGGTACTTAGAAAAATTCCGTCGATTTCGGTACTTTGAAAAGACTCAAAAGTTTTCGGTACTTAGAAAAATTCTGTTGATTTCAGTACTTCGAAAAGTACTGTCGATTTCGGTACTTAGAAAATTTCTGATGATTTCGGTCCTTAGAAAATTTCTGACGTTTTCGGTACTTAGAAAACATTCAGAAGTTTTCGGTACTTAGAAAATTTCTGCCTTTTTCGGTACTTAGAAAACATTCAGAAGTTTTCGGTACTTAGAAAAATTCAGACGTTTTCGGTACTTAGAAAAAGTCTGACGATTTCGGTATTTAGAAAACATTCAGAAGTTTTCGATACTTAGAAAATTTCTGACGTTTTCGGTACTTAGAAAAATTCAATCGATTTCGGTACTTAGAAAAATTCTGTTGAATTTGGTACTTAGAAAAATTCCGTCGATATCGGTCCTTTGAAAAGACTCTGAAGTTTTCGGTACTTAGAAAATTTCTGACGTTTTCGGTACTTAGAAAAATTGTGATGATTTCGGTTCTTAGAAAAATTCTGACGATTACGGTACTTAGAAAAATTCTGCCGATTTCGGTACTTTGAAAAGACTCAGAAGTTTGCAGTACTTAGAAAATTTCTGACGTTTTCGGTACTTAGAAAAATTCTGTTGATTTCAGTACTTCGAAAAGTACTGTCGACTTCGGTACTTAGAAAAATTCTGACGATTTCTGTACTTAGAAAAATTCTGATGATTTCGGATCTTAGAAAATTTCTGACGTTTTCGGTACTTAGAAAAATTCTGTCGATTTTGGTACTTAGAAAACATTCAGAAGTTTTCGGTACTTAGAAAATTTCTGCCTTTTTCAGTACTTAGAAAACATTCAGAAGTTTTCGGTACTTAGAAAAATTCTGTCGAATTCGGTACTTAGAAAAATTCTGTTGATTTCGGTTCTTAGAAAAATTCTGTCGATTTCGGAACTTAGAAAAATTCTGTTGATTTCGGTACTTAGAAAATTTCTGCCTTTTTCGGTACTTAGAAAATTTCTGACGTTTAAATTCAGTCGATTTCGGTACTTAGAAAAATTCTGTTGAATTTGGTACTTAGAAGAATTCCGTCGATTTCGGTACTTTGAAAACATTCAGAAGTTTTCGGTACTTAGAAAAATTCTGTCGAATTCGGTACTTAGAAAAATTCTGTTGATTTCGGTACTTAGAAAAATTCTGTCGATTTCGGTACTTAGAAAAATTCTGTTGATTTCGGTACTTAGAAAATTTCTGCCTTTTTCGGTACTTTGAAAAATTCTGTTGAATTTGGTACTTAGAAAAATTCCGTCGATTTCGGTACTTTGAAAAGACTCTGAAGTTTTCGGTACTTAGAAAATTTCTGACGTTTTCGGTACTTAGAAAAATTTTGATGATTTCGGTTCTTAGAAAAATTCTGACGATTACGGTACTTAGAAAAATTCTGCCGATTTCGGTACTTTGAAAAGACTCAGAAGTTTGCAGAGTACTTAGAAAATTTCTGACGTTTTCGGTACTTAGAAAAATTCTGTTGATTTCAGTACTTCGAAAAGTACTGTCGATTTCGGTACTTAGAAAAATTCTGACGATTTCTGTACTTAGAAAAATTCTGATGATTTCGGTACTTAGAAAATTTCTGACGTTTTCGGTACTTAGAAAAAGTCTGACGATTTCGGTATTTAGAAAACATTCAGAAGTTTTCGATACTTAGAAAATTTCTGACGTTTTCGGTACTTAGAAAAATTCAATCGATTTCGGTACTTAGAAAAATTCTGTTGAATTTGGTACTTAGAAAAATTCGGTCGATTTCGGTACTTTGAAAACATTCAGAAGTTTTCGGTACTTAGAAAATTTCTGCCTTTTTCAGTACTTAGAAAACATTCAGAAGTTTTCGGTACTTAGAAAAATTCTGTTGAATTTGGTACTTAGAAAAATTCCGTCGATTTCGGTACTTTGAAAAGACTCTGAAGTTTTCGGTACTTAGAAAATTTCTGACGTTTTCGGTACTTTGAAAAATTCTGTTGAACTTGGTACTTAGAAAAATTCCGTCGATTTCGGTACTTTGAAAAGACTCAGAAGTTTTCGGTACTTAGAAAATTTCTGACGTTTTCGGTACTTAGAAAAATTGTGATGATTTCGGTACTTAGAAAAATTTAGACGATTACGGAACTTAGAAAAATTCTGCCGATTTCGGTACTTTGAAAAGACTCAGAAGTTTGCAGTACTTAGAAAATTTCTGACGTTTTCGGTACTTAGAAAAATTCTTTTGATTTCGGTACTTAGAAAATTTCTGTCTTTTTCGGTACTTTGAAAAGACTCAGAAGTTTTCGGTACTTAGAAAAATTCTGCCGATTTCGGTACTTAGAAAAATTCTTTTGATTTCAGTACTTCGAAAAGTACTGTCGATTTCGGTACTTAGAAAAATTCTGACGATTTCTGTACTTAGAAAAATTCTGATGATTTCGGATCTTAGAAAATTTCTGACCTTTTCCGTCCTTAGAAAATTTCTGACGTTTTCGGTACTTAGAAATTATTCTGAAGTTTTCGGTACTTAGAAAATATCTGCCTTTTTCGGTACTTAGAAAACAATCAGAAGTTTTCGGTACTTAGGAAAATTCAGTCGAATTCGGTACTTAGAAAAATTCTGTTGATTTCGGTACTTGGAAAATTTCTGCCTTTTTCGGTACTTTGAAAAGACTCGGAAGTTTTCAGTACTTAGAAAATTTCTGACGTTTTCGGTACTTAGAAAAATTCTGACGATTTCGGTATTTAGAAAACATTCAGAAGTTTTCGATACTTAGAAAATTTCTGACGTTTTCGGTACTTAGAAAAATTCTGTTGATTTCGGTACTTAGAAAATTTCTGCCTTTTTCGGTACTTTGAAAAGACTCGGAAGTTTTCGGTACTTAGTAAATTTCTGACGTTCTGCCTTTCTCGGTACTTTGAAAAGACTCAGAAGTTTTCGGATCTTAGAAAATTTCTGACGTTTTCGGTACTTAGAAAACATTCAGAAGTTTTCGGTACTTAGAAAAATTTTGTCGAATTCGGTACTTAGAAAAATTCAGTCGATTTCGGTACTTTGAAAAGACTCAAAAGTTTTCGGTACTTAGAAAATTTCTGTCGAATTCGGTACTTAGAAAAATTCAGTCGATTTCGGTACTTTGAAAAGACTCAAAAGTTTTCGGTACTTAGTAAATTTCTGACGTTCTGCCTTTCTCGGTACTTTGAAAAGACTCAGAAGTTTTCGGATCTTAGAAAATTTCTGACGTTTTCGGTACTTAGAAAACATTCAGAAGTTTTCGGTACTTAGAAAATTTCCGATGATTTCGGTACTTAGAAAAATTCTGATGATTTCGGATCTTAGAAAATTTCTGACCTTTTCGGTCCTTAGAAAATTTCTGACGTTTTCGGTACTTAGAAAACATTCAGAAGTTTTCGGTACTTAGAAAATTTCTGCCTTTTTCGGTACTTAGAAAATTTCTGCCTTTTTCGGTACTTAGAAAACATTCAGAAGTTTTCGGTACTTAGAAAAATTCAGTCGAATTCGGTACTTAGAAAAATTCTGTTGATTTCGGTCCTTAGAAAATTTCTGCCTTTTTCGGTACTTTGAAAAGACTCAGAAGTTTTCGGTACTTAGAAAATTTCTGACGATTTCGGTACTTAGAAAAATTCTGACGATTTCGGTACTTAGAAAACATTCAGAAGTTTTCGGTACTTAGAAAATTTCCTTGACGACGTTAATTTCGTCGTATGTTAAAACGATTGGACCTGGATTTAACGTACGACGTAAAATTTTTAAAAAAAATAATAAATATGTAGAATAACTTCATTAAAAATTATGTTATGAAATTAAGAGAATTCCAACTATGTACTGTATATTTTATTGATACTTTTCATTTACATTTTAATTTTCTTCGACTTTATCCATTTTTCAATTTTTTTCACCTGCCTTTCTTTTTAAGTAACGAGGCGGTTTCTATTTAGATAATGAATTTTTATAAAAGTTTTTAACGACAGAATAAACGTATTACTGTTTTATATCAACTGTATCATTTCGAAATCCATTCTTTACATAGTTTTTCATTTACTTTAGAGAACACGCTGAAAATTAAATTTTGTTCTTTTGTTTTTCTATCAAAATTTTTTCAAGTTGCAATCGCGCAAACTGGCATTTCTATAATAGTTTTAAATTCTTGTAAATTCACTGCAAACACTGAGGAAAGTCATTATAGAAAATAACAAATGTCTTAGAATATCTCGCAAAAAGATATGCTCCTATATTAGTAAGAGATAGTAAGGCCGAACGCTCCGTTCTTGAAGTAAAAGTGCGAGCTTTGCGCCAAAGTGACCTCACTAGAGAAAATAGGAGGATTGGCGCGGCGAGAGCTACTTCAAAGGAGTGAACCAGCCCTTCTATTCTCTTTAGCCCTGACTGTGACCCCCCTAATTGGCCTATAAAAATTCTCTTCAGCAGCCTTGATCGGACCATAGACTCCTACCTAGAGTCCGAGTTTGAAAATTAAATCTTGATATTAAAAGGAGCTAGGGGGTCTTGAAATTTGAACCTTTCTCGAGCCATTTTATTTTTTTATCCTTTTTTTTATTATTTCTTTACGCTCTCTTTGCTGAACTTCACACACAGAAAACACCCCATGCATGCTAGAATATCCAAAATGTTACAATGGAAGTCGAAAAAGAGCAAATAAACTGATTTTCCTGGATTTTTCCAGTTTTTTCCCATTTTCCCTATAAAACTTTTTTTCCCTACATGCAGGAAAATCCAGAACATTGAAAAACACATAAAAAAAATAATGTAATTTAAAAAAAACAAAATAAAAAAAGAGCATTTTTTGAAAATTTGACCGTCCCTGGGATTCGAACCCAGGACCCCTCCCTCCTGCAGTGAACTTGCTTGTCTGGTGGCCTACCTTCCAGTCCACGGTGATACGTGAAGCCTACGACAGTTTCGCTTCAAAAGCTCTCTCCTCTCATCAAGATTCTTTTGCTAGAAACAAATATATATTTTTCTAATTTAAAATAACATAAATGCTGTGTTTACGAAGAAAAAAAAATTAATTGAACATATGGTAATTTTTTAACAAAGATACATTTTATTTTAGTTAATTTTTTATTAAATAATTAGAATTTTTTCTCCCATATGAAACTTAAATTAATTAAATTTAATTTAATGAATGAATCAATGTTTGAAAAATATTTATGGATTATCCCTTTGTACAGTACTGGGACATATACGTCCCACTTTACTTAGTTGTAAATTAAACCCTCTAAATCATCAGTGGGATAATTTAAGTCCATTTTTTGCAGCTACTGCCCTCTATAAACGTTTTGCGAGATATATTATCTATGAATACAATTTCTTTTTCAGAATCTGGCATCACCTGAGGCCTTCCAAGTGTGCCGATTGTTTACGTCTTTACTTTAATTTTTGAGTGAAATTTATGGTGTTTTTAAATGAAATTTAAAGATGTCTGGTGAGTATATTAACAAATTTTCCTTAATATTTTGGCATTTTTCTTTAGAAAATTATAAAAATATAAAGTTTAGTTATTGTTCATGTTTTGAAAAAATCAACTTTTGATTTTGTTATGCAATGAATAAGTTGGATTTTAGCATTCTTCAAATTGAAAACAGTTGCTTGTATGATAAAAAATGTATTGTGATGTTACATTTATTCAATCTGAAATATATTTTATATGTTTTTTAATGTACAGTCGGTCCTCTATATAACGTTGTCACTAAATCCGATTAATAAGTTCGTTATATGGAAAATTCATTAAGTAGAAAATCACCTGTTGACGTACTTAAACAACACAAAACGAGTTTTTAAATTCGTAAACACTGGAGATGATAAAAAAAGCAATTGATACACTTGAAAACTAGTATCTACTATTTATTTTATAAATCTTAATCGTTAAAGAAATCTGCATAGGTAACAGGAAAAGAACAAAACATTATCTAGTGTTACACTATCATGCTAAATATTTTTAACCAAAAAAAGCTAAATTTGTGCATAAAATTATTGTTGCATTTATAATAAAAGTAATTTTAAATATACGTAACCGTATGCGCGCTTAACTTTAATTACTAGCGATAAAATCCATTAAGTTTGTCTGAGTTTTTCGTTTGAAATACAAACAACGAGGGAAAGGAATTTTACTGCTTTCTCTAAAAGTTAAGTGGCATCAAAAATCAATTCAAGGTCATTTCCCCCATAAAATGAGCTAACAAGTTTGAAATATTTTGGGAAAGTGGATCTCAAAGGAAATTTCACTTTGCTATTTCAAAGTTATTTTATGAAGAAATTTCCAAAATTTTCTTAGTTCCTCGAAAAAAAAATCTCAAAATAGAGAAGTTCGCAAAATGGAAGTTCGTTAAATAGAAGTTATTAAAAAAAAAAAAACTTTATTAAGAAAAAAAAAAGGAATGGAAAAAAATCTACATTTTTTTTTCTTTACAGGATGCAGCTGCCAATTAAAAATACACTAATCAGATCATTTCTTATTATATTATGGAAGATAAATTAATTTCTAATTTTTTATGGTGATGAATTCAGGGGTCATACACTTATTTCTTGTTTTCAACAGGTGCAGTAATGAACTTTGTAGGGGTTAGTTCACAATTATTGATGTGCCTCTTTTATTTGGTTCTTAAAATGATTAATTCTAATCTTGTCTTTTAATTGGGGAAATTAGGTTTATTCACTAAAGCACATTAAGCAGCATATTTACTGTGTTCGAGATTATTTTAAGCAAAATGGAACATTAAATAATTAATGTATGAATAAATACTTTAGATAATTATGTGTTAATGCAACTTCTTTGATAGTTAAGGATTTTTCTTTTCTTTTTGTCCTTTAAAAATATTTTTTATTTATAACAGTTTTAGACCAGGCTCTTCTTATGTTGTATAGAGAAATGAAAGTTGGTATGAAAACTGGGTACTAACCTTTTAGTTAAAATCTATATAATTTGTATACTTCTACAAAATTCATTCAGTAAAAATTATTGCATCAAATATTGTTGTATTGCACATACCTGCTAATAAAGCATGTTCTTATTCAGCTCGTGTCGCAAGATATTCAGCGAGAGCAAAGAACGGAGTGAAATGTCCCGCCTACAGTTTAAGGATGTCAGGTACAGCCGAAGAAATCAATAAGCATGTGGCTTTCTGCATACAGGTTCATTTATTCATTCCTCTTTTAAATAAAATTTGCTGTTTCTCTCGGTTGTTGCCATTGTCCCTATAACTAGTAATTTAAATATCACAATGTATTGTCAAAAAATATCTATAATAGTTTTACAATTTAACTAATTCCTATTATTCTTGCATCTGTCAATTTTTTCGTTGTCCAAATAAAATTCATCAACACTCACAATATCGTGTTTATTAATTATCGTTACGTGTAATATTTTTCATTGCTACTTTTTGATATGCTATCTTTTTGATGTTTGATATCTTGTGAAAGGGTTTTCCCTAAAGAATAACATATTGAATGTTCAGACAAGGTCGAAAAGGGAGTGAGTTTTTAGTATTTGATATCACTGCAATATGAAGGGGAAAAAATAATAAAACTAGTGATAACGCATCATATGAAGATTTTTACGAGCTTACCATATTATTGTTTTATTTTTAGGCAAACATGTTAATTTCCGGATAATTTCTTTCCCAAGAAAAGAAAAAGTTTTTAGCAAGTTAAAACTATTTTATTTTATATGTGGAAAAGATAAATGTTTTGATGTGTTCAAAAGTTTTTATTTTCATCTTTACTATGACTTGGAATATCAAAAACCTTTACAGTTGGCATTCTAGTATCTGCTTTTGTCCTGTACCTTAAAAATGATTAGGTAAATATAAAATTGTTTATAGATTTGTAGGAAAGGTATTATCAATTATGCCATCTATCTTAAGGTATCCCAACATAGAATAGAGTTAATATGACTCATAGAAAGGTGAGTTGGAGTTGTATTTTTGTAGTGGTAGACACACTACAGTACTTTCCCATCCAAATTTTTTTCTGTGATAAAATTCAATGAGGGATACCACCAGTTGATTTATTGCTGCTTCATGCTAAGCCGGGAGAGCTGTATTAAGATCACCAGGCTTTGAGTGCTGATCGTGAGAGCTGTATTAAGTTCGCAGCTGCTCTTGTGTTGCAAAAAGCAGTTGAGTGTATGTAAGCAGACACATTGCGTGATGGGGGCAATTATGCAGTCACAAATAGCATGAGAACTGTTTGATGTTTACTATCTGCTGAAGAAGGCGCATTCAAATCAAAATAGGTGTGTACAGATGGCATCTCAAATGTAGAGCAAGTATTATCGACCGTGCCATCTTTCATCAATCTAAAGGTACCAGAAATTGAGACAATTTGCAGACTTGATCATTATCTCTTGAAATACTGGACTGATTTTAATGACATTTAATATGTACATATTATGATACAATACAAAACAAGTAACCATTCAGCAATTGTAATACACATGCATGATCGTGCGTAATACTCGTTGGAGTATTAAATTGCCGCTGGACAATTCTGGCCAATTGCCACAGGAAATGATAATGTGCCTTATTTCACATATGAAATCACGCTGCAAGGCCTGTATATCTGTGAGAGAGGACCATACCCCCTATTAACTTTTTTTTTGTTTATTCAGCAACCACTATTTAATATTTTCTGGCTCCAACGAGTGTTTCGCACGATCATGCCTGTGCATTACAATTGTGAAATGGTTGTTTTGTATTGTATCAATGTATGTACATATCAAATTTTATTGAAATCGGTCCTGTAGTTACAGAGATAATCGACCAAGTTTGCAAATTCTCTTAATTTCTTACACCAGTGTGGAATTGAGTTAACTTCTTTTATACTAATGAATTATAATTGTATTTTTGTAGTTGTAGACAGACTATAGATTTAACTAAATCTTCTTCTTTTTTGAAGGGAGAAGATTCTGATGTTAATGTCAATGATACTGACAGCTTTGAAAAATATGAAATTGGTGATGAGACTAGAATACGACCTTTTAGTTTAGTTCCTGGAGGATATAGATGTAAGAATTACTTCCTGTTTTTTTTTCTCGATAAAACGTATAAACATACATTTTCTTTTGATTAATCTGTATTTTATTGAATTCAGGGTATCCTCACACCTGGAAAGTACACCCGGTATTAAACAAAATTTGTCATGAAATGTCATAATTTTTACTATTTTTTTAAAAAAAATCATGAAAAGTCATGGATTTAGGTCACCAAAAAATCTTATTTTTAATTTCATGGTGTTCCGAATATCTGAATTTGTAACAAAACCCCCCTCACAGTCATATTTTATTGAAATATAAAATGAAGATGCAGAGTTTTGGTTATACCTATCAGTTCAATGAATGTTATTATAATGCTTTTTTAAATTTATTGTTGTGTTTTTGTCGGGGAAAATAGTAACTTCGTTAAGTCATGAAAAATTCTTGGAATTAATCATGGAAAGTCATGAATTTGAAATTCTAAAATGTAGCAGATACTCTGTGAATTCAGCATATTTTTTAATTTTTGTAAAGGGAATTAAGTAAACTCTAGGTTCATTTCTTTAACACGTTGAATGCCACACTAATTTTACATGTCTTGCCTGTCTGCCAAAATGATTTTCTCAGTATGCATTGCATATTTTGATAAAATATTATATACAACAAAACATTTAATTTTTGCTATCATTCGTGTAATCAAAATTTACTCGAATTATGTGTTTCTAATAATCTTGGCTTTGCCAGTCACCAGTGACCCCCATGGCATTCAACGTGTTAAATCAACTTGACTTAACTCATTTTAGGCCAACCATATACATTTTATAGAATGTGGTGTTATTTTCATTGAAATATGCTTATATTACATTCATTAAGACACACAAAAAAGTTTCATGCATGAAAAATTATATTTTATTTAAGAAATAAAATGGAGCATATAGGCACCATTCACCAAATTAATGAACAAACCATTTAGTTAAACACTTGCTTTTTCTATGGAATTTTTTCATTTACTGACTTGCAACTTTAATCCATCATAAGAAGCTAATGATAAATCTCAAAAGGACTAATTATACATTTTCAAAAAATTTCATTTGTCAATAACCATTTTAAGTTGAAAAACTTTGGTAGTTTTAAAATTTCTCAATAAAAAGTGTTTACTCCAATTGAATTACTATTAATTTTTGGGGTGTCTTAAGAACCCTTGACAATAGCAGAAAAATAAAATTAGTGAAAAATATACTCCACAGTGTTAATAATTTTTTTTTTATTTAAATGGTGTGTTTGTGCCCCTTTCTCCAAAAATGAGTTAAATCAATTAAAATCAACTAATATTTTTAAAAATCATTAGTTTGAATCAAATTTTTTTACAAAAAAAAAATCTTTCAATGAAATTTTCATAGTTTTATTTATAAATATATTGCTCTGCTAATAAGTTTCAATCAAAATTACGTTAGTACTAATTCCTATGCATTCTAAAACTAGGGATGGATAATTTAACTGTTTAAAAACACATTCTTGAAAAGTGCAATTAATTTTAATATTACAAATATATTTTTATATCATAAAATTATCTTTGTTTAAAGTGTAATTTTTTAAGAAAAAAAATTTAACACTTTATATTTATAGATGATTGTGCTCTGAATTTCCGGATTTTTCGCTAACCATGTTCCGTAGGTTTCTGGAAATCCAAGGTCCAGAAGTTTCAAGAAATCATTGACCACATTAATGTATAAAAATTCTTGTATATTTTATTTAAAAATATTAGAACTAGAATTTATACTTGGCATTTCTTTCATTTATAAATATATTTTCTCGAAGAATAATAAATGTGATTAGAGATAAAAGTAAACTTATACATAATTCTTCATTTAAATTATGCTGTATATAATTTATTTAGAATTTCATGTTTTGAAGATATCAATGGTTTAAATTTATAAAAACATTAATTTTTTGAAATGGGTTATTAATGATTTTACTCAAGAAAATTTCAGGATTTTTGAGTTAGGTTCACAATCACCCCTGTATATTTGTAAACCTTTAATAAAAGTATAAAAGGTAAGGGAGCCATTTCCAAAAATTAAAAAATAACTTAATGACCATGAAATTATTGCATTGATTCATTTGTTATCTTTCATTTTTTCAGTAGTTCATTATGATGCATTTGTATATATTATGTGCGATAAAATAGATTTTTGTGCAATAATATTGTTCAAAATTATTTTAAATAATATTTTCTGCTATAATTGCCTTTATAAAATTTATCTGATGAATTAAATTTAATTATTCATTTCTAAAATAATCCCTTTTTTATGTTTATTTGGGGCAATCAGAGATTTAGGACACATTTTAAACCGTCCTGTCCGAAACCATTGAATTCACAATTTTAAAAAAAGCGAAAAATGAAAGGTTAATTTTTGAACAGAATGAAGAAAAGTTTTTGTTTTATTAAAAAAGTTTATTATTGTTTTTAATATAGCATTATTTATCCTTATGCAAAAGCATAATTTATCAGTATTAAAAGCATATTTATTCATATTTAAAGGTATTCACTTTTGTTGTTCATTGAATTGTGGAGCTTCATAAGTTATAAATCTTTTCTTATTTCCATTAATAAGTTACAGCAAATTGTATAAAAAGTTTCAAATATTTATAAATCTATATAATTATGTGTACAATAGTTATTCACGTAGAATTTTTACCTTTCTCCAACGTTCAAGGTTTAGGACATTCTAAGACAGTTTTGAACACCCATAAGTCTTGTCCAAATTTTGCTTAAGACATCTACAAACCTCAACCCTGATTTCAAGTGATCAATGATTGTGTAAAATTTGAATTCCATTTAAATCATCTTTTGTTCTTTAAAATGAATTTTAAGTAATTTTTTAATTTGTGTGAAAGGAACTGAGTATATTTTTATGATGGCCTTTCCAAGCAATCAGTGCTTATGTGAAATTGTAATTCTTTAATTTCCTTTATGTTTTAACTGCTCTGCATGGAGATTCTGTTAGACAGACAGCTGAAGATGAAGATCTGAATGTAGATGTTGATGATACAATAACCTATGGGGACCCTCAGTATCCTTTTTATTCCATCAATACCTAATTTGTATTTTAATGTCATTTTACAAAGGTATTTTTATTTGTAAAACTAGCAGGGGAAAGGTTAGCCTGGAAAAAATTCTTGAGTAGGTCCACCCTGGGCTGTCGAGCCATTGATGATGATTTTTATTTAGAAATTTCATTTACTTTTCTTGTGGTGCCCAGGATACCTTTACTTTTATAATTTTATGTTGAGCAATTATTGTTGCTTGAATCTGGTGCATAGCATTTTTGAAAAGTGTTTAAAGGTGCTTATTTTCGTTTTTTAAAAGACCTTAAAGGTGCTTTATTCATTGGGTGTTTTTAAAAAGTGCTTAGTTTTCCCTTTTCTAAAATAAGATTTTTTTTTCTTTAGTATGTCTATTTTCGCCACATATTGTGCAAAAGCTTGCTTTTCACTTTGTATTCAACGTTTTCACAATTCATTCAACCACAATCAATCCATTTTGACCTACTGTAGGTCAAAATAGTAAATAAAATAGTAGGTCAATAGTAAGGTAAAATTATTTTACATGTTTGATGAAATGCTTGCGAGTCTACTGAGCTGAGTTCAGTGAGATTTTTAGCACTCTCGTGCTATCCTGCTTCATTTTACAAAATATTCTCGATTTTAGTCTTCATTTTCCACCCTCTGAAATCGAATCGAAAAATCTCTCGATCTTTTTATGGTGACTGATATAATCAAGAAAAGTAATTATTTTATCATGATCATGAAAAGTATTTTGTGTTTTGTTAAAGTACATAGTGCTTAAAAATATTTTTTGAGTACTTAAAATGACTTAAAAGGAGCTTATTTTTGTTGAAAGATTTGGCCACGCAGCTAGGCTATATATTAGTGAAATTGGCACTTATTTTTTGAGGAATATCATTTCAAAGGCAAAATAAAAATAAATACATACAATAAGTTATCTAAAATAAAACTTTCTTCTGCCATGAGGCCTTTGAAATATGGAATTCTAGAAAATTCGATATTTCAAGGTCCTTGCGGCAGAATAATTATTATTTTATAGAATTATTATTATTTTTTCTGGGCAGTTTTACATCTTTTTCTTTTTTATTTTCAAAGGGGTTAATCCGAAACTGCTAATTTCTGTTTTATTTAAATAATATAGGAGTAGTAAGAAATATTTTTGCTTTAATTAAGTATTTAAATTTGAAACCCTTTCACTATGAATAAATATCTTAAACTGTGTTCCTTTTATTATTATTTTCAGTACTTTTTAAGCAAAATAATTTTTTGATATAAGTGTTTTGATTGCAAAAAAAAAAAATGGTTTTTAATAATATATTTTTTTGCAAAATGTGAAAGAATTTTATAAAATTCATACTTCATTTTGTTTTTAGCCTAACAGGTGTTTTTTATTTTGCAGTCAAATGACAGAATATTTGATTTCAAATCCCAGTTTGTTGCTGCATCATTTTGTACTAATAACTGAACAAATTTAGCTGAAAAACAGTTTAGTTATTCTATTTGCAATTAAAAAAAAGTATATCATATTATAAGGAAGCTTTTGTGATGTTTGTATGATAACAGATAAAATGTTTTTTAACCAGATAAAAGTGACAATTTGCACTTTATACTATACCTCTAGTTTGACTATGGTAAGAACTCCCCTCGCCACAAAGTCTGAGGCTTTCTGCTGCTATGGAAACAAGACTAGCACATTTCTGGGAGGGTAATTCTTGTCACTCTAGAGCTAACACAATTGACCGAAGAAAGAGTTCATTTCTCTTGGCTGACTGGAGGCAAAACTTACCCTAAACAGTGACCCCACACCCTTACTTGAAATAGTTTTACCTCGCTACCAAAGTCACCGCCGCAGGTCCATACAAATGGCATGGGACTTCAGACAAACTCTATTTGTTTGATGACCATTGGTTAAAAGTTACATTGTAAATTCGTTCTGTAGCTCCACAGCATGTTATTGTATACTTCTCTAATTACAATGTTTCCTTAATTAAAATTTGATATTCTGAAATTGATGTGATTTCTAACACGTCATCTGAAAAAGATAGATCAGATTTGGAACAGCTTCGAAAGGCCGTGTAATTATTACTTTTATTTTATTTGTATATATTGGCATGCTTTATTTTCAATGTTAGCTATACTATTATTTTTCAAGAAATGTTTTGATAATTTCAGTGTACATTATAAGGTTGTTATATTGCTGCACACTAGTACAAGATTCTGTCCTTTTTCTTAATAATTTAATCAAGTAAAAATGAAATCTAAATTTATGAAAAATTCATATTGATTTAATATTTCTCCTCGGCTTGCTTCGGAACAAGTTATTACTTAATAATGAAGTGAGCTATCTATGGGCAGAACATTATCCATAGAATTAATGGTGACTCATGGTCTGAAACCATGAGTATGATTGCTCCCCCTTGTCACTTGATTTAATTTTATATTTTAAAACCGTAGTTGATCAGTCGACCCAATTTTGGGATTGCGTCTACTGATGTCCAACTCCGTAGTCTTGTACTTTTAAACTCAATTTAGAAGACAAGAAAGCTCCTATATCAGTATCCCCAGAGGTGTGATTTGTTATGGGAACACGGGGGACTTTGTGACTCAACGATCTTTTGGACATGGGCCCAGTGCCCTGCCAGTTACCACAGCTACTAATTCTGCATGCGTTATTATTTTTTTTCATGCTTGTACATAGCTGCAAACTCAATTGCATTTTCCAATAGGCTACAGTATTTTGCCAGTTTCTCCTGGTTTAATAAATATTCTCCTGGTTTTTGTGCATTTTAGAAAATTCCCTAAAATTTAGTAAGTTTCCTTAAAAAAGTCCCTATTGAAATAGAATTTTTGTGCAGATTATTGCTTGCTTGAATATTTAAATAAGTGTCACTAATTTTAATTATTAATTGCTAATTTTAATTATTAATTATTGATTCTAATTTTAATTATTAATTGCCCAAAAGAGAATAACATCAAAAAATATGGGGTTTAACTATTCACAAGGAAACAATCATAGATTTTAACTTTCTTGTATTGATATCAGAAATAAATTAAATAAACCCTTTTTGTATAATATTGCTCGTGCTTCAGAAAAATGTGTTTTTACAAAAAATTTAGATTTAGTCCTTACTAATTTTTAACTCTTTCAATTTTTGTATCTACAATATAAGCATTTTGAGAATGACTTTGAAATTTGTCATGATAACAAACATGTCCAGTTTTTACTCTTATTTTTTTATAGCATTAAGTTACAAAATTACTTTAGTTAGTTAAAATAATAGTGCTGATATTGTTTTCATTATAAAGTTCTGATGGAAAAAAAGTTGTATTTCGGGTTAGTGCTTAAAAAAGAGTTAGTAAAACTATCATGCATTACCTGCAAAAATATTAAGTTTGTATTTTTTTTTCTTCCAGAGATTCATCTGCACATCCTCAAAATTTAGAGATAAGTCATAAATGGTCTATAGCAGGTAAGTAATTAGTTTTATCTTCTAACATTAATTTTTTGTTTATGTGCTTAGATACAGATAAGTTTGATAACATTTATAGGTAAAAGGGGGCAATAGAGGGCACTGACCAGGAAAAATGTGTATTGATATTATTTGATAAATTGTGATTGATTAAATGTGTTCTATATTTTAGTCACTGACCCACAGACTAGTAATATTTTATTTTCTCAATTTCTACCTCCGGAAGTATGGTTCCCTGTTACATACCTGTCAAGTCTCCTGTTTTTTAACAAAAAACGTCCTGTTTTTGATTTTAATTACATAGGTTTATAGAAACATTTTTAAAGCATATATCTATAAAAAATTTAACGCAATTTCAGATAATACAAATTTAGTGACTCACTGTCTATGCTATATTGTTTTAATATTTCAGTTAGAACCTATTACTGGAATTAATTGTCATCCTTGGCCTTCTAAACAAATTAGTACTACTTTTCTGATAAGTTTAATTTTTAGTACGTAGCAGTTTCATTGTTTTCAACCTTTTTTATTGATTTTAATTACATAGGTTTATAGAAACATTTTTTAAAGCATATATCTATAAAAAATTTAACGCAGTTTCAGATAATACAAATTTAGTGACTCACTGTCTATGCTACCGTCTTCACATTAATCAATGAGCATATCTGACATAAGAAACAAAAAATAATTAAATATTAAAAAACGTGTAATAAGCTCCTTTTTCAATTACTCTGAGCTATAACCTAGCAAACATCACTAATGTTATTTTAAAATATGTGAAAGAGAAAAAATAGCTATCTGCAATTTCGTACTTATTAATAATTAGTAAAGTTGTAAACCAATGAAAAAAAAAAAATTTTCAAACATTTCTCTTTAACGAAATAATTGAAATTTTCAAATGACTTTAGAAGCTGTAACTGGACCTTTTCCCTACTGTCCAAGTGTCAGGACACTAGAAATACTGAACCAAGTTACAAATTTTATTAAAAATTTAATAAGGGACATTCACTAGTTTACATTTGTAATCTAAATCTATTAAGATGTTCTTAGTTTGCTTGATTCCTTACATATCTTTATAAATTCAGTATGATCGATAATATTAATCTTGTTAATGTTTTTGGTCAATGTACATTTATAAATAACTCTTATTTAAATCTAAAATATTCAAATGATAACTTTTTTAAATAATATTTTAACTAATTATTAATTTGAATTAAAATTATTTTTTACATAATCAAATAAAGTTGTTATTAAATTTAAAAATAGAATAAAATCTCAATATGAATTTGTGCATACATTGTTATTATTGTGAAGCTCTTTAAAAAGAAAAGAGCCTTTTCTGAGAAACTAGTTATTTTATTATGATCATGTAAAGTCTGTGAAAATGATTTTGCATTATGTTGGCAGGTATATATAAGAAATTCTTTTTTTTTTTTTTTTTTTTTTCGAAATTATGGTGATTAATGTGGTTTTTCTTTGTAGGAATCTTATACAAAACCTGTTGTATCCACAACCTGTTGGCATGTGCATTGTGAAGAATGTTGGCTCATGACAATGGTAACTATATTTCCTTCCACAGAAGGCACTTACTTAAGTCTTCTGATAAAAGATATATTAATAATCATTTTTTTTTCAAATTACTGAACAAAACTTTCATAAATGCAGATTTAGCAATTTTTAAATCAATACAAATCTTTAATATTTTAGAAACTTTTCAAACAAAAAACAATATTTAATATTAACTTAATAAATTAAATTTACATTTTTTATTTTTTACATTTGTTTTTTCCTCTCACTGTTGTGTTACTATAAGCTGTTATGTTAAAAAATGCTATAAAAAATGGTGAAGTTTATATTTTTGTTTTCTTTTATGATTTAGTTTTTATTCAATTCCTATTATTAGAGTTCACACTCTCCTTCTATCTTGTTCAAATTTTCAATCGTTGATAAAATACTTTTTTTTTTCATCCACTCAAGTTCAAATACATTTTGTTTTTAAACTTGTAGTGGGTGTGACACTTGATGCTAATACAGTTTTTTCAATTACTAATCCATTCATTAAATGTAATTAATTAATTTTAGTTTTACTTGATAAGAAAAATTGTAATTATTTAATAAAAAGTAACTAAAATAAAAATTTTCTAGTTTACTTTTTTTTTAGTCTACTTGAAGTAAAATATTTAATTTTTTGAACATTTAAATAAATTAAAACTATGTAATTCTGTTTTAATTGATGTGTAAGTTTTTTTCTTTCGTGATATATTTTATAGCATTTTGACAAATGTATAGAATATTTACGTATATATATATATTCAAAAGTGGAGAAAACATGGAAAATATTACAAAACAAAGAAAAAAGGGGGAAAATTAATAAAAATTCGGAAAATAAAAGATTATATTTTATTTTATAAAATTATTAGAAAAGATTTTATAATTTTTTGCGGATTTTTATAATTTTTTTTCGGATTTCTACTACTATTTTTCTTTTTTTCATTGTTTTGTAATTTTTTCCATTTTTCTCTACTTTTTGAACTTATTTTATCAGTTCTATTTGCTTGCAGCTTATGCACAGTAAATAAAACTTATTGTTTTTCTTAATTTTCTTTGTTTTTTTCTTTTTGTATTTATTTATTATGCTATATGTATATATATATATATATATATATATATTGTTGCTTTAACGCTGTATGATATACCAAATATGATACAGAAACGTCAGTTTTTGGTTCGACAATTGATTGTTAGGTGGAGCACTGGCAGTATGAATTTCTTAATTGGCTTTTAAATATAGATCTATATTTCAGATATGCTACAGCAGTTTTGTAAAAACAGCTGAACTTTTAGCGCTATAATGCAACAATTATATCTACTATGTTAAATAAACATGATCACTATACTTTATACATAAATTAGATTCAATTATTTTAACAATTCAATGCGTACAAACAGAGAATGAGGATATGAAAAAAAGCAAGCGACTACTTTACAAAGAAAATTATGTTAACTTCATTCTTTTGTTTTCAGTACTTTTAACCATTGATACAAGCTTCCTTTTGTGTTTAATTTGCTGAATTATTTATTGTTTAATTTGTTTATTTCTAATAGTTTTAATTTTATTGTTGGAAATGATTTTTTCTTTTAAAACAATTCTTGCTTAATTTTCAAATCTTATTGATATGTCATTCTTGCTAATTTTAATTTATGACACAACTTGCCATGAAGGTTGGACAAAATAACAGAAACACTTCTATGCAAACAGATTTTTTAATATTTTTCAAAAAATACTTAGAAAATTATTTAATAACTTTAGATGTGTTTAGTTCATGCGATTTCTCATACATATTAATAAAGTTTAGAGCTTTCAAAGGTTTGAGGGACTGGCAATAAATTGCAATCGAAATTTTTTTTTTTAAACACACTATGCAATAAGCTTGTAACTTGCATCGATTACTTTTGTTATGATATGCAATAACAGCATAAAATTTCGTAAGCCTAACCTAAACATTCATGGAAATATAGACATTTAAAAGAAAAAAAATATTGAAAATGCAAAAAGTTTCTAGTAATTTTGTTGTTTCTAGTAATTTAAAATTCCAAAATTGATATGAGGGCTGTAACTGCAATCTGGAAAATATGATCGTCGTTGTCAAGAGAGCAATAAAAATTCTCCTCAATTTTAATGATTTTACTAATAATTGAATTACTATAATTATATATATTATTATAGTAATGTAAATTTAATAACTCCTTAATATTAATTTCATTCTTTGCATATTTCACCATGTCTCTAACGGAGAAAACATCATTTTTAAAGACTCTTATTCTATGCACAGAGTGCAAAAAGGTTTCTTTAAAAATGAAACCTTTTTGCACTCTGTGCATAGAATAAGAGTTAGATTAATCATTATCATCAATGGCTCGATAACCCTGGGTAGACCTTGGCCTTCTGAAGATGTTTTTTCCAGTTTAACCTTTTTCCTGCTAGCGTTTTCCAGTTTTTAGTGTTTAAGATCAAAAGGTCTTTTTCTAGGCCAATCTCAAATTTTGCCTGCTCTCTTTTGTGATACGGTCTTCGTCCATTCTGATAGTGTGTCCTGCCCATTTTATTTTTTGTCGTTTAATAAAGTTAATAATGTCAGGTTCTTTATATGAGTGATAAAGCTCTAAATTTGTTCTTCTAAGCCACACAAACTTCAAAAATACTTCTCAAGTCCTTTCTCTCAAAGGTACCCAAAATAACTTATCCGTACAAGATAGGGTCCAAGTTTCAGAAGCATATGTTAAAATAGATCTTAAAAGAGATTTGTACAATAAAACTTTTGTTTTTCTATGAATTACATAAGATTTCTATATTTTCGAATTCCATTCAAACATCTATTGGCAATAATAATTCTCCTTTGTATTTCCATTGTAATATTGTTCCTGTTAAATTAATAGTTTATTAAATAAGAGCAAAAATTTTAAATTCAAAGATATACAAATTTTTATATAACTTTAAATGACAAAATCTGCTGATTTTTACAATTCTGAGTGCAAAATATATTTGACTTGATTAAATAGTTCTACAAATAATTTAATTTATGAAAAAATTACATTTAAAAATCCAAAGTTTCAACTGCTTTCCCGACTAAACTATTCGGACCTAATCTTCCAAAAGGTATATCCATTTGGAAGAAGTACATAATTTTCAAATTTTCTCGGCTAAAAATATTATCTGCTCAAATTAGTTAGAATATGCAGGGTGTTTATAAAGTCCCGGACACATTTTGATGTTTAATAACTCATAAAATAATAAAGATAGATTAAAATTAATAACATAAAGTGTTAGATAGACTCAAAAACTTCATGACCCTTGTCAATGAACTTCCACGTGTGCCCCCGTTGTCGCACGGAGAATATCAAGTCAATAGTCAATTTCACTCCAGGTAGCGGCAAACATGTTGGCATCCACAGTGGCTATTGCAGTTGTAATTCTGCCTTTTAGGTCATCAATGTTCGACACGATCTTCCTGTAAACATTGTCCTTTATAAATCCCCAAAGAAAAAAGTCCAGCGGTGTTATATCAGGTGATCTGGGCGGCCAAGGAATTGGACCTCCTCGCCCAATCCATCTTCCTGGAAAATGGTCATTCAAAGAGCTACGAACGATGATACCCCAATGAGGTGGTGCACCATCTTGTTGCAAAAAGACATATGGCTGAAGCTCTTATAGTTGTGGAAATACTAAGTTTTCCAACATGTCTAAGTATAGGACTGATGAGACCGTCTCTTCTGTAAAAAAGAAAGACCCAATGACTCGGTCCTGAATTAGTCCACACCACACATTAACCTTAGGGAAATCCCTTTGTGTCTCACGGTATTTATGGGGGTTTTCAGATCCCCATATACACACATTATGGTGATTAACAATGCTAGAAACATGATAGGATGCTTCGTCGGAGAACATTATGCGCTTCAGAAAATCAGAAGCATCTTCTATCCTTCCTAACATATCTGCTGTAAACCTCTAAAAAAGAAGGGGGCGCACATCGAAGTTCATTGACAAGAGTCATGAAACTTTTTGAGTCTATCTAACCATTTATGTTATTAATTTTAATCTATCTTTATTATTTTATGAGTTATTAAACATCAAAATGGGTCCGGGACTTTATAAACACCCTGTATATTGTTAGGCACTCTTATCATTAAGGTTGCATTTTAGTAGGTAAAATTTTGATCAAAAGCGCTTCATTTTTTTTTTTTTTAAATTTTATTATTGTTTTTTTTTTTTTTTCAATTCCTTTTATTACTTAATACTCTATTTATATCTCGTTCAAATTTGCAATTGTTAATAAAATACTTTTTATTTATCCACTCAAGTTCAAATACACTTTTAGTGGAGGACACTTGATGTTTATACAGTTTTCTCAAATATTAAATCTTCTTTTAAATTCAATTAATTAATTTTTGTAGTATATGGGGAAAAAAATTTTAATTATTTAATAAAAAGTAACTAAAATAAAAAATTTCTTTGTTGACCTCTAAGTAGGAATTGACTTTAAGAAATCTTTTTTTATATTATTTTGCACCACTGAAATGTATTTTTGTAATTAATGTTCTTTTCCCACTGCGTCTCATGAGTCTCAAATAAATTAAAACAAGGAATGTTTTATCAGGTCACTTATAGTTGTTTCTCATATGTTAATTTCTAAAATGAATGTTGTCTCAATACTGAATAACTTTTTTTTTTTTTTCATTTATAGGGTGTAAAGAAACTTTGTCCCCAATGTAATAGGATCGTTTTTCCGTCAGATTTAAGAAAAATTTATCTATGAATCATCAGCCACAATCATTGTATATTTGTAAATATTTCATCTGAATTGTATGATGTCCAAAGATTAGTAAATATTCTGTTTTTATATACATTGTTCTGAATTTATTTTTATAAGTTCAAAAAATTATAATATGTTTCAAATATAAACTGCTAGTGAGATATATTATTAAAAATCAAGAATTCTTTTCTTTAATAAACTATTTCTCACAAGTCAGAAAAAATAGCATTATTTTTACAGATTGGAAAGTGACCAATCAGAATTGTCAATAGCAATAATTAAGTTTAATAATTCTATCGTGTATTATAATTATTCCGTATAAAAATTCTAGTTCTCAGAAGAATATTTACACTGACTTCATCTAATGATGTTTTGTTTCCTGACAAAATATTTGACGCATAAAACTGACATTATCTGACGCAAAATTTTATCTAATTGAAAACATTTTATGTATTTTTTTCTGACAGTCTCATTACTAGTAGAAACCTTTTTTTTAAATATAATAAACAGTCTAATAGTTACTAAAAAAAGTGTTAGATTATCGGAATTGTAGTTAAGTCCAAAAAAGAGTAGTTTGAAAAATTTATTTTGTAAATTAAAGAAATTTCATACTTAGGCAGGGTTCCCATGGTACTTGAAAGTCCTTGAATTTTGTTGAAAAAAATCTGGGCCCTGAAAGGTCCTTGCATTTTGCCATCGAGCACTTGAAAAGTACTTGATTTTGTAGGAATTAAAATAATACCAATCTTTCTTACAAAAAAGTGGTAAAGAAATAATAAATAAATTCAATGGAGGATTATTGAAAAGGGGTTAAAGAAGATGCAAAACTTTTTTGTCCTAGATTTTTCACACCAGATTATTGTTGATCTCTCTGATATTCTGAAAGTTGAAATTTCTAAAAAAAATTTAGGTTTTGTAGTCAAAAGTTTTTGAATGATATAGGGTGAATCGATTTAGAAACGTGTTTAATGTGTTAACTTCATTATTATGGCAGGTTAATATTGTTCTAATCTATTTGTTCTTTTAATTTATGAACGAAGGATAATTTTTTATCATTTATGATCAAATTTTTACGTTTAGTTTTTACTGCTAATAAATAAAATTTAATTCGACAGGTTTCATTAATTATGAATAAACATTGTGATTTATATAAAATGTTCTACAAACTGCGATTTTAATGAAAGTGATTAATGAATCACATATTGTGTATTACTTTAAAGTGATTTGCAAATTACTCATCAGGATTCATGTTTTATAAATCACACATCATGATTCACATTAAAGTGATTTATCAATCACACATCATGATTTCAATTAAAGTTATTTCTGAATCATATAATGTGATACATAAGGAATTAATTTATGAATCATGCCTCAAAATTCTCATTCTAGTAGTTTACAAATCACGCATTGCAATTCACAAAAGAGAAATTTAAGAATTACCACTCACAATTCTCATCAAAGAGATTTAAGAATCACACATAGATGTTCTATATTAAGAACCTTTCGAATTGCAGTTTGCTTCATTAATGATCACAATTCACATTAAAACTATTAACTGATCACGCAATAGAATTCACACTAAAGTGATTTATGTATCACACATTGTGATTTACGTCTTGTTATTTCGTACGTTTTGTATCATTTGCTATTCATATTTTCTGATTTAAGAAACATACACCGCATTTCAATTTACAAATCTCACATTGTGATACATGATTTACGCAATCTTTGGGACTTACTTCACCTTTCTTATAATTTTGATTTAAATATAATATATCTTACATAATAGTATATTTATATAAATGCGATTTAAAAATCACACTTCACATTTTATAGATATATTTTAAAGAAAATAAAGCTCGGTAAGTCCTAGTTAGTTATCTGTAAAATATTGTTCTACAATAGATTTTATTATGTTTAGCATACATTATCGATATTCTGAAGTAACAAAATAGATAATTTGTTATTAAAATTGAAACATGAAAATTGTTAAATGGATAAATTTTGAAATTTGATCTAAGATAGTAAAAAAAAAGGCATTTATATTTCAATAACCGTGCAATTACACAAACTTTATCAATTATTTACTAAGGTTGTTTAATGTAATATGCATTATTCATTTATTCAGTTTCTATAATTCTAATTCACTTCATTAAATTTTTCATGAAAAGCTTCACTGATGCTAGTTTTTAAATGTTGGCTCTATCTCAATTGGAACTTTTCAAAATGATTTGAAACAGCAATGTAACTATCAACCATTTGTATTATCAGCTGATAAATTTAATAAATAATTTTTTTTTGGTTGTTAAATAAGCATTTTGCTTTAAATATATAAAATTTCTGCTTCTACGTAATTGTAAAATCTGGTTGACATGTACTTTAAAACATAACTGTAATACCGAATAGATTCTTGAAAAGTTCTTGAATTTTTTTTTTAAAAATTGAGTGGGTGCCCTGCTATGTTCCCTTATGTTTACATAATTACAAATAAGTGCAAATTTGTCATACTTGCCAAGGGACACATTATCTACATTTATTTATCCCTATTTCCTAATCATAAATTATTATATAATTCTAAATATTAAATTTTTCACTTATTTTTACTATTACTTATTGCAAAATTATTTAATTATTGCAAAACCATGAAAAATGTTTTGAATGAAAAATCTTTGCCAAAGGTTTTAACCTTCTAAGATTCATGTGAATGTTTTATCTTTTGTAACTTAATATTTAAAAAAAAAAGTACAGATATGTACTTTTTTTTGTTCTGAATTTGTTGCGATCGGACAATTTGTTTATGGTTTTATGCAATTTTGTACCTATTTAGGCACCTGACATTTTTATGCTAAATGAGGTAAAACGAGAATCAAATAGAGAAGGGTTTTGCGCACTTATATTTTATATCTTACATTACTTAGTCTTAACCATATTTAATGATTGTTCTCTTAGGTATTTTTTCTCGCTTAATTGAATGAGCTTAAAAGGAGTTATTGTTTCTTTCTTTTTCTATAATGTACTATTTTTTAATCGTATTTATTATGAAAAAAGAAACTTTTTAAATTAAATATGCCATTGACTCAAAATTCCATATCTTTCAATTTAGCATAAAAAATTCATCTTATAATCTTCAGATGTCCCGTACGTAGCACATAGCTGCTACTGGATTTTCCAGATTACTGAATTTTTTCAGTTTCTCCTGATTTCTGAACATTTTGGAAAATTCTCTAAAATTGAGTAAGTTTCCGACAAAAAAATCCCTATTTATGCAGAATTTTTGTACAGATTATTACTTGCTTGAATATTTAAATAAGTATTACTAACATATAATGAAGCGAGCGAGCCTCATTTATAAAAATCAGTTTAAAACTTTTTTTGTTCAAAAATGTTCAGTTTATTTTTATTCAGAATTCTCTTTATAAATTAATTTTTTAAAAAGTCTTTTAACTATGTTTGATGAATTAAATGCTTATTAGTATACAAAATTATGAGTAAACATAATACATAACATTTTAAGTATGTTTAATGTGAAATCATAACTGGAAAATAGTGCAGTTTTCCTATTTTGATGACTAAAATTCCCTCTGTGTAAAATATTTAGTACATACAGTAAGCAACAATTATCGTGAAATTTATATTACGTAAAATCTACTGAATTTTTTTCCTATCTGTGTTTGCAGCTATGATAGCGAAACAAAATTTGCACGTAAGTACACGTCGAACTGTTCTTTCTATTGCCTGAACAGTTTTATTCGATTAAACATAAGAAACAAAGCCTCACTTGTTTAGATAACTATTCCAAATGCGTAAATCGCTTCTAGTACAGAATTGTGCATGAAACCCTTTTAATTTTTAGAGTATTACTTCGATCATATTGGTCTCATTGAAAATAAGGCATCGGAAACAATGCCGTATCAAGCAGGGATGATTGTGACACAAAGTGAAAAATTTATGAACTCGATATCCATTAATATGCTATACTTGTTTATAATTTCTTTTAACTAAGATTTATAATTAAATTACTTACTTATGAAGAATATCACAGCTTTATTTTATAAGAAACTAATTTAAGAAAAAATTTAATTCTTACAAGAATAGCGTAAATATGAATCGCGATAATGGATTTTAAAAACGCGTGAATTCCAATAACGATATTGATTTGATTTTTAAAAGCGCGTAAATGGAAATTGCAAAATTTGATTTTTAAATCACGTGAATACGAATCGCAATGCACGAGTTTTAAATCTCGTGAATACGATTCACAATGTGTAACTTAACACTAATGTGCAACCGAAAATCGATGTTTGATTTTAAAAAAAAAAAATTTGCGTGAATATGAATCTCAACATGAGCGGATTTCGACGTAGTTTCAAATATTAAAAACAGCGTGAAACCAAAAAAAAGGAAAAAAATCAAATTAGCGGGAGAATAACGTGTATATAAACGTGAGCCGCGATGGTTCAGCGGGTAGAGCGTTCGCCTTCCAAAGAGGTGAACCGGGGTTCGATCCTGGCGATGGCTGGTCAATACGAATTTCCGCATCCGGCTTGCAGCGACCACAGTGCTGACCTGAAATATTCTCAGTGGTAGACGGATCATGGGTTATGCCCTTGAAATCAGACTAACCGTTGGAGGTTCTCGTGGTCTTCCTCTCCGTGTAACGCAAATGCGGGTTAGTTCCTCAAAGGAAGTCCACCACGAAAGCTGATTTCTCATAATACTTGAGCCAGGAGTTCTCTTGTCTTCTGGATTGAGTTCAAAATGAAAAGGCTACGGAGTTGAACATTAGTTAGTCGTAAACCCAAAAACCGGGTCAGCTGTTCAACGACGGTTATAAAAATAAAATAAAATGTATGTAAACTTCTCGTTAACGCAATATAGCGAAATTTTCACAAATTAAATTTTAATTTCTTACTTTGACTAAATTTTAGTTAACTAATTTTAATCGTGGAAGACAGTAAATGAATGGTCTTGAGAAACGCGGAATTTCGCAAAATTCGTGGACAAATCACACTTTTAAGAATACTGAGATTCAATTTTTGGACCTGGAAGGAGGATGATTCCTGATCAAGAAGAAATTTAATGTTCTCCTCTAATCAGAAAAAAGGGGAAAAGCAGAGAGAAGAAAAAAGGAATTTTCAAGCATTATTTGTAATGACAAAACAAAATTAAAATACGGAATTTCAACCATTTATTTTACTGTTACAAAACCATTCTTTTCTTTTGGGAGTAGACTTTAAAAACCTGCACAGAAAATATGGTACCATGTTAAACAGGAAATCACATTGTAAAGAACATTTGGCAAAATCACAGCTCCATGAACAGAACAGTTTTTTGGCTTTTAACAAGGTTCTCAACAATATACCACGCATCCTTCTCAAAATGCTCTTTAACTATGTCTAGTATGACATTATTTACTCTTTTCGGGAAACATTTCACCTTTTCTTCCGGAAATTTTCTGGTATGGCCTTTTCTGCCACCTCTTTGTCCACCAACCATGATAAAAAATCAAGGTTTTTTAAGGAAGGCCATCTTTGGTTTCTTCCGGTTTTTACTTAGTCCCATAACTATTTTTGTGAAACTTCTTGGTGTTCCTTTGACCAGGATTTTTTTTTTTTTTTTTTTTTTGGCAATCTGATCTTAATTTGTTCATCCTTACCTGTAAGGCAGCATTTTCCAAAGTGTGGTACGCGTACCCCCTGGGGTACGGGAACAGTTTATCGGGGGTACGCGTTCTTATGCGAAACATCTTGTAACTAACGAAAATTTCGAAACATTTTATTTTAAGACAAAGCTAGCCATGAAAATTTACGATTACTTATTCTTCTATTGGTACGCGTACCCCCAGGGGTACGGGAACAGTTTATCGGGGGTACGCGTTCTTATACGAAACATCTTGCAGCTAACTAAAATTTCGAAACATTTTATTTAAAAACAAAGCTAGCCATGAAAATTTACGATTACTTATTTTTCTATTGGTACGCGTACCCCCAGGGGTACGGGAACAGTTTATCGGGGTACACGTTCTTATGCGAAACATCTTGCAACTAACGAAAATTTCGAAACATTTTATTTAAAAGCAAAGCTAGCCATGAAAATTTACGATTACTTATTTTTCTATTGGCTATTTTTTGCAAATCATTTAATAATTAGTGGTGTCAACAGCCAGTTGTGATTTTTAACTTTTGTGCAATTTTTTATAGTACAAAATACAATCATTATTTTATTAGGGGTACACAGCGTTAGGAAAAATTTAGAAAGGGTGCACAAAAATCATTAAGTTTAGGAAACATACGGACTTTAACTAATCAAATACTCTTTTTCAAATGTATGTGTAAGAATTAGATCATAGTGATAGAGAAAAAAAAAATCACTAATGCGATTTGACTTATTTGCTTACACTAAAATTATGATTCTCACAAAAAAAGAATTGTTATTGGATTTAAGAGTAATTTTTGATGTTCTTATCGTTAAATTGCATTGTTTAATGCATTATATAGGGTATTCCGTAAATGTCGGGACTAACTTCTAAAGGAAGTAGGGCACTTCATAAATATTACGAATTGTATAGAAACTCCTACCCAGAGGTGTCGACGCTCGAGTTGCTTTCCTATTCTGAGCATATTGTTCGGTTGGCCACGAATTTCTCATCCGGTTTGCACCAACCACAGTGCTGACGTGAAATATCATGGATTAGAGTCCCCTTGCCTTCAGAGATCCTCGTGGTCTTCCCCTTCATGTAACGCAAATGTGGGTTAACTCCATCAAAAAGTCCTCCACGAAGGCAAAATTTTTCCCAATACTCTATCCAGGAGTTCCCTTGTTCTTCTGAATTGGGTTCAAAATTGCAAGGCTACGGAGTTGAACAATCAACCCATAAAATTGGGTCGGCTGTTCAACGACGGTTATAAAACAAAATAAAATATTCTAATTTATACAATATTTCGTCTAATTTATCCAATCGCCGAGTTTATATTATATATCGTCAGATTTAAACGATTGATACACGAACGTAAACCAGTGCAAACTGGTTTCAGTCACGTAAAAACAATAAAGCTGTGTAGTATCACCTGAAAATTAAGATTTTACATAGAATCTTTTAGTGCGCCTAATAGTATGGCCTGGTACTCAAGGTGAGTAGTTATATTTTTCAACAAGAAATAAGCACCTTTTAAGTCATTTTTTTATAGTATAAAATTTGAAAGCATGAAATCAATAAAATTCCAAAACATTTTCAAAAACTTAATAATTTAGAACGACAATCGATACGACAAAGAAAAAAAATCTCTTTTTACAAAACACGAATAAATAAATAAAAAAAAGCACCATTAAGGGCTTTTAAAAAACGTAAATAAAAAATAAGCACTTTTTAAAAAGCTACTCACTTTGGGACTGTATATAACAGAAAACGAATAGTAAAGAATCCTCAAATCACAATCATGAAACTTCTTAAATTATTAAGACACACAACCTAAGTGAAATATACATGTTTTAAATCATACAAAAATTACAACCTCACAGTTCAAAATTTATTGTCTCCATTAAAATTAACATTTAGGGGTTAGGACCGCTTTCTTGTCCTGACTATCAAGACCTCCTATAACAAATGTGTGAAGGGTCCGATTAAAAGAAAAATCATTTTGTGAAGGGTCCGTTTTAAAGTTAAAATATTTTGTGAAGAGTCCGTTTTTATGAAAAGATATTTTGTGACGGGTCTGTTAATTTTTTCTAAACATACCCCTGTTGCGCTACCCTCTATATTTTTGGAAAAGAAAGGTATGTTTATTAACAGTAAGTACGTTTCGTGGCTGATTTCGTACACTAACACCAGCACAAATTAGCGTATTTGAGGTATAGTAAACATAATTTAAAGAAAAGTAAAAAAAAAGCTATTAAAGTATTCTAATAAAATTTTATTAATAAGTAATAAAAAGCTCTCATAAATAAATAAGCTTTTACTCAATTAGGGTGTGCACTGTAGCCTTCCAAGCTACATTAATTAAATTGTATACACTATTACAAATCGTAAATTTAATTTACAATAAAAAATAGCTCCTAATTTGTTTAAGATAAATACTCAGACACATATAAGGTACTAATAATTATATGTACACTGCATTATATACACTAGTACGAATCAAAAATTGAATTTACAATTAAAAAATAGCACCTAATTTGTTTAAGATAAATACTCAAACAGACACATATAAGGTACTAATAATTATATGTACACTACATTAATTAAATTATATACACTACTATAAATCATAAGTTGAATTTACAATAAGAAAAACAGCACCTTACTTGTTTAAAATAAATGCGCAAACAGGCACTTATAAGGTACTAATAGTTATATTTACACTGCATTGATTAAATTATATACACCACTGCAAATTGTAAATTGAATTTACAATAAAAAATAGCACCTAATTTTTTAAAGATAAATACACAAACAGACATAGATGAAAGCAAAAATATAGGGTGCTAACAATTATAATTACAATACACAAAAAACAACAATGAAATGCAACTCCAAATGGAAATAAATGTACAATAAACCAAATTTTCTGGTACCTGGATACGTGGTCATTCAAGGGAATCACTGATGTATGATGAAAATAATTTGAAATTAATTAGAATAATAATTAGAAATTTTACAATTAATGTCAGATATTTCAGAAAAAAATAACGAATTATCATTGGTTTAATAATTATAAAAATTACTATATTGATAAAAATTTACTATGTGGAAATAAATAAATTAAATTTTGAATAAAATATTTGATTATGTGGATCCAACCAGTTCAACAGAAGGGATTTTATTCATCAGGATTTAACAACTATAAGAGAAGGTTATTTTTGAGATTTTATATGTTTTGAAAAAATAGTTTATTTTTTCTACTTCTTTAGATAAGTTCATTTTGCAGGGTTTAGTAAAATATTTGCCATCGCCTACGATTGGGAAGGTAGAATGACCTCAACAGAAACAGAATCTTGTTGTTAAAAACGATTGTTATTAAAGAATATAATAAAATATAGAAATTAGTATATTATTCTTTACTGTTCAATAAAATTTATACATTTGACAACCATACTAGCCCTAATAGATATTTTGGCAATTCTTTTTACTCGACAAATAAATTAGATCGCAGCTTACTTTACATAAAATATTTTATTACCTGTAGTAGTTATTATTTTTTGAGTTTTTAGTGTTGTTGTGCAATATTTTAAATTACTAATTTTCAGTGACTGAGTTCTGTCTAAAGATCAAATATGTATGCTAAAAAAAAAGAAAACTAATTTACATATGTGTAAAATAAGGTAATTTTAAAGCAAACAATTAAGTCTTTAATTTAGATTTATATATCATAGTTAGAGATGAAAATAATTATGTCTTTCATTAATATTCACTTTTTACATTCCATCTCGAAAAGGGCAAGTCCAATCTCACACTTCATCACTCAGCAAAAAAATTTTAATTCATAAAGCTCGTAAAATTTAGTTGCAGATTTGTTAAATACAGGGTTCAACTTTTAAAAGTAAGCCTTTCGTATTAATTTGAATTGAAATAGCATATGCTTCTGTCACAGTTAGTTAATGGGCCGGTATAGCCTGGTCGGTAGGGCGCTGGGCCCATGTCCGAGAGATCGAACCCAGCCGGCCGAAGACTCCCCGTGTAGTAAATCGTGACTGATGCACGTTAAATCTGTTGAGTCTCAAAGTCCTGCATGTTCCCATAACAAATCAATACCTCTGGGATATTGAATTGGAGATTGATCGTTCTCTGATTCAGGTCAAAATTACGATCTGTGGATGAATGAATGAGTGTATGAATGGGTCCACCCTATAAACGTGTGTGACGTATGAGTGTGGCAAAAGTCGAATTCTTGGCCATAGATGGCTCCACTGGAAAACAAGAACAATCCCTCTGCTCAAAGCACAGCTGAAATACATTCAAACTTTTACTGTAGAAATATATTCACTTATCAACAAGGGATAATCTCTTAATTAGACTGAGTACAGAAAAACATTTTTCCTCTTTAGTCAAAATATCAACGTTGCATTGAACATGAAAAATGCATTTAAAATGTTCAAGGAAGGTAAAGTACTAAAGTTTAACGTTCACTTTCTTAAAGTATTAGTGTCTCGGTAACATTTAGCCATGTTAGGGGAAGCCCGGGCAAGATGGACCACTTAAGGAAACTTGGTTTAAAAAATAGTAAACTAGAACAATTTTATATTGTAAACATATGGTGGGAACATTGCTCTTACATATCTCATACAGAAAATAAATAAATAATAAAGTTCAATAATAATAACTTAACAAAAACAAAAATAGAACTTTGTTCCATCGTACCCGGGCAAGATGGGACACATAATTATATTTCAGAAATCACAGAAATTAATGTCAGAATAAAGGAATAATCGACAAAAAAACGTTCCTAAACATCACAGTTACTGCATAAGAAGCTGCCAAAACCGAAATAAGCACAGCACGCTTCATGAGCCCATTCTAAGCAATCTGAACATTGAATCCAGTCTTCAGTAACAGTAAGTTATATTTGCTAGTTTATATATATTTTTTGTTATATTACCTTATTTCTTATGCTTTTTGCCAAATACGGAGGGTTTAATTTTTATTTTACACTTTTATTCCACTTTGGCTGTCCCATCTTGCCCGGTCCATCTTGCCTGGTCCATCTTGCCCGAATAGTACATTTTTTAAAAAAAATATCTGCAAATTTGTTTAAACAAATAAGTTTTAATTTTCACTACTCATTATGTTTGTACAATAATAACACTACAGTGCCCCAAATTTCAAACATTTATTGCAATGTATTAAACAAATAATAACAGCATACAAACCTGGAAAAATATAACACGTTGTAAGAAAAACAAAGCAATGCTTGCATTTCGGTAACACCTTGTGAACTGACGAAAAAACTTGTGCGTATTGAGAACAACTATATTTTCTTTCTGAAAACGCACTTTAGATGTCGTTACCGTGATACGCATAGAAGAAAAAGCGATGTCCCGTCTTGCCCGGACTTCTCCTATGTTTGCAAAAATCAATGAGTTGAAGCAATACTTAGGTAAATTTCTGAATGATAAACACTAGAAACAACTTGACAATTTAAGAACATGAACTTTATTAAATTTCAATTTAAAATTAAAAAAATACATTTTTTCCGTTTAAACTAAATATAGAAATACATTCAATAATTTGACATTGAAATATCACAATATACAGTATCTGCTTTTAGTCTTATTTCAATAAAAAACTGCATGCAAAATTTGTTAACTGCGATTTTTGAAAAGTAACTTAATACATAGTATGAAGTTTTTCCACAGCTTCAATATTAAATTTTTTCTCTTATTTTTATTAGAAAATTTTAGTTGAAACTGAATCTGACGTGATTTGTTCTAATATTTATTTTAACTTAATAGCAGTTAACAGATTTTGTATCGAAGCCACTTATACTTTAATATGGAATATAAACAGTATTGTCCTAGTACAATATTAACTATGTACAAAATTATATAAAAGCAATTATAAGAACAATTTGATTTTAAAATGAAAACTAAACTGAAATTGATAGTATGGAATTAAACATTCAAAGAAATTGCTTTTAAAAAAAAAACTACATTTTAACTTTAAAAAACTTTTCTACATCTAGCAGAATGTAATTTTATTAAAAGAAATGGATCAGATTTAATATAGCTTGCATTTCTATAAAATTTAGCAAAATCTTTAGGCAAGTAAGTGTTTTAATTCGAAGCACTTTGTACACTAACTTGAATTAAAATATTACACTATCACTCAGTTTCTTTTTCCTTCAATTTTTCATTAAATGTGATAACTTACTGCGTTGAATTATTCGAGTCCTTTATTCTTCGAGTCCCGAGACATGAATATAGTTACGTGTTCTCAAAATTTATTCTTTGTTATAATTAAATTATTGTACCAGTGAGAAAATTCGAATAGTTTTATATTCTGTAACCACTACCATCACTGAGATTTCACGTTAAACTTTCAACACAACATGAGGACATTGTTCCACAGCAGAAACTTGCAGGTTTGAACCGGGAAGTTCCGAAACGGCTGAATGAGTGTGAAACACAACGAGAAAGCAGAACCTCCACTTCATGTCCCACATTCTCCCAGTCGTTTCGAAATTTCCGATTTAAACTTGCACACTTTCCTGTCGCAAATCGATGCATAGTATTGCATAGAAAGCATCCGTTGAATGCCAGTATATAGCAGAATTTTTGGGAAATAAGTTAACATTTTGATAATGTTCAAAATTTATACTATACTTTAGTTAAATAGAATTAGAAGTTTTTGTATCTAATAGATCTTAAAAAAATTATTCAATATTATGTTGAATCTATTCGTAAAAGTTTTGTTTATTTTAAAGCAGTCTGTCTATTAATTTTAGTATTTTATATCTACGCGTTATGAACACAAAATTTTGGTTTCGCATACATTGCATAAAATATTGATTAATACTAATATCAATTTGAGAACAAATTAAAGCATGAACAAAAGTTAACTCAGTTCAGTTTAAGTTCAATAAAAATTCTCAAAATTACGATTTAAACGATTTTAATGGTTAGTCATTCTATCCAACGTAACATTTTACTTTAAAAATGAGTTTTTTTAAAAGTTTATTTAAACTAGAAGTTCGTTCGGAAGTCTTTTTTTTAATTCAAAAATTTAGAAAATGTCTAACACCGTGTGTTTGATTTTTGCCATGAGTAACTTTTTAATACATACAGTTATTTTTTTATGAGTAGAAAAAAAAGTACACGATTGGAATGGTAGTACTGTATATTTCTTATCTGAAAACATTCCGCACATTCATGCACGTGCCTAGTCTGCTTAGATTGCATCAAATTGTGAGCGAGAAATGTAAGGTTTGATTTCCTTGTAGTACAAAGCACGTTCTTTAGAAAGTACACAACCCCTTTTTGAAGAAAATGGTTCTGGAGAAATATATTTTTCTTTTGGAAACTAACTATCTCTAAGACAAAAATAACTTTCAGTCTAGAAACTAAGCAAACAAATGAATTAATAAAGATGGGGGACAAATTAAAAATATTTGGCTTTAGTTTTCTCTAAATTAAAATACTATACTTCTTATTGCCACATTTGTTATCTTTATCTTTCCCAGTCTCTTTCTAGAGCAGTGTTTCTTAATATTTTGATATAATGGACCCATTTTAAAAATTTTTTAAGAAGTCACGGACCACCCCCCTGTGAAAAAAAAATAATTGCAAAAAACATCAATTATTAGAAAACATTTAATTTTATTATTTTAAAAGTATACAAAATTTTTAATTTGAAGGTTGCTGCTGCTTTTCCTTAATTAATAAATTTAATTGGGGGATGGTTTTCGACAAAGCAACGTGTATATCATGTTCAACATTCAATCGATTTCGATGTTATATTTTTATTGTCACAAGTGTGGAAAATTCCGCTTCGCAAAGATACACTGTAGCAAACGGAATTATAGCTGCCATAGTTCGATTTACAAGCAATGGGTAGGCTTCCAAACGTTTTAAAAATTAGGAGTAGTCAGTGAACCCCCAAAATATAACTCATGGACCCCTTAGGGATTCATGAACCACAGGTTAAGAAACCCTGTTCTAGAGCATTATTCAAACACTTATATTTGCCAGTCAATATATTTAACCTTTAACATGAGGTTACTCGGTTTTAATTTCGCTTAAGAGTTTTCTTTTGAGCATATATTTAAGGCCATATAGGGCCACTTTCACTTAAGTATTTTGTAGGAAAAAAACTATGAACATGCTGATCTATGGAATATTAGAAATCCTGAAACTTTTTTATTTTTATGACCTAAACCTAGATTGTTGCAGTTTTTTTTAGAATTCTTCGAGCACTCAACCGTCATAGAATTGTCACCTTTTGTTATGTTAGGTGAAAACTTTTTTCTTAAATTTAAGTTTGTGATTTTATTGTAGAAGTGGTTAAAATACAGCATTAAAACTGAAGTGTACCAATAAAAAATTGGGTTAAAGTGCAATATTTTAGACATCAAACGTATTTCTGTATATCGTTAATTTACATAGTATACCTTTGAGGTTTTCTTAGTTAAGGAAGCACGAAATTTCAAAGAAACACTACATTACAAAAAATTTAAGGTTTATCATGGATTTAACATAAATTAATTTTGAGTGAAACGAAAAGTAAAAGCATAAAAATTAAACATAAGTTAGGAATTTCAACTTCATTGGGATTAATAATTTAGAAATTTTCTTTCCTTTAAAGTTAAAATTAAAATGTGTGCAAAAATACTTAATATGTGATAACTGAAATATGTATTGAGGGTTAATTTAAAGTGGTTGTAACGAATTTACAATATTTGAGAAACTGCTATGTAAACGAATTTGCATCTGGATGAAATTTAGAGAGGTTTTTAAACAAAGGAAAAATGTAAATCAATATTAGCGATATTCTTGTCACTAAACTATAAACTGTAATTACATATTTTATATCGATTATCTTAAGAAAAACCATTTTGATTATTTTTAGACTACTTTAAACTAGAAAATAACAGTGATTAGCTCCACAAAATTCTTTTGCAGACTAAAGTTTAAGTTGGTCAAAATTTAAGTTTAGCTAGATCATAAAGGTAATATTGTCAATGAACGCAAAGTTACACATTCTCGTATTAAAAATCTCCAAAATGAAATATTAAAAGTTGTTCCTTATTTGAGTTTGTAAACAGATCTCCGAATTTAAAATTTGTTTAAACTTGTCAGACATATTTACTATACTGAATTTAAAATTTTAATTTTTAAATCTTGTATTATGTGCTTATAAATTAAAAAAAAAAAAAACTGGCAGGTTCTAAAATTTTGAATGCGCAATTGTACTTAAATAGGCTTAGTTTTGAATTTGTTATTAACCAGATTAGAGCTATTTGAAATCATGAAAAATATGGAATTAACCAATTACTAAAGACAAATCTTTAAGGGAGGAATTTTTGTATACAATCTCTAAAATTTGCTTCTAGTAACTAAACTGTGTATGGGAAGAACTTGTTTTACTAAAAAAAATCAGGAATATTATACAATAAAATGAATAAGACGTAACTAAAAAATTTGTATTAAATAAAACTGATAGTTATAAAAGTATTCAAAAATCATTTATTCAATTTACTGCATCAAATCAAAAGACTGGAGCATTTGAAATAATAAATTTATATCTATAGGAAAGAAAACTTGCTACACGAGTTTAATACACACAGAAATTAAAAATGTATATATCTGCGACGTGAATATTAACTTTTATTGCAAAAATGTAAAATCGTGTTTATTGCTGCACAAATTATATCCGCAATTCTCAATTTCAGAGCAAAGATTAAATTTACAAAAAAAAGTTTACTATCTGGAATTGAACACAAGATGAAATTCCCGGGAAATTTCCCCACATGTTTTCTTCCATTCAGGAAAAATTACTTCGATAAAAATTCTATACTCATAATCGGAAAGTTTCCCCAAAAAATCATCCCTGGTTCAATAGAATAAAAACAATAATAAAAATGTCGCGTAAGGGCTCAAATTTCAACCCAGGGTCCATCATACCCATGATCAATAAAGTATCTTTTTCTTATCATTTATTTTAATATTCATTCAATTCAATAAGAATCGTTATGTTTCGAGTAATTGTTTTGAATGGTTTTGAATCGCTGAGGAGTTGTGTGAATTAAAGAACTTTCAGAAACTATTTATTAAAATAGTTTTGCTTCAGTTGTTTTTATGTAACGAAGTGTATCTTTTGATCACCCAAAAGCAATTGTATCCTTTTAAAATTATGTTTTCTATAATTTTGTTTCAGTGATGAGATCGATTTTTTATTTTTTTACAAACCTTCAATCATGTATAAAAGTGTCTACAAGCAATAATTTGCTTTTAATAATTACATGGGAATAATTAAACTGACGCATTATTCATGAAAAAAAGACGTTTTCAGATATTTTTCCAAATTACTAATTGATTATTTTCAATCTGGCATTGTCACACTTAGCTGGGAAAATTTTGCTGATAAGAGGCTTTGATTGAAAATAAATGTATCACTTTAAATTTGATGTAAAAAATGATGGGTACATTATTTGCGTCATTCTAAGGCTGCACCTGAGGATGATCCGACACATGCCATCACAGTTTTGAGCCTCAGAAGAGGGAATGGCAGCCCGACTACCTGCATATGCGGTAGAACAGTTTAACGATTACCGCGCACCCTCGGTTCCTACGCAAGCTGAACAAAGTACCCACCCACCCGCTTACTAACCTCCACAGCCCTTGTCTTCACTGTTTTACCGGAAATCGTGTCTTTATGATCCCACGACTGTAGAGAAGGATTCGATTTACTGTGGATCGAATCCTTCTCTAAATCCACTACTTTTATTTGCTTATTTTCAGTAAAAAATAAACAAATAAAAAACGATATTATATTTCAGTTACCGTGATAATTATTCTGTTATTCTTTCAATTACTGGCAAATTTAAAACAAAGAAGGTTTTATTAAAATCCCTAAAGTCAGCCGACTTTTGGTGCTCTTTTTCTCAGTGCCCCCCCCCCAAGCTCTTGGGCGCATTCTTGGGCAAATTCTAAATTCCCCCCCCCCAAAACTATTCATTTTATTTAAATCGTTTTATTAAAAATTCCCCCCCCCAAGCTTTAAGTGGTCGCTTCGTGCGCCCACCTCCCCCTCCTGGTGGGGGCCCCTGCTTTTTCTAGTGATAATATAAAAATTCAATATCATGCAAAAATATTTTTATAATTTGCCGTTGTTTAAACACACTGTTGATCTATTATCATCACCATTAAAACCATTCTAAATTAAACATAAGAATGAGCAAATGTTTTTATATATTTTTAAACGAAACTTCAGGAAAAACTGGAAGAATCGGCAGCTACGATTACTGGTTGACGTTCAAAACGTATTTGGCAATTTGATTAAAAGCATTATTTTCGAATTTTTAGAGTGAAATAAGATTTTAATAAAAATAATTTTAACATTACAATTTACCATATTTGTATTTTCTGTCAGAGGGAATGAGTAATTATTCATTATTGGTCAAAGGGTTGGACACTAATATGTGTTGATAAGGCCCTCATTTTAACTCCTTTTTGCTCTCAGTTCAGTTAAAAAAATCCTGCAAACTAGTGTCTCAAATATAACTATGGCGAGCAGTAAACATGAAACGTTCTCCATTGGTGATGAAATGGACATAATCAGAAAAATTGAAAATGGATGCAATGAAGCTGATATTTTCAGGGAATATAAACCATCCAAATCTGCAGTTTATAACTTATGGAAAAATTGGCAATTGATATTTTCTGCTCATAAAAAAAATTTAGATGGCAGAAAAAGTTGAGAAAAGCAGATTACAAGGATGTTGAAGAAGCATAAGTGGTTCACCAATCGAAGAAGCCGCAATCTTTCAGTATCTAGACAAATGTCGTTGAATTTGCTATGCGATTTTATGTTACTACTAGTGGGCTGCGCCCCCTGCTCGCTAACGCTCGCCAACCCCCGAAAATTGCTACGCAATCTTATATGGTTTGCTTCGCGTACCAAGATCGCTTCGCTCGCTACTAACTTAGGTACATTGCAAATGCACACAATTCTAAGAATTCAAAACAATCATTCAAATCCATATAAAAAATTACATCTTTTTAGTAAATACTAAGTCACTAAAATAAATTTGAATTCAAATAAATGACATGTAATTCGTTAAACCTATTAGAAATGTGCTATAGTATATTTCGTAATATAAATCAAAAATCGTCAAATAAATTCGTAATGTAGAAATTCGTGAAAAATAGCGCTTTCGACAAAATACTAAAATAGAGATCTATCGACAAAGACTACTCACTTCTGCCTAGCTTAATAGTATGAGATTGCCGCAGCTGATGCTCTCTGGTTATTTCAGTTTCCGTTTTTAAAAGCGCTATATGTTGAGTCACCTCAGATAGATTTGGCATGTGACATTTTTAGCGGCAATCATGGGTCGATTCGCCGTGTAACAGAAATAGTAGCGTAAGCAAAACAAAGCAAACGTTGCCACCGGCGGAAAAGAAATACAGCCAAAATTTGGGAGTCACGTAAGAGAATTATATATATTAGATATTTAGATCTATTGGTAAACAGAAGTGATTTTTCTGAGTAATCATTTTTTTAAAATAACATTTATGTTGTTATAACGTTATATTGTTGAAACAAATTTGATGAGTTCACATCCTTAATTTAATATTTTCACTTACCAAACGGTAGGATATATTAAATACTTTTTTTTTGCCTGCATCTCATTGTGCATGAAGCTGATCCTTAAGTTCTAAATCATTTAACAGATATCTTTAACTGTAATTTATAACAGTATATTAATGTTATTTGCTCAAAAATAATAATTGTTAGACCACCTTTCTAAATAACTTTATCTTAAAATGTAAGGCAGATTTACATTGTAATACTAATAAAAAAACAGCAATTCTCTTAGTTTTAAACACTTGAATTAAAAGCGTAATAATATCAGTACAGGAAAATAACTTTAAGTTAGGGATTCAAAAATATTTATAGAAAAGCATGACTTTTATTAATTTTATGCTGACTACAACCAAAACAATAAGGAGACGAATGAGGAAAAACTGGATCACACCACGTGATTTTCTGGCCAATAAAAATGCACCGACAACAATGGAAAACTGCGACACCATCATTAGAATTTTATATATGGGTCATTCTCACAAAAACAGTCATTTTCATGTCCCCAGTATATTTTATGTTTGTTTTACAACTTATGAAAAAAATTTTTTCAGGGAAAGTGTCCCTCAGAATGCAAGCTAACAAAAGAATAAAAATAAAATTATCAATTTTTATTTTTTATTAATTTTAGGTAATAAAAATATACCAATATGTCATTCCCTCACTTGTCCCCACTGCTGAATTAAAAAAAGAAAAAAATTGTTTCTGAAATAAATTTTTTTTTTTTTACAAATTTGTGTTTTTTATTTGAGAATATTGAAATATAGAATTCAGAAAATAAATTTTAAATTTAATTTCTGATAAAAATATTAACACAGCACTATTTTAAACTTTGTCCCCAGTGTTTCGCGTCATTCCCTCACAACAATGTTCTTATCACCTGCAATCATCTTAGAATAAAAATATTTTAATAAAAACTTCAGAAGTTAACAACTGGCATCATAGAACAAAATTGCAGTATGTTTCCATCTTCAACTTAAAGAAGCTTTGCTGTGGAATAAATTTGAATGAATCAAACCAGGTAAAATTTTTTACATTTGTCATTCCCTCATGTCGTTTTTTAGAGTAAAATAAAATACAACTTCATCGAGAAAGTGGATAATTATATGTTGCTTTCTTGTATGAATATAATTGTATGTGATTGACTTCAGAAATTAATAAAGCCTAACTGTTATTTTTAAATTTTATTGAATTCGTCATTCCCTCACTAGTGTATAAAGTGTGGGAATGACGCTGAAGTGAGGGAATGATTCAAGATGAGTATATTATTAAATTTTTTTTTGTTCAATCCTGCCAGCCAATTTTATTTCCCAAACCTGTAAAAACTATTAAATATATAAGACTAAATTATAATAAATATTAGATATACTTAGTATGTTATCATTTTCAAACTTTAGGTAGATGTAACTTAGATAAAAACATGTATTTAAATAAAATATCATTCCCTCACTATTAGTGTCAGTCCCTCACTTTTTAAATAGTGAAAATAATTAATTTACTTATTAATTAATTTGAAAAATAAATTAATAAATTGATTTATTAAACTAATTAATTTATTTATTAAATTAATTAATTAATTATTAATTATTATAAATTAATAATTATAAATTAATTATTTAAAAAATTAATTAATTTAAATATAAAGTATAATTTATAGGATATATACTTTCTTTATAATGCCATTACATATTTCTATTAATATAGAAAGTTTCAGAGCTTTTTATTCACTTTACTTTTTTGGGATTTTATGAACTGAAAAATGACAGTTTTCGTGAGAATGACCCATATAGTAAGATTTTTATGTGCTTGAATGGAAGGTTAGACAGGCTTAAAAAGCGGAATAACAGAAATTCAAAAAAAATTATCTGAGAGTCGGGAAGTGTTTCCATATCTGAAGTTGAGGATTGCTCATCAGCTAAAGATTACTAATTTTTTTTTTTTGTACGCAAGACGAAGAGTAATGAAAAATAACTCATTTTTTGCTACTACATAATATTTTATAGTCATTTATTTGAATAATGCTTAATAAAAGGGAGCAGTTTGGGAACTATTAGTTAAATTGCCTGCGTAACGGATATAATGAACTCCCGGTTATAGTGAACCAAAATTTCGGTCCATTAAAGGTTCACTATAGCGGGGTTTGACGGTACAACGAAATATGACATCGAAAATCATCTTAAAGAAGGGTACATTTCACTTTTTCCCCAGAAAAATATATACCTTTCTACTTAAGGAAACTTAGAAGCGCTTTTTTGCCAGAATATTAAAAGTTTGCGAAATGCTTTCGGGGTGGTAAATTCTCTGTATAAATTTAGTAAATACTCATTTACAATTTTATACATTTTGGTTTCAGTGTAAATAATTGTGTTCACGTATTAACTACACTTTCAGTTGTTACTTTCATTTAAGTTAAAAGACATTTTTAGGAGTTTTTTTTTAAACAAAATTAGTGGTAATAAGCAATTATGATTTAACAGTTCAATAAATATACGTTTAGAGACCTAACAGAGGATAAAAAAGAAATCAAACCCACTTTACTGGGCTACCTTGTAGAAGTCAAAGGGTTTTTCAGCTTGCGAAATTTTAAAAACAAATAAGTAGTGATTTGTGCATTTGCACTGTCTCAAAAAGCATTCTTAAAGGATTGTTAAAAAAATAAGAAAAGTTTAAAAAAAAAAAAAACATTCCGATATTCACACTGGTTACTTGCCCCGATCGTTTTAGTTTTATTCCAGTCAATAAATAAAATAATCAACCATTCAATAATTAATTATGAAAACATACACAGCGAATATAAAATAAATATTTAAATGTGCGCAATAAACTATTTTTTTTTGTTCAAATAGCTATAAGTTAGAAAGGATCTCTGATGTTATATTTAAAATACGACTTCTAGTAAAATTTAAAGCAATGACTAACGCCATTAGAAAATTCCATTTCGTTCATCCCTATTTAATGAATGAATTAATATTTGAAGAAAACTGTATTAACATGAAGTGTCATTCACTACTACAAGTTTAAAAAAAATGTATTTGACCTTGAGTGGAAGAATAAAAAGTATTTTATGAATGACTGAAAATTTGAAGAAGATATATAGGGAGAGTGCGAGCAAATAGTAGGAAATGAAACGGTTGATCCTGCCTGCTGAAACAAAATAAAATGTGAAACTAGCAGGTGACCTGTATGTTTTATTCTTAAGTTAGAAAAAAAAAGTATTTGAGAGCCGCTGAAGCTTTATATAGGTTGCCTCATTGTAAAGGAGATAGTATATTTAATAAGTGCAATACATATTCATATGTAACTAAATACAATGAGAGATTCAACGAAAATAAAATGACACATTTATTTCTTACATTATACAAAAAATACAGTATTTAATAAATATTTATTCGTAACAATGAGATATCCAAAGAAAAAAAAATCTTTGGCTACATTACATTAGAAGAGATTACAAGCAACGCTCACATTTGTCTAAATGTATAGTTTTGAAATTCTCTCTTTATATATTTTGCGTTGAAAAATCTATATATATTTCTCTTACACGGCGATAAAAAAAAATGCCTCATTACAACTCTCCGAATGGCAACGCGAGAAAATCAACCAATAATTGCCGCTAAAAATGTCACATGCCAAATCTAGTTTGGGTGGCTCAACATATAGCGCTTCTAAAAACGGAAACTGAAATAACCAGAGTGTAAAATATTATGTGCTTATGCGCATCGTATTTTTTGTTAAATAATTTATTTATTATATATCAGTTTATAGATGGTAACGAGAAGAGTTTTGTGGTTGCTATCGTGACTAATTAGAAGCTAAATTGTTTTTCTGAGTGAGTGTGAGATTTGTTTTTTGGAACTGCGATGCTGTAATTTTATTGTTTAGTTAATAAACCTTCCTTTTATATTAAACGTGATAGTAGTTTCCTTAATTATTTGATTCGAAGTCCTTGGAGTTTTATTTGAGGTCAGTTTAATTTGAATTTTTTGACAAGAGAGAGCATTCTCACCAAACGAGATTACTTCCGAAATTCAATGTTTTGTTTATGAAGGGTTTTTCCATTGCAATTTCTCTTATTTAAATTTTTAATATACTTAATTATAGCCAAAATTTTAACCTTTTTAAAGAGATATCAGTTTTAGAAATTTTATCTTAAGATTTTATACTATAGCACATTTCTAATAGGTTTAACGAGTTACATGTCATTTATTTAAATTCAAATTTATTTTAATGACTTAGTATTTACTAAAAAGACGTAATTTTTTTTTAAAAAAAAAAGTTGTTATATGGATTTGAATGATTGTTTTGAATTCTTAGAATTTTGTTTGCAATGTACCTAAGTTAGTAGCGAGCGAAGTGAGCTTGGTTTGCGAAGCAAACCATATAAGATTGCGTAGCAATTTTCGGGGGTTGGCGAGCGTCAGCGAGCAGGGGGCACAGCCCACTAGTATTACAATAAACTCTCAAGTTTAATTTCCGTTCAAATGGAATGTTTTTTCTTTCTTTTAATGCTTAAAAATAATTCTTCAGCTTCAGCCGCCTGATTGCAATTATTTCTTTATTCGAAGAGTTGTGTTTGCAAAAATACCTAATTATCTGATTGACGTGTCCAAAGAGATGCTCTGCAGAAACATACCAGACATGCGGTCGTGTAATCTCTTGCAACAACAGTAGTGCGATTGCAATTTCAAAAGCAGTTTGATTTATTGGTAGTTTTATATAAAATATTTTTGCCATTATTTGAAGCTTAACCAAGCAGAGAATTCCATTTCGTTTTTCTGCTAATCCCGTCGTAGAATGTTCTAAAGTCGACCTCGTGCTTCGAACTAAGCTTTGAATAATAAAAATAGTCTTGAAAATAGTAGAATGGAACAATTTCGTTTGTACATATTTAAAAGCAAGTGAGTTCAGTACTTGGTCTGATTAAAATGGACAACTTCTTTGAGTTCTTTAGACTTTTTGGCAGTTTCAGATTCCTGGTACTGAATGTAGGACAAGCTTGTCATCCACCTGGAATTTAAAAGAGAGTAAAATTAAATGACCTTCCTACTTATGGTTTTGATAATCTCAAAAATGGCTCCTGAAGATATCCTTAAAAACAAATATTTTAATTAAATACTTGTTCAGAATTTCATTCGTCAATGTAGTTTTTGCGTGGGTTCTACAGGCATGACGTCTATGAAAACAATTTAGAATCATCCGATTTTTTTAGAGGAAGGAATATTTGCAGAAAGAAAGGACCCTTCACAAAATAATTTATCTTTTAATTTTCACAAATTTGTTTATCATCTTTAGTTAATCGAATAAACCCTTCCCGGACAAACTTCCTAAGTTCCAAATGCAGTACTCTAAGAAAATATTTCTACTTTTACAAACATCGTGTGCACATTCTTATTAAATCATATACCTTTTTGTAAATAAATAATGGATCAATTTATTCATCTAATTAATTAACAGAATATTACGTATAATTTCTGTCAACTTTTTAAATAAAATATTATGCATTTAAGAATTGTTTACTTAATGCGTAAACACATTAAAAGTGATACATTGAGTTATGTCAATTGAGTGATTTTGTTTCCATTATACGTCCATAAAGGAATATTCTGTGTTGAGCAGGCTAAATACCAAATAACCCTATTTACACACAAATCCTGGAATGTGATGCCTATTTTATGTTCCCAAATTATGAATAGTTTTCTCACAAAAACAGGATGATTTGAAATATAAATTAATTAGTCAATTAAAATATTTAAAAGCTGTAAAAATACTAAGAAAATAAGAAAGTTTCTAAAAATCTCTCTAACTGGAAAAAGAAAATTCCAGAAACGTAAAGAAAGAGAAATCAAAATTCGAGCTCTAGGTGAGTCCGACCCTTCAAAATGAATTCAGGAGATCTGCTGAAAAAAGATAGTTTGAATTGAAAATAGGGTTCGTAAATTTAAGGATGTTTTGGATCTTTCAACAAAAAACAATCTGCAGTAACATTGATATTTTTTTCGTAATAATATTAAATATTTCTGATTTAGTTTACTTAAATAATTCGTTTGTGAAAAATATGAATGATTTCATTGCTTTTGTTACTTAATTTTTTAAACATGTTAAGAAATAAATTAAATCTAAAAGAATAAACTATGTATGCATTCTTAGGGCTTTTGGAAATGGTGAATAACAATGTTGTGTTAGCAATAAAAATAGGCATCACTCGCTGAATAACTTCTACTCTAATAAATGGATTTTTACGAATTAAGCGCTAATTTCAAAGTATTATTTTCAAACACTTTTATTGAGTTACACTTTTATTGTTGATAATTGAGTAGGGGAGAGTGGGGTCAATTGTAACATTTTTTACTTAACTATTTTTAACTAACATAAAATCCAATATATTATTAGTATTAATTGACAGACGAGTAAAGTAGACTATCTTCTACTAGAAAAAAAATTAAATACCTTATTTTAAATGTTATTATATTAGTTAATAACAATTTTTAGCAGTCGTGCACTTGTTACAATTGTCCCCACTTACGGGGTCAATTGTAACAGCTCATAAATTCAACTAAAACATAGTTAATTATACATATTATCATAGTTGTGATATATATTTTTTATTGATCAAAATAGTAGTGATATTTTAGGAGTAAAAATAATAATGAGCAGAGACCTTTTAATTTTAAGGGGTTAAAAATTTTAATTTATGCTGTGAAAGGTAACAAATAAAATAATGCACATGCAACATAATATAAATGATATAGAAAACTATTGGTGGTTCTTAAAGAGTTAAGTAATGGTTTGTAAACACAAGATTATTTATTTTCAGCTGTTACATTCGTCCCTTTACTTATTGTTACAATCGTCCCCAAGACGCCATTTCAGCTTCATTTGTTTAAAACAATGCTAGGTAATTAACAAAACTAATCTTTTTTTTTTGAAATGTTAATTAAGGTGTCTACTTACATATTCCGTTAATAATTTTGATTTGTTTAAACAAAATTACTTTGGTACAATATAATATTCTTATACCAAAAAAAGTACTTACGTAGCGTAAAAATATCTTTTGTGATGTAACTCTTTCAAAAGTACATAAAAATGGTTGCCAGCAGGGGTGTACATGTAGATTTATTAAATACACCTTGTGCGCGACCTAGGAACCACATCTAGAACCCGACACTCGAAATTTTTGCTCTGTTACAATTGTACCCTGTTACAATTGACCCCACTCTCCCCTACCAACTATTAAGTTAAGACACAAAAAAGTCTCCAACCAAGTAAAAATTCTTGATGGTCCCATGAAAAAATGTTTATATTGGTGCGATTGATGATGGTCCAACATTTTTCATTCTGTGCTCATGGTGTTTGATATGCCATCAAACTGCTACTTTAATACCATGATGGTTCACCATCAGGAGCGTGATTTAACAATTCATGAAGATCCGTGATGGTTTCAACTATACATTTTCATGATGGTTTGACGAGAATTCTTGTTGGTACAGCAGGAATCGAAAATATTTGGCTCTTTTTTTTATGTTGTCTCATCATAAATCAGACCGCATTTCTACATTGAGGTGGTTCATGACTGTTCCCAGATTTCCAAGAAACTATGATGGAAATTTCTGTTTTTTCAACATGATCAAAACAAATTGCTATTCTTATGTTGTACCATCATAAATCAGTTTAAAGTCCTACATGGATGTTACTTATGTTGGTGACCATCAAAAAATATAATGGTTCATAATGGAATTATGGATGGTTACCATCAAGATTATGTTGGCCCGGCATCCATGGAAAACTATCAAAAACTTTGTATATAGTAAATTGCCTTGTACAAAATATTAACACTATTTTAAAATTTGACTTCCTCCTCCTTTTTTTTCTCACTTAGTGTGGATTTATATCTGTGACCGGCAATTATGTATGACGTTTTTAGGCAAAGTATGAGAAGTAGTGCCTAGGCATTGCATGTAATGCCGGATGCTATTCAGGAATAAACGTCCTCATGAGGTTATTATGCAAATGATGTTACTGTGAATGACCGAAATCGGTGATTGTCAGCATTCACCGGTGAAAGTCAACAACCACTGATTTCGGTCATTTACAGCAGCGGTTCTTAACCTATGGGTCGCGACCCAAAATTGGGTCGCGAAGCATATTTCTTGGGTCGCGCTGAGTCGAACCAAAAAAGTTAGTTAATACACCAAATAATAAGTAATACCAACACCTCCTAGAAGAAATCATTGTGGTTTACTCAGCTAATTTTGACTTTTCTTGGGGTCGCGACATGAACATATTGCTCAAATTTGGGTCGCGGCTTGAAAAGATTAAGAACCACTGATTTACAGTAACATCAAATAACCTCATCAGGACGTTTATTTCATACTTTGCCTAAATAACATCCGGCATTATATGCAATGCCTAGGCAAAGTAAATATGTAATACTTCTCATATTTCATACTTTGCCGGCCACATTCATTCGATTATGCAGCAGAGTAAAGAGAGAAACTTACGCAAAGATGATGGTTGCTGGAATAAGAAAGATGGCAGCTGATGCGTAGGCTAAACCTGGATAGAAATGGACAGATGAATTGTAGATTTGTGTCATGGAAATGGTCCCCAAAACAGGAGTCAGAGATTCACAGGTTGCCAGCAGAGAAAAAACCTTCCCTAAGATTATTCAAACAATGTCTTAGATATTCCGAATATACAAAAAAAAAATAATAATTTTATCTAGATTCATTTATTCAAATTTACACGGAAATTCCTGAATTGTAGGATAACGTACATTACTTTAAATGTCAAGAATAATGCAAATAATTAAAGGATTGATCCAGTGAAAGGTGTTACTAGAAGAAAACATTGTTGAGAGTGAAATAAATTACCTAATTCCTGCTTGCTGACTAGTTTTGACATTCTTGATCTGACAGCTATTCCTCCGCATGCATACATTGTACCAGCAAACCAAGCTGAAACACAAACATTTAGTTAGACTAACAATCATGCAAACATTTTTCTTGTAGTGTGTCTAAACTCAGTGGCGTGACAGCCCATAGAGGACTCTGTTTTCTTGACGTATAGGCTCTGGCGTGCAGATGTTCCAGTTGGGTGGTCAGCGCCCAACGTGGACAACGCATTATCGACCCACTGAAAGGCTGAGTCAACCTTGCCCGTCCCTAGGATCGAACCAAGGACCTGTGGCACGACAGCGCGAAGCGCTACCACTCAGCCAATCGTCTTGTAGCGTGTCTACCACTACAATTATTCAATTCAAATTCATTAGTATATAATACTTGTTAACTCGATTCTATGTTGGGATACCTTTTCATAGTTGAAGGTTGACATTGTCTATACATTGGTGTCATTTTAGTTGACGGTCAGCATTGTCTATACACGTCCCGGTCCCCACATTGGTGACCCGGACGTGATATGAATACGCCTACCCTTTTAGATACTCCTATTTCGATTGAGAGTCCACGTTGAACAGTTGACTTTCAACTTATGACTGCGTGGTCCACCTGCTCGTGCCATTGCTACTCAGTCTCGATCACACGCATAATTGGTCTGCATACACTCAAGGTTGTGCGTCGGTGGTTCTTGAACACATTTTATGACAATATAGTAGATAGATATATAAAATAGATATTTCATCGCTGTATTTTTCGATTCGTTGTAACGCTTTCAATGGTGTTGCAAATTTATTTAAATGCAATTTCATAAGATGATTCATAAATTTACTTTGTTATGATAAATGTGGATAGTATCTATAGTTAAATCATTTAAATATAATTAAAAATTATGCTTCTTTAAATTCTCATTCATGAAAACTCGAACCAAAATTATGTAAGAATTTATTCACATTTCACGTAATATAATAATGGTGGAATATTAAGAGAGTTAAATAAAATTCGATTCTATGTACCATTTCATAGATGAAAGTTGACATTCTCGTCTCCCCACATTCTTAAAATGTTACAACCAACCTTCATAAATGAAAATCCCTTATCTGCGTACATTTAGAAGGGTGAACAAAAAAAAAACTTGATCGCAATTACTTTTTTGTGTAAAACAAATAGATATATAAAGGTCTAACCTTAAGAAAATCATCCACATTGATCACAATTAAAACACTATTTACGCGTCGTAACTACTGTCCTGAGTAGGGTCTTCTACAGCAAGATGAGAACGCGTATCCCTTATCAAAGTAGTCATATTTTTCTCCTGTGTCAGCCCTAGAGTAAAGAGAAACTTTGAAATAAGCAGACTTAGTTCTTACCGTAGACAAACTCTCTGCCGTTCTGTATTTGTGATTACTGAAGTCTTGTTAAAGGATAAGAAAGATCGGCCAATTCAGTCATCGAACGTCAATGACTATTCGTTTCATTTGAGCGTATGGCTAAAGATATCAGTTGTGATTTAATGTGGAAGTGTTCTAACAAATCCATTTGAGATCGTTGCGAGGAGCGACCAAAAAAGCGAAATTGGACTGGGTTAAGATTGAACTAGATTAACGAAGATATTTCATAAGAATTTATCTTTAATGAATAGATATTATCCCTCAACGCATCCATTGTTTCACATAAGAATTCAATTGAGTTTCTCGCATTATTTATTTTGAAATAAAACTCACCGATCTTCTATTTTTATTCGTTATCTATAGTATATATAATCTTCATTTTTATTCTATTTCATTTTATCTACTTTGTAATAGTTTCGAAATATAAAAGTGTTCCGTTTTAGTAAAATCTTATAAAACAACACATAAGTGATTTTTAAATGAAGGAAAAATCTATATGTTACCGTAGAATATGATAGATTCTGACATGGTGAGTGACATGAGTATCATTTTTGCCATCAGAGAAAGGATACCGATGAGTCCAACACCAGCCTCGTGAACGAGTAGCCTCTTGTTGAGGATGGGCACTAGGGTCAAAGTGGCCACCGCGTTTAACAAACTGAAGAATGTAGTTGTGTAAGAATAGCGTGGAACATCCCACTTGAACAACCTTCTTGTGTAGGGAAAGGCTATGGCAAGGGATCCTGCTTGGAAATACATATGAATTTGTAATCTCTAAAACTACTAGACCGATACTACATACATTGATACAATACAAAACATTCAACAACGCATGCCTAACACTCGTTTAAGGTATGAAACAACAACAAATCACACAGCAGCGCGATTTCATTCTTGAAATATATCATTTTCTGTGGCCATTTAATTCCTTTCTACTTGTTCCAGACGCAAGTGCGTGAACGCAGATGCAGTGATTACCAGACGCAAATGCGTGAACGCAGATGCAGTGATTATTTATTATATTATTTATGATATTATTTCTTACATTATTCTTTTGTTGGCAACATGTATATATTCTTTGTGTACACTTTTGATAGTAAAAGAGTTTGTTCTTTTTGATACTTGTTTTAGTGTTGATTATAATTAGGGAACATTTACGTTTATAACCAACACATTTTGGTGCCGAAACAACTCGGTTTAAAATTAAATACGAATCAGATGAATAATTTACGCAGTCACTCTTTTAAAAACTAGCAAAACGTCAAACTGTGGCGTAACTACCACTACAAAAGTTAAACATCATTCACTAGTATATAAAGCATGCTAACTTGATTCTATCACGAGGTACCTTTTGATAGATGACGGTTGGCATGATCGATAACACCGCCCCCCACACTGGTGACCTCAGGACGTGATTAGTTTAACAGTGCGAAGATTTTATTTGGATAAAAGAAAGGTTTGTGCATTACCATTATTTTATAATTATCTTTATATTAAACATGGAGGAAAGCACAAACGATAATTTAAATTCATCAACTCAAGGTAATGTGAATTTAGAAGTAAACAAAGTGGCAGTTAAACCACCAATTTTTTGGCGACATAAACCTAAGTTATGGTTCTTACAACTTGAAGCACAGTTTGCTAACGGCAATATTACTCGTGATTTAACTAAGTATAACATTGTCGTTGCCTCATTAGACGAAAATGTCTTAGATTTCGTTGAGGATATTTTGTTAAACCCGCCAATGAATGGAAAATACGACGCTTTAAAAAATGCATTGTTAAGAAGATTGACAGATTCTGAAGAAGCCAGGTTAAAAAAAGTGTTGACTACACTTAATCTTGGCGATAAGCGTCCATCTGACTTGTTGCGACAAATGAAAGGTTTGGCTGAAAATTCCATTTCTGAGGAATTGTTAAAATCACTTTGGCTACAGAGGCTACCACAACAAGTTCAAGCTATATTATCTATTAGCTCTGATTCTTTGGATAAAATGGCAGAGATGGCAGACAAAATTATTGGCATATTTAGCTCAACAGAGTTATGTACAGTTGATAAAGTATCCAGTAAAAATTTTAAGCATAGTAACATTAGTAACGAAAAATTTAATTCATTGGAGATTAATATTGCAGAATTAACTAAGAAATTTGATACATTCGTTACAAGGAGTAGATCTCAAGATAAATCTGTAAGAGCTCGAGACCGTAGCCGTTCGAGATCCCAATCTTCTCGTTATAAGTTATGTTGGTACCATTTTAAATTTGGAAACAAGGCACATCGCTGTGTTAAACCTTGCCAATTTCAAAAACCAACAAATACTTCGGAAAACTAACGGGCCGGTCGATTGAAGAGGCCAACGACTACGGCCATCCAAATTGCCGCCTCTTTCTTTTTGACAAGTCAAGCAAAAGGCACTATCTTATTGACACTGGGGCTGACGTGTCTGTAATTCCACCGCCAAAACCCAATAAACTGTTCCCATCTGATTTTAAACTTTATGCTGCAAATTCAAGTTCAATCAAAACTTACGGCAAGCAACTTATCAGTTTAGATTTAGGCTTGAGAAGACGTTTCAAATGGAATTTCATCATAGCAGACGTCTCAAAGCCAATAATTGGCGCAGATTTTCTTAAGGCACATGGACTTTTGGTAGACATTAAGCAAAAACGTTTGCTTGATCCTTTAACGTCATTGACAGTCTCAACTAAAATAATCAAAGGACCATCTTCATTTTTAACACCCCTCGATAGTAATAATCTAGATCCAGATATTCATTCTCTACTGCAAGAATTCAAAAACTTATCTTCAGAAAAAATAGAACTGGATAAAGTTAACCTAAACCATAATGTCACTCATGCTATTGTTACAAAAGGCCCACCCATAACATCTAGAGTGCGTAGATTGGCTCCAGAGAAACTAAAAATCGCCAAAGCAGAATTTGACTACATGCTTGAGCGTGGCATATGCCGACCATCAAGCAGCCCTTGGTCTAGTCCATTACATCTGGTCAAGAAAAAAAATGGCGAATGGAGACCGTGCGGAGACTATCGTGCTTTAAATGCAGCTACATTACCGGATAGATATCCTATACCACACCTGCATGATTTTACACACCAATTAGAAGGTTGTACTATATATTCCACATTGGATCTTCATCGAGCTTATCATCAAATTCCCATGGAACCAGCAGATATAGAAAAAACAGCTATTAGTACACCATTCGGACTGTTCGAATTTCCTTTGATGACTTTTGGACTTCGTAACGCAGCGCAGACATTCCAGAGATTTATGCACGCCGTTCTACGTGGTCTAGAATTCTGTTTCGTCTATCTGGATGACATATTAATTGCATCACGCTCTAAAGAGGAACATCTACAACATCTCAGAATAGTTTTTGAAAGATTGCAACAATTTGGATTAACATTGAATCTCAGTAAATGCAACTTCGCTAAGCCTGAGTTGAATTTTGTTGGCCACAATGTTTCTCTAAAAGGAATTCGTCCAACAGAAGAAAAAGTCAAAGTCATTGAAGATTTCACTAAACCCAAAACAGTCAAACAACTTAGAAGATTTTTGGGAATTATAAATTTCTACAGAAGATTTATTCCTCAAGCGGCTCAACACCAAGCATGCTTATATGATTATTTAAAAAACAGCAAGAAGAATGATAATCGAACTATCGAATGGTCAGACGAAGCTTCAAATGCTTTTACGAAATCCAAAGAATTGTTAAAATCTGTAGCAAATTTGTCTCACCCAGTGCCATCTGCTAAACTTGCCCTTATGGTAGACGCTTCCAATATAGCGATAGGTGGAGTGGTGCAACAACTCGTCAATAATGATTGGCAACCGCTAGGTTTCTTTTCTGTTCGACTGACACCTACACAAAAGAATTATAGCACCTATGATCGTGAACTGCTAGCTGCATATTCGTCTATTAAGCATTTCCGATATTTGTTGGAGGGTCGAGAATTTACGTTATTCACTGATCACAAGCCGCTGGTATACGCTTTCCGACAAAACTTGGAGAAAGCATCACCCCGACAACAAAGACATTTGGAGTACATTAGCCAATTCACATTAGAAATTCAACACATTTCTGGAAAAGATAACATGGTTGCTGACGCTCTTTCAAGATTGGAAGAAATAAGAATTACTTCCGAAATTGACTTTGAATCCCTAGCCAAAGCTCAAGAAATCGACGATGAGTTAAAAGATTTAATGACGTCTCAAAACTCTTCTTTGAAATTTGAGCTAGTTCCTATTTTTGGCTCTAATCATTCATTATATTGCGATACAACCACAAAAATTAAAAGACCATTTATTCCAATTAACTTTAGAAAACTAGTATTCAAAAGTGTGCACAATCTCTCACATCCTGGAATTAAAGCGACTGTTCGATTAGTTACATCAAAATTTATTTGGCCATCAATAAACAAAGACATTCGTGATTGGACCAAGAGTTGTTTGAAATGCCAGAAATCCAAAATTTCTAAACATAATCATTCTCCATTACAAGAATATCCTATAGTTGGTCAACGATTTCAAGACATTAATCTAGACCTGATTGGACCTTTGCCATCATCAGAAGGATTTCGTTATTGCCTTACGATAATTGATCGCTACACGCGATGGGCAGAAGCCATTCCTTTACCTGATATTCGAGCAGAGACAGTTTCTGATGCTTTATTGAAAAATTGGATCGCTCGCTACGGTATTCCAAGCGTAATTACAACCGATCAGGGTGCGCAATTTGAGTCTCAATTGTTCCAAGAACTTTCGAAATTACTTGGTTTTAAAAGAAATAGAACTACTGCATATCACCCACAAGCTAATGGCTGTGTAGAACGTTGGCATCGTACTTTGAAAGCAAGCATAATGTGTCATGAAAATCCAAGCTGGACAAAGTCACTTCCGATTATTCTACTTGGTTTACGCACAACCTTGCGAGATGACTGTCATGAGATTCTTCATCGTTCGAGTAACTCACCAGAGGTACCTTTTGATAGATGACGGTTGGCATGATCGATAACTCCGCCCCCCACATTGGTGACCTTCGACCGTGATTTGATCACGCAAGTAACGCCCACTTCGCAATCTCTTAACGGTTACGCCTACTTCGATGGATAGTCCACATTGAACAGTTGACTTGCTATTTGTGAATGCATTATTCATCTCCTGCGCTGTTGCTTCTCAGTCTCGTCTCGAACATTCACACATCGCCTACACTCTCAACTCCTGCATACTCTCGACTGCTAATGGCAACACAGGAGCGACTTCGACTGTGATGTTAATACACCTCTCACATTCAGCACTCAAAACTCCGGTGACCTTAATTGCAGCTCTCCCGGTCTTTCACAAGTACAGCAACTAGTGAGATCTGTTCATCGAATTACATCCCTGATAAAATTCTGGTGGGGGAGTACTGTGGCGTAACTACCACTACAAAAGTTAAACATCATTCACTAGTATATAAAGCATGCTAACTTGATTCTATCACGAGGTACCTTTTGATAGATGACGGTTGGCATGATCGATAACACCGCCCCCCACAAAACATCAGTATTACTCAATGATGAAGAAGGTCTTTCTACAGCATTAGTTGGTGTTGAAGCCGCATTAAATAGTCGACCGTTAGTTTATGAACAAGGAAATGATGATCCTGAAGAAACATTAACACCATCCCATTTTCTTACCGGTAAAAGACTTACAACAATACCTTCACAACCTGCAGCATCTAGTAGAAATCTCCCGACCTGTTCAACTGTATGCACAGATCAAATTACAACAAACTTATTTCATGAAATTTATTGGAATACTATTTAGAATCAAACAATTAATATGAGAAGAATTTGTAATAATTTTAAATGAACCAAAAAGCAAAAAGACATATTTTTCCGACTAAAATCATTGACAATTCTACAAAAAATCATTGAGTTCATTGTGTAATCAAAAAAGTCATCTGGAATGACATTTTTGCCTTATCTTCCATTATCGTCTACTAAATATTTTGTATGACTGGATGATGAAAATATTTCATCGTAGACCAGTATTTCAAAAAATGCTTTTTTATTTTAAACCAGTTCTCATTTAATACTATGGTAAAGACAGTGTGCGAAAACGGATAGCTTTTGATTTAATGATCACGTTATAGGACTCAATCTTGAAGACTCGACCTCAAATCAATGAGCGCAGACGACGCGTACTTTCCTCTAAACAAACATCTGTTCTGACTCCCAAAATAACGAATGCAATATGAGGTTAGGAGAGCGATCCAAAGTTTGTTGTTAATTTTACCATTATCTCGAGAATTTTTTAAGCTGATAAGTGTAATAAGATAACGATGGCTGGTTGATGAGAATTCTACTCCCAACTCGTACTGAGACACAGTTCTGATATCGTCAATGGTTGACGGATCATCGGTGAGAATCCTTTCTCCATGGGACTAACTGTGGGGATGTTTTCGGGGTTTTCTCCTCCATGTAACACTGCTTATTTACTGAAAAGTCCTCAAAGAAGGCTCTCAAACTGTTTGTTCCTTTATCTTCCGAATCAGGTTTAAAATTGCAAAAGCTACAGAGCCGAACATAGATAATCGAAAACTCAAGATTGGGTTGGTTTAGCAACAATTATATCTTTTCCCTAGTTGAGTTCGAAATTGTCTCAATATGGGTCGTCCTATATGAACATGTTCAGAGGGGTGTCTAGATTTTTTTAATATGGGTCCTATACAGTGTCGGGGCTTATATTTGCTGAATAATGATTATAAAATATCGCGAGAATCTGACAATTCTATATAGGCCCCGCCCCTTTTTTTTCTTTTCTCCAAGCCTTGGACATGTGCCTAGGTCATTATGAACCCTCATATAGGGCCTCTATTGGAAAATCCTTTGAACTCTTATTGAGACAATATTCGTAAATAATGGTCAAATGAAGTTACTTTGCTGCTAATCCCTGGTTAAATGATTCAACTCACTCTAAGAGTCTTTGTGAAATCCTAATTATCAGAGGTGATACTCTATACAGCTTTAGTGTTTATACAGGGCTGAAACCGTGTATCATTTTGTTAAATGACTCGATATATAATATAAACATAGAATATTTATTATATTAGGAATTATATAACTATATAATAATAATTAGACCCAATTATTAAGCGCCCTGTTGTGTTTTAATAATTGCATGTTTTGCACGAGTTTATGGGCAATACTTTTATATTTAAACATGCATGTCATGGGTTTTTTTTCAAGACATTTTCTATATACTTCCTATTTGTATTTATTTTAACGTATTGCATTACAAATTTTCAGGGCTCGAAAAACCGCCCGTCCTCGGCGGTCAAAAATTCCCCGAGGACAACGAATTTTTCGAATCCGACGTCCGCGCGGACGGCCATTTTCCCGTTAATGTTCGTGATACATTTTCAATTTTTATTATCTTATAAGAGTCTAGCGCCTCACTTCTAAAATGACCATACAATCTAGAAATACAGCAGCATACTGCGCATGGTGGAATTGACGTTTTCTCTGTCTGGGAGTACTGCAGCGGTTGAAAAGGGCTTTTCAGCAATGAACTTACAAAAAAAAAACACATTATGTACTGATCTTAAACAAGAAGCGTTAAACGCAATTATGAACATCTACCTAAATGGAAAGCCCCTTTCAGATTTCTGTGCCGAAACCTCTGTAAATCATTGGCTTGATTGTGGACCTGGCAAACGTCATATTTGATTCATTTAAAAAACGCAGTACCCTCGGATAAATTGACCTTTGTCATTTAAATTATTTCATAAAAGAAATACTAGGTTACTACTAGTAACCTAGTATTTCTTTTCTTACTTTACATTGTAATTCTAGTATTTGTAATCCTAGTAACTACTAATTAATTGTGCAATTTATATAAATGTTTGTAATAAATAAGAGAAAATTATATTTTTATTTAGAAGCTGCGGGTTAGTTTCAAAGGAGGACGGGTACATTGTTGGACAAGCCGTCCTCTGGGACGGGTAAAATTTCTGAGTTTTTTCGAGCCCTGCAAATTTTAATAAATTGATACACGGATGTAAACAATCGCGTCAAAGCACTAAAGCTGTACAGCGTATCACCTGATTCTACATAGTCCAATAATGTGGCCGTATATAGGGGGGAAAGAAGGGTAAAAGGTATACCTAGATGTATGAGACGTATAGAGAAACTGATGAAGAGAAGGGAGAAGATTTGCAGCCTGAGGTTTCCTGTCCTCGGTTTGGCACACGTCTTGAAACTCTCCTTCACATTGTCCAATCTGAAGAGATCCCTGAACATCATCCCTTTACTCATGTCCCTCACTTTAGTCTCCAGAACATAGAACTTCATCCAGAGGAAGGCCAGTGCAAAACTGAAGGGACCGATGCACATGACAGGAAGGTAACCACCCGCCCGGAACACTTGACCACCCACGAAAGAACCAGTCGGGGTGGCCATGATCGTAAAGAATTCCAGGACTGCGTAACGGGTTTGACGGGATCTGTAATGCATTTAAACAGTTCATATCAATATTTCACTAGAAAGTCATTTCAATTTCAATTGGAAAAACAATTTCGTAAGATTTTGTGACTTTTTGTACAACATATAAATTTTTTTTAGTTCTCACTAATAACTAACTAAAAATAATATCAAAAATATTAAAAATGAATTTTAAACAAATTTCTTTATGCAATAGGTACGCTTCCTTCACAATCAAGTCATTTTGACTGCTTTTGGACAATACAGTCTGTTAACATATATTTCTGGAAAATGAAACATTTTTTTCTTCATATTATTATAAAAGTTTGAAAAGGTTTTTTTTTTATGACAGAAATGAAATTTTACACGCAATAACTACTGTATTTATAATTTTTACATACACATAAAGTAACGGGTCATACTCAATGAGAGCAAATGAAACAAGAAGTTAAATATAAAAACACAACACTATGACATTTTACATCCCGAAACCCGCATTTTCCCTCCCTCGACTGAAGTCGGTGGAAGACCTCTCATGCCATCTATTAAGAAAATAGTCCATTAAGAAGTAGAAACGAACTCAGCTTCACACGTTCTCCAGCCCGAAGTCATCACAAAGACGTTGCCCGAACTGGATTCGGCAGTCTCTTAGTGTTAGAAGTTTTACTAATAACATACTTTGAGTTAAAACTTTATACATGTTATATAGAATATCTCATTTTAATATTGATTCACCGCTGAAGAAAGATTCCATTATTTTGAGAAATTGCGTCATAAAAAGTCCGATGAAAAGATTGTTTTCTGAAGTGTTCTTGGAAATACCATTCTGTAAGAAAATTTGAAACATTTCCTGAAACTTATCGGACGTCGTCTGTTAAGTAGGGCAATAATGCTGACCTTTTCATCTAAGAAACTTCTTCTTGTGATATATAAATATTTTTAGGGTCATTGAGATTCTATCATGAAAATTTTTAAAAAATGGCAAAAATTTGCTCATTACAGATTCCGACCCAACCGCTGAAACAAGTCGATGCCGAATTGACTGATCCTTAATTTTGTTACAAATTAAATTTTGCTGTAAATCAAAAGCAAAGACAAAATTCGGCATTTGGCTCTCAAAACTTTAGCTCACTGTAGAAACTCGTGCCCAAAGTGAAATGAAATCATTTCTGGAAATGAGTTCCTCTTTTATCAAAATTTGATTCAGCTGCAGTGATGAGACACGCACTCTTAAGATTATATGTAAAATCTTCATTATCAGAGGTGATACTGTCTTTATGAGACCGTTCGTGCATCAGTGGGTTAACATTGTAAGGCAAAATAAAAAGTGTATAGAAAAATCTCCTGAATAAAAACCCATTATGCGCATATAAAAGTATTGCCTATAAACTCGTGCAAATTATGTCATTATTAAAAGAACTTCAGTGGGTCTAATTATTATATACTAGGAGGCTCTGCCCCCTGCTCGCTAACGCTCGCCAACCCCCGAGAATTGCTACGCAATCCTATGTGGTTCACGCCGTGAACCATGGCTCGCTGCGCTCGCTCGCCAATGAACACAATGTTCTAGCACAAAGACATAATATATTATCATCAAAGACATAGTATTTTATCATCAAAGACACAGTATTGTACTTATGTAGATGAATTCTACCAATGTTCTTATTGGCTTTTAAAAAAGTATATTAGCTATTTAGATTGTACATGGTGAAAAAATCAAAACATTTGTTAAATAAGAAACATATTAGCAAAATAAATTATCAAATATTGCTTCACTAATATTCTGCATTTTAAAGCGTGAAAATTCAATGCATAAATAAACGCGAAATATAAAAAAAATTCAATGCATTCAATACAAACACTTAAACGTTTTTTAGACGTTTAGGTAGCTCCCAGTAGAAAAATATCAATTCAACAGCGGCCTTTTAAAGCATTCTCACTTCAATTAATTAATTAATTCCTAATTGAGTTTAAATTAAATAGTGTCATGTTTTTAGTGCATGAATCTGAATTGAACAACCTGATAATGCTCACTCTGGTTATTGTTATCTGGTTGCTCAGTACGTGCTCTTGCGCGCCGAATCCAATCAATTAAAATTGAAAACTGTTGCCAGCGCGAGAAAAGAAATATCATCGGTTTTATTGATACATACATACGTACGTATTAGCGTTTTATATAATACTAGTGGGCTGCGCCCCCTTCTCGCTAACGCTCGCCAACCCCCGAAAATTGCTACGCAATCTTATATGGTTTGCTTCGCAAACTAAGCTCGCTTCGCTCGCTACTAACTTAGGTACATTACAAATGTACAAAATTCTAAGAATTCAGAACAATTATTCAAATCCATATAACAACTTTTTTTTTAAAAAAAACATTACATCTTTTCAGTAAATACTACGTCATTAAAATTAATTTGAATTCAAATAAATGACGTGTAATTCGTTAAACCTATTAGAAATGTGCTATAGTATAAAATCTTAAGATAAAATTTCTAAAACTGATATCTCTTTAAAAAGGTTAAAATTTTGGCTATAATTAAGTCTATTAAAAATTGAAATAAGTGAATTGCAGTGGAAAAACCAGCATAAACAAATAAATTCTAGTAAAACAAATAAATTCGACTACTCTTTTCTGCCTAGCTTATGCTCTCTCTGGTTATTTCAGTTTCCGTTTTTAAAAGCGCTATATGTTGAGCCATCTGAGCTAGATTTGGCATGTGACATTTTTAGCGGCAATGATTGGTCAATTTTCTAGTGTTGCCATTCGGGGAGTTGTAATGAGGCCTTTTTTTATCGCCGTGTAAGAGAAATATATATATAGATAGATACTTTTATAATTATTATTATGTATATTTTTTTTATTATTATATCTCATAATATCTAATTATTATAATACCTGATGTAACAAATATTCCATATTCATATCGTCCAATGTATCGAATTTATATTATATATAACCTAATTTAACCCATTGAGGCTCGAACAAAAATAAGTTCGTAAAAACGATAAAGCTGTATATAGTATCACCTGTATGATTAAGATTTTACGTAGAGTACGTCTAATAATTTAGGCAGGGGACTGTATGCGTGAAATACAAACTTTTATTTACTTCATCATTTAACATAATAGTTGAAAGTTAATATAGCTCGAAAAGATAAACCTTTCGTCTGTGACATCTGAGAGGTAGCTGTAAGTGGATGAGATGATGATGATGAATCCTCCGCAACATCCGGAGAGGGATGCACTTGCCAGGTACCAGGAGGGAGGGGCATTCGGTACCGATGTTATCACCGTCTGCAAGAAACTGTCCAAGAATACACCCGCACTCGCTATCAGTATGGGATACTTTCGACTGTACCGATCACTCCACGGACCTGTCAACAAAATTATTAAATGCATTCAGAGGGAGGTTTAACATGATGGAAACCCATATCATAATAAAATATCAATGCTTTTAAAGGTAACCCAAGTCAAAGATTTTGATGGTTTTCCATAACCATAATCTTGATTCAAAAATTTTGATCAAAGTTTTAATCAAACATTTTGATGATTTTTCCATTGCCATAACCAACATAATCTTGATGGTAACCATCAGTAATTCCCTCATGAACCATTATATTTTTTGATAGTAACCAACATAAGTAAACCAGTGTAGGAATTCGGACTGATTTAGGATGGTCCAACAGAAAAGAAAAAACCCCTGATTGCTTCGATGGTATGAGAACCAACAGGAATTTCAATTAAAAACCATCATGAATTGTGGGTTCGTGGGTATCTGTGCTGTTTCATAGCGTGGGGTTTTAGGAATAAGCACTCTTATATGTAACAATCACTATTTATTAATGATTTACAACATTTGAAATTTAAAATACGATGGAGATGCGTCTTAACGCAACACCAGCGGATGAAGAATTTAAACTGAAACTTAGAGAGGGAAAGTCAAGATTCGCATGCGTGATACGATAGTTCGCAAACATAGCCTCGAACGGCTAAATACACGACAGTATCAAACTTTTCTTCATGGTTAACCATCATAAAGTAGAATCATAGAATGCTTCAAGTTTGTTGGCATATCAGCATACATGGCAGTACTTTTACTTTCGTTACTTGTACCGCCGGTACAAGTAAAAAGTACATACTTTTACTTGTACTTCGTTACTTTTTAAATTTAGTATTTTTACTTGTACTTTCGTTACTTTTTTAGGGAAAAAGTAAAAGTATTCGTAGCGGAAATATCGAATGAAATCGTTACTTTTTTCTAAAACTCGGTAAGCTTTCTTAAAAAAAAAAAAAAGCTGTGGATGCAATATACAGGGTGTCTATAAAAGAACTCCGGGGTTTTAAAAATTCATATCTCACTAACTATAAAAGATAGCGAAATTTAGTCGATTTCTCTGAAAAGAGTAGCTCAAAAAGTTTTACTCATACCAATTGGGAATGTTTGTATCAACTGTTGGGGACGCTGCAGGTCGTTGACCTTGAAATGACGTCGCGAAATTTGAAATGATGGCTACTCCGCAACAAAAGGCTCAATGTGCTATTTGGCTCATAGAAACGAAGTCTTTAGTTACCGTACAAAGTGCAGAGAAAATTCGTGATGTTCAACATCTCAGGGAACGAATAGTCAATTGTGTGGCAACCGTCCCCCCAGACATGCTCGCCAGGACATGGGAAGAGGTAGAATACCGTTTAGACGTCTGTCGTGCCACTAACGGGGCGGGGCTCATATAGAACTTTACTAAGTGTAAAAAAAAACTTGAAAATGTAAGCTTTTCAGTCATGTATAAAACATGTATGTATGTTTTTTATTTCATTAAAATATTTTGCCTCAAAACCCCGGAGTTCTTTTATAGACACCCTGTATATGCATTTACAGCTAACTTCGTGTTTAAATACCTTCTGTTTCAACTTATACTACACATTCAATTATTTTTTACTAGCTCAAAGATCACAAAGCTATCTGAAACCCTGTGTTTGCTTTGTTTATGTTTGTGTTTTTAAAACGCGTTTCTAAAGAGTAAAATCAATTTTAAATCAATGGTAATTTAAATAAATAAAAATAATAAACTAAAAATTAAAGTCAATAGATAAAATTTCTTTTCCGTGCAAATCCATAAAAAGTTTGATATTAAAATTATATTATAATATTCTTCCGAATTTAAAAATAAATTGATATCCATAACTTTCAAAATTAAAAATAATTAAATAAATAACTACAAATTTGCAAAAACATTAAAGAAAATAAGAATATTATTCAATAAAATTTTAGGTTACTTTGAATTTTCGATTTCCTAGAAATGTACTTTTAAATCGTTACTTTTTTTGTTTAGTACTTGCACTTTTTACTCGTTACTTTTTAAAATAAGAACTTTTTACTTTTATAAAAATACTTGTACTTTTACTCGTTACTTTTTAAGAGTAACGTTGCCATCCATGCATATCAGAAACCATGAATGGTAAATGTTGGATGATGGTAACCATCAAATGATGTTGAATCTCTCTGAAATCAACATAAACTATTAAAATGTTTTGTAGGGAATTTTGAGAGATTCAAATTCAGATCGATTTCAGTAGAAGGTTTGAGATTCCGATGATCTATGTTAAGTTTTTGATGCTGCCTCTCTAATCGGTTGAATGTTAGAACACATTCGATGAGAGTGAAAAGGTGACTCACCTAAGAAAGTGGCCATCACCAGAGCGGGTATTGTGGAGATCATGACAAAAGCGTTGTAATAATTGTTGCCCAGAGTGACAGCATTTATCTGTTCGTAGTCGTTGTCCACGCTGTCCAGATTGTCACAGATGTGGTTCGAGTAGTTGAGGGAGATACGGCATGCCCTGTCGTGGAACAAACTTTGAATGGTGACGATTCGAACGTTGTAACCGAACATGATGAAGAACAGGAAAGGTTCCACGGTTGTCTTTTTCAGGCCTTCAGCCACCCTTACTCTTATGGGCACACTCATCTGAAATATACACCCTATCTCAGTTTATTTTTCTAATGTTGCAGGTAAAAACAATTAATGTATTAAAAGAGTCAATTCCTACTTAGGTCAGCAAAGAAATTTTTTATTAAATAATCTCTTATAAATCACTGATGTTATCTGTGAAATCACTTAATAGTAAAACAATTCCGTTTTTCGCTCATCTATGAATGAATTTATAGTTGAAAAAACTGTGTTACCAACAAGTGTCATACGCTACTACAAGTTTTTGAGTGGTTGAATAAAAATTATTTTTTGAACGGTTGAACAAAATGTAGTGTGAACGAATTGAAAGAAAAAAAATTGCTTGACACTTTTGATTTTGCACAATTATTTAACAGAAGATCGAACCGTTTATTGCGGGTCAACATAAATAACTGGGAAGAAAAGTAATAAAAAAGTGAAAATAATGAAGTTCGCAAAAATCATTAAAAACTTTAATGAAAGAAAAATATTTACAGTGCGAAAAATAATAAACGGACCGATCGGAATAACTTTTGATTTAATGATCCGATCTCAATGTTCTAAAATTCACTCTTAAGGGTTGAAGGGGGGTGACTTCAAATATGTTAGTTTATGAGTGCGGACGATATTTCAAGTTAACGTAATCAAATACAAATTCCGACCTCCCACACTCTGGGGGGGGGGCAATGTGAGAAATAGGATCCCTATAGTAGGTCCGAAGCCTTTAATGAATCTCGAGAACTTTTTAAGTGAATTGAACACAATTATTATGCTAGATGATATACTCGAAATTTTTTTCACTGTTTCCATTCAATGCATAAAAAAATAAAAAAATAATTTTTAATAATTATTATTTAAAATTTTCTATTCGACACTAGAAAGACTAAAACTTAGTGCATACCAATATTGCCCAAAAACAGTCAAAATGATTGCATTGTGAAAGAATAACTAATGTGTAAAGAAATTTGTTTCATTCATTTTTAATATTTCTTATATTATTTACAGTTATATAACAAGTTATTAGTAAATAATAACAATAAAAAAATTTACTTCACTTTAAAAAAAAAAATGACGCATTATTATTTGTGCATTTTTTGTTAATAAAAAAGCAGTTAAAATGACTTCTTTGGGCAATTCTAGAGTTTATAGTAATTGAAAAAGTATACAAATAATTACATTATTTTAGAGAACGTCATTTTAAGTAACAAAACGTAACATTTGAGTTCTAACAGAGAATTAGCCGAGATGTTCAGAGTGTTCCGTTTTTTATTCTGCGTCATGTATGCTGTCAAATAATTCTTAGAATATTTCATGTAGGGTGGTCATCATTTTAAAATTATTCTAAAATAACTTTTTCTTTGCTTTTAAGATGCTTTCTTTTCAATCTCTATTCTTATTTTAGGGTCCATCACTTTAAAATAAAAAAACAGCATTTTTTTAAGAATTAAAATTTATATTTGGGAAGCATCTTTAAACCTTTTCCCAAAACAAGTCAGTCAAACACTTTTACCCTGAAATGTGAGCGATGATATTTATTATTTTATCCTATTATTTTACAGAATAGTAATAATAATAAATTAAACAAGCAAAAGTCACTTTTATTGTTCTATTTATAAAACAAGATCGACAGTGTCATATTAATTCCCCTCATTGCTTCCTTCTTTCATCATTTGATTTGAATGCGTTCCTCCACTCATTCCTTTACTTTTTAAAGAGAAAAAAAAGAATGTCTTTCAAAGAAAAAGAATAAAATTTTATAACAGTATGTGTAATAGGATAGACAAAATACTTTTAATTATGCATACAAGAAACAGAATGCGTTTTTCTAAAACTGATAATCAAGGTGGGGCCAGTAGATACACCCATACTTTTTAAACAGTTAAAGTTTATGACGTCATGACACAATAAGAAAGGAAATTTTTTTTCATTGTTTCCAAATTTAGTCAGGATATTATTCTGGAGTGAGTTCAGACCGTTTTTTTCCATTGTTTAACGCACTCTCTTATCTGATCAAAATGATCCCTTTACGGACACGTATTGGGATCTAGAGATTTTTTTTTTTTTTACTGATTCTAAGGAAATAAAATCAACTGTTAATAATAAATTGAAATAATGGCATAGAATAATATTACGACAATCAAGTATTAACGGTTAGTAATAATACTAAAATGGAGTTCACTCGTATCAACTGAAATAACTCAAGTTTATTATTATTAAACCAGCCATTGACTATTAGGCTTCTAGCTCTCCAGTATTTCTTAACAATACAAGCAAACTCTTTTATTGATTGGATCGTTTTAACTCGAACTTGAGTAATCATTTTTGATAGATCATTCGAGTGCATGGTTTTAATTCAAATTTGAGTGATATTAAATATTTATAATTTTCTATTTGCATCCTTTGTATGCATTTATTTGATTTCTACTAGAGTTATTTTCTATAATTTTTTACATATTTTACATGAATGTCATTTAAATCCCATTTGAGTTAAATAATTCTTCTCAGACTATTCATTGAATCTTTTAATGCCTATCTAAAATAAAATTAGAAGGAAAATGTTTCTAGCACGCGTAACAGAAATAATTCATCAGCATTTATTTCTTTTAAATTTTATAGTTTGGTAATAAACACGTTTCTTTTTTATTTTTTAAGTTTCAAAACTCAACTGTGAGAGTCAAGAAGAAAAGTAATCTCATCTGTATTTAACCATCAATATACAAAATATAACTGCAAGATAATACTTTTCAGAGTTTGAAAGCTTTGTGTCAGCACAATGTTTCAGGGATCTTTAACATTTTGTAATGAAACAAATATTTTACTTTTTTTATTTACAGTTTTGTAGATGACTTTTCATTTCATATTGGTGTACAAATAGTAATTAAAAAGACTTCATTGGTACGTTTAATCGTACTAAACTATCTCCATCTTAGTTCCTGGATTTGATAATTCTTCTACATTCTCCCTTTATTTGGATCTAAACTTTTCTAGTTATTACTTTATTTATAAATGCTAATATATACTTATAAAACAAACGTTTACATATTGGACATAATCACGAGCATAAAGTCTTTTTAATTTTTTATTCAATTCCTATTCTCCCTATATATATTTATATATCGATCAAATTTTGAACCGTTCATAAAATATTTTTCATTCAAGTTGAAATGCATTTATTTTAAACTAGTAGTGTATGGCACTGGATGTTAATACAGTTTTTACAATTCTTTCATTAAACTAAATTCATTTAATTTTAGTGTTACAGGGGAGAAAAAAATAGTAATAAAAAATAAAAGTTTTCTTTGCTGGTAGGAATTGACTTATATTAATTGTCTGTCTCCAAATATCCGCCACTCAAGCTCCATTTAACGCAAGTGTTTCACTCAAGCATACTCAATTTGAGTTTTAAAAAAAAAATTTCACTCTTTTTTAAGTAGGGGAATTAAATCGTTCATTTAAGAGAGTGTATATATATGTTTGCAATGTTGTCTTGAGTCACGTGAAGAAGGCAGGCGGAAACGATGCATGACATAACAAGAGAGCCATTGTCCCCATCTTATTGTCTTGGAGGGGGGTATCATTCAATGCTTTTCCTTTCCCCCCTTTTTTTATTGATCAAACTGTATCATTATTGTCACATTATTCCTCTCTCTATGTTATTTGAATCTATTTTTGACAGCCTTCTTTCTTATTTTCAGGTTTATTATGCTTGACATCTCATAAAAATGTTTTTTTATTTTATTTACTTATTCAATTCCTACTTAACATTCTCCTCTCAAATATCTTTGCTCAAAGTTTCAATCTTTCATAAAATATTTTTTTATTCATCCACATTTTTTTCATCATTTTTTTATTCAAATACATTTTTTTGAAACTTGTAGTCTATGACTCTCGATGCTAAGACAGTTTTTTTTCTTCAAATATTAATTTATTAATTATATGTAATAAATTAATTTTAGTTTTATATGGGCTAGTTTTATATTGCAATTATTTGACAAAAAGTAAGAGAAATAAAATTTTTCTTCGTTGATCTAAGTAGGAATTTAATTAAATTTTTTTTATTTTTTACGTTACTTGCTTTCTATTTTTAGCCTTCATTTTATCATCCTAGAAAATATCTTCCATTGAGTCTCAATATTCTAATTAGAGTGATGAAATAAAATCGAGCTCGTGCAAACAGTGAGCGGTTGAAAATGCGAGCTATAAACTATTTTCTTGTTCAAATAGAGCTATAAGTTAGAAATTATTACTGATGTTATTTTTAAAATATGTGAGAAACGAAATCGCTTATTGTAAAATTTAAAACAACTAGGAGGCTTCGCCCCCTGCTCGCTGGTGCTCGTCAACCCCGGAACTGCTTTCGCAGTTCCTTTCGGAATGCTTCGCAATTCGATGCTCGCTTTGCTCGCTCATTGGATACGTTCTTAACGTCTAGCTTTTGTATACTTTTTTGAACACTGAAGTTCCGAAAACTTTTCACTGTAGAAAATTCTAAACCGGTGCATTTCAATATTAATTTGAAATTGCAAACAGTTCGCATATTTTTCTGAATCACACTATTCTACATTTCAGTTGTTGAGAAAAGTAACTGTTGTAAGTTTTGTTTTAAAGTCTTTCCCACCAGAGGGCTAGAACCATGTGTTGTAAAACAATATAAAATAGTACTGAACGCCGGATGTAAAGCATCGGCTACGATGAAGATAATTTTGTGAGAATTTTTTTGATAGTTCGGTGAGAATTCACCCAATTAGACATATGATGCTCACTACGTGCTCTTGCGCACCGAAGCCTATCAATTAAAACGTATTAGTGTTTTATATAATATAGATTAGCCATATGATGCTCACAACGAGCTCTTGCGCGCCGAAGCCTAACAGTTAAAAATGAAAACTGTTGCCAACGCGAGAAAAGAAATATCATCGGTTTTATTGATACATTACGTATTAGCGTTTTATATAATATAGATGATTAACGCTTAATCCATCAGAAAATTCTTTGCTCATCCCTATTTAATGAATGAATTATAACGGTTGAAAAAAAAACTGTATTCACATCATCCACTACAAGTTTCAAAAAAATGTATTTGAAGTTGAGATGGATGAATAAAAAGCAATTTACGAACGATTGAACATTTGAACAAGACAGAATGCGAGCAAATAGTAGGAATTGAATACAAATAACTATAATGAAGGTCGATAACTGCTTCTACACTAATGTTCGTTAAGTAGGGGAGAGTGGGGTCAATTGTAACAGGGTACGATTGTAACAGAGCAAAAATTTCGAGTGTTGGGTTCTAGATTTGGTTCCTAGGTGGTGCACAAGGTGTATTTAATAAATCTACATGTACACCCCTGCTGACAACCATTTTTATGTACTTTCGAAAGAGTTACATCGCAAAAGATATTTTCACGCTACGTAAGTACTTTTTTTGGTATTAGAATATTATATTGCAACAAAGTAATTTTGTTTAAACAAATAAAAATTATTAACCGAATATGTAAGTGGACACCTTAATTAACATTTTAATTAAAAAACAATTAGTTTTGTTAATTAACTAGCATTGTTTTTAACAAATGAAGTTGAAATGGCGTCTTGGGGACGATTGTAACACTAAGTAAAGGGACGATTGTAACAGCTGAAAATAAATAATCTTATGTTTACAAACCATTACTTAACTCTTCAAGAATCACCAATAGTTTCCTATATCATTTATGTTATGTTGCATGTGCATTTTTTTATTTGTCACCTTTCACAGCATAAATTAAAATTTTTAACCCCTTAAAGTTAAAAGTTTATCCCTTTAGGTCTCTGCTCATTATTATTTTTACTCCTAAAATTATTTACTACTATTATTACTTTACTACTTTACTACTATTATTTTGATCAATAAAAAATATATTACAATTATGATAATATGCATAATTAACTATGTTTTAGTTGAATTTATGAACTGTTACAATTGACCCCATAAGTGGGGACAATTGTAACAAGTGCACGACTGTAAATTGAGAAATTGTACGAATGTAAAATGAATGTGAAGTTGCACGAATGTAAAAAATTGTTAATAACTAATATAATAACATTTAAAATAAGGTATTTATTTTTTTTCTAGTAAAGGATAGTCTACTTTACTCGTCTGTCAATTAATACTAATAATATATTGGATTGTTTGTTAGTTGAAAATAGTTGAGTAAAAAATGTTATAATTGACCCCACTCTCCCCTACTTATTGATAACAGTTGATTAAAATTGTACAGAAAAAAATGGCAGACATCATTAGTGATCGTTAGTTAGTGATCGTTAGTGATTAGTGACACATAAAAATCTTAAAATAATCAAAGAATTTCCGGTGAGAAATAATGAAAGAATTCTCTGAAATTTTAAGTAAATAGAAACATATTTTAGATCTGAAAGTAATTTTTTCTGATGCTAAGAACTCCAACACTTCCGCTAGTTATTGATTTCTTTGAAACACAACGTCAAATACTCTTCAAATCTCTTAACAAAACCGGTTAAACATAATCCTTAGAAGCTCTGAATTTCAGCGTTTTTACAGTGAATTTTATACTGTGAACAATTTAATTTTGCTATTTTGTTTCATCACTTTTATGTTGATGAATTTGATTAATTTTTACAAACTCAAACAGTCTTCAGACCATTGATGAAACACGTTCGCTTAAAATGCAGTGCAGGTCTCACGCTTAGTTTAAAGAAATAATAATTGAATAACGTGAAGAAATTACCCATTAAGGAATTCCAAGAAATCCAAAAATTATGGATACTAAATTTGTTTTCTTCATATTTCTCAAGAAATATTTAGAGAATTATTTTAGAAGTGCTTTTGTCGTGGCAATTTCTCATCAATTAGTTTAGAGATTTGAGGGACGAGCGAATGTTTTTGAGCACACTCATGCCAAAAAATCTAGCAATAAACATATACCTCGTAACAATTATTTTGGTTATTATATTCAAGAGCTTATTTCACAAGCTTTCGTAAACATAGTTTCTTGAAGGATATAGATATTTTTATTAAAAAAAAATATTTTTTTATAACTGCCGAAATATTAAAAAAAAAAGTTAAATAATTTATTTGAATTAGCAATAAAAATATTATTTCAGAACTTGAAGGAAATTCGTTAAAAAGGGCAAGACATTTAGAGTAATCCTTGTGCATGTGCAAGAAACGTTTTTAAAAATTTTGTTGTTGTTGTTACTTTACCTCGCACTAGAGCTGCACAATGGGCTATTGGCGACGGTCTGGGAAACATCCCGGAGGATGATCCGAAGACATGCCATCACAATTTTGATCCTCTGCGGAAGGGATGGCACCCCCGCTTCGGTAGCCCGACGACCTGCGCGCGAAGTCGAGCACTTTACGGTAGCACAGTTTAACGAGGACCAATACCGCACACCCTCGGTCCCTACGCAGACTGATCCAAGTGGTCACCCACCCGCACACTGACCGTAGCCAGTGATGCTTGACTTCGGTGATCTGCTGGGAACCGTGTCTTAACGATCAGTCCACTGCGGGACTTAAAATTTTGTACTGAATTGCGGAAAATTTTGGACTGAATTATATTTGGTAACATATTAAAAGACTTCGATTCTTGAAAATGTTTCTAGTTCTTGTAAATTAGGAAAGAATGACGGGTATGGGTTTTACACAAATTATATTTTGTACTATTAACTAAAATGTATTAAAAACGGGAAGCAGAATAATAAATTACTAACTAATAATAAATAATTTATAATCTAAAGAAATATTAATTGACTAATAAATTAGTAACTAAAATTCATTATTAATCATATCCTCTATTAAAGTATTTTTTATTTCACTTGTTTTCTTTCTTTATACAATCACTCTTGGGTATTATCATTTGTTATTAAATTTTGTTATTTTGTTCCAATTGAAATTCATAGAAACCCTCTTATCTTTTAAAGCTTTCTTAGAAAAAGTTTAAAAGCTACTGAAAAAATTGCTAAAATTTTTTTTTATTTTCCAGATAATCGTAAGATATTTCTAGATTTCAAATCAGTCTTTTTTCGTTGTTTACCAAATACGATGCGGAACAAAATCCGGAAAACAATTTGAATGATTTCCGATCATGCGGAGTATAAAAGGATTACTTTAAATACTCATATTTTGCACCATTTTTAAAGATTTGTTTTCAAATTTTAAAATGATTTTTTTGTCACTTATTGAAAATTATTCTAAAACTTTTAATTTTAATGATAGCTCTGCAGTTATGGTAAACTGTCAGGTAATTTTTTTATAAGGATATCCGCATCACCGTAAATATTTAAGCTAGGCTTACTAAATTTTTTGCAATTATTGCATTTTATAACCAAAATTATTGATACACGTTGCAAGCTTATTGCTATATTGTTTAGCAAGGTGTGTGCAAAAAAATCTTTTGTGTTTGTAAATTCATGCCGGTTTCTTAAGCTTTTAAAAACGTTACATTTTATTGATATGTGTGATAAATCGCATGATCTAAACACTCCTGAAGTTAAAAACTAAGTTAAGACTTCAGGACCAGAAGTTAAAACTTCTCAAAGTATTTTTTGAAACATGAAAAAAAGAGCTAGTGCTTCCGAAATTTCGTCCAACACCTGAATTTCATTTTCAGATTCAGTAAGAAAATCACTTTTTTCTTGATTAAAAATTATTTTCAGTTTTCAAATTTTTGCTGGATCCACTTGCATACCTATTCTTATCTAATCTACACCAATATGTACACTATTGTCTGTAAGGAAATAGAATGTGACAATAAAAAGCTACTTCCGGATTGAAAATTAACTGGCCTGAATTCAAGATTGATATTTCATCTACACAAATTTCTTTGTCAAAAAACTCCACCTTAAATTCATGTCAAACATATTACAGGATTTTAAAATTAATATTTTAGACACTGTGCCTGATTATGAATTAAGACTAACAAAGATACACACTTTTATATAAAATGGGCTAAATGAAACTTTCAGACATACACAGAGCAGCTGTAATAATTCGTCTTTATACAATAAAGCGTGAAACGATGGGATTAAGAATGTAATATAAACTTTTCTTAAAAATGACAATTTAAATATCGTAAAATTACAACAACAAAAAACATTGTTTACAAAATTATTTTTGCTTTACAATGAAAAAATTAAACTCTTAATATTAAGTTTATTTTTAGATTTATTGATGATTTACCTATCGTTAATTTTCAAGATTATACAATTTAATTATATAATATTTACCCCCAGGAATTAATCTTGCTTCGTAATCATGATGATAATTCTTAATATAATTTTTTGGATTTGGGTATTATAAAACAAGAAAATATCTGCTTTGTTGATTTATACGATAAAAGAAATGATTTAAATTTTGATATAAATAAACTAATTGCTTGGAATTCTAATGTTTCTAATAACTTCTATTTAAATACCATTTCTAATCAAACGTATATAATTAAAAGAATACTAGGAGGCTCCGCCCCCTGCTCGCTAACACTCGCCAACCCCCGAGAAATGCTACGCAATCCTATGTGGTTCACGTCGTGAACCATGGCTCGCTGCGCTCGCTCGCCAATGAACACAATGTTCTAGCACAAAGACATAGTATATTATCATCAAAGACGTAGTATTTTATCATCAAAGACATAGTATTGTACTTATGTAGAAGAATTCTATCAATGTTCTTATTGGCTTTTAAAAAAGTATATTAGCTATTTAGATTGTACATGGTGAAAAAATCAAAACATTAGCTTTAGCAAAGTAAATTATCAAATATTGCAGTTACTCACCTAAATTCAACTAAATGTGTATAATAAATTAGTCAATACTAGAAATCCTGAAAGTTTTAGAAAAAAAATTTATTATTTAAAAATATGAACTTTAAACCCTAACTTTTCCTTGTGAGATAATAAACCTCAAAAAGTCTTTCATTTTCAAGAACACAAAAAATTTTTTTTATCGCCAAATGAAATATTTTTTGGTAATCAGCATTATTGAAATCAATTTCTATATTAATTAACATTTGTGATAAAGTACATAACATTTTAGAACAAAATAAGGATGTTTTACATACAATAAATTAAAATGCATGGCTGTTAGCATTACCGGAGAAATACCACGTGGAGGTCGCCATGCTGCATTTCTAATCGGGGAGTTTTGATTTTGGCAGTTCCCCTTGCCTACTGCCAATAGAAGTTTCAATTAAATTTTTTTCCAAAAAACATTTTTTTCTGCAAAGCTCTAAGAAATTAACACTAAGCATTTAGAGTTTCTTTGAAAACACAATTATAGATTTGGCATCTTGGAGCAATTACTGAAAGGCTGTCAAATGACTTAACTCTTGACAAGCCAACATAAAGTTGTCCATGACTAAAAACTTGTTTAGTCAATACTAAACTGATTTTCTCAAAAGTCTGACCTTGTGACTTATTTATAGTCATGGAGAAGGCCAGCCTAATTAATTTCTAATTGAGTTTAAAATAAATATTATCATGTTTTTAGGGCATGAATCTGAATTGAACAACCTGATAATGCTCACTCTGGTTATTGTTTCCGTTTTTAAAAGCGCTATATGTTGAGCCACCTCATGTGACATATACCATGTGACATTTTTCGCAGCAATCATTGGTCGGTTTTCTAACGTTGCCATTCGGGGAGTTGTAATGAGGCGTTTTTTTGGTGCCGTGTAAGAGAAATATATATATAGATGTTTGTCTATCCAAAAAGCAATAAGACAAACTTTTTCAAAATTTGATAAAAAAAACAATGGATACCCAACTAAGGTAATTAAATTCTATATAAAATCATTGAGTTAGTTGCATGTTATTATTAATACATTTAGTAAAAACGTGTTTGTTAATTTATATTTTTACTATGTGCAAATCCAATTCGAGCAAGTTCATGGCTAAAGATCTGTGCAGAACAGGCAAATCATGTTTCCATCTTTTTTTCAAAAATTGTATAGTTAAATATCAACCTTATTCATTAAATTATCCAGAAAAATCTTATTACTTTTCGCCAATCCTTGGTAACTAGCAAATGAAACTCGTTTATCTAAACAAACTCCGCTTCTGTATTTTGTAATGTGACTTTTTGAAAGATTCCGGTACATTCGTTCTCTCCCAGTCATATTTGTGACTTTGAGTAAAATAAGTGAACCCACCAGAAAATAATTCACACTTAGATAAAAAAAAGGGAACTCCATTGAAAATATTTTTACGTATAATGTAAAAACACCACATTAAAAAACTCATTATGGCTACTAGTTTCTTCTAGTTTCATATAATTCTGATCTAATACAATGAACGAAAAATAGGTAAACTTTGTGGGGTAAAATTATTCATCAGAATTTAATTTTTATAGGCTATTCAAACTATCAAAATCCATAAGTAACTTAAATATATATGCATATAAATTTTCTCTGATATAAACTTAGGCTTCAAAAATCATTGGTATCGTTAAAAAAATGCCCAATTCTGTGGAAATCCTATGATACAGTGGAATACATTTTACTTAATATTGGATATTTCTTTATTAATGCAACACCAGGAGATGAAATAGAATTTAAATAAAAATATTTATAATGGAAAAGCACTTAAAAATGTGCTTTTCGATTGCCAATGTGGTGGCTTATTTTTCACTTTCTTATCATTATTTTTGAGATTTTCCGAACATACAAATGAGTTCGACAGAGTTGATAAGAAGCCTTGACCTATCAGAATATTTTGAGGAGCAGCTTAGACAAAGAAAAACTCGTTCTCACAGATGCAGACCGGTTGATCGTTAAGTAGCCAGCGATACATTTCGGCGATTCTTATTATTAGAATAGTTCCTTCATTGTCTTTCTTCAAATAACAATCGAAGCCCCCAAATAACCTTTGCCCCGAGGAAGAAGAAAGTGTGCATGTAAAATAGTTTCGAAATGAGGAAAGAGAAATAACGGTCAAAAATAAAGAATGGTTTCTTGGGATTGTGAAAAATTCTTATTTAATGCAAATGGGATAGTCTTGATATTTTTTTCCAGGTTAAATAAGAAAGTAAAGAGAATTTCAGCAGTCATAGATACCTCTTATTCGTGATATCGTTATAGAACAATCGTTTCATAATATGTCCATTGGATACCTTCTACTATTTTTTAAATAAAAAAAAAAACACTTTTTTTACAGTCAGGTCAAAATTAGAAACTGGAAAGCCTTTTAGTATTAAGTTGTGAAACAAAAAACAGTAGCTATAAAATAGAGTATCATAAAATTTTTTAAACATATCAAAAAACTTTTAAAACTTTATTTCTAACCTTTTTTAATAAGAGACATAGTATAAATGCTGTTCGATACAATTCCATTGTTTTCGAAATGTTGAGTTTTACTTTTTTAGAAAAAAAGATAAGTTAAAAAAAATGTTTATAGGATTTCATAAAATAGTTGGTCTCATGGCTTTTGATTGCGATCAATATAATTGGAAAAATGGGAAAATATTCACTTTGAGATGAAACTTGGAATATCGTACTGTAAAAAAATTCTAGTCAAAATTCTGGTATAAAGTCTCGGTACCTTGGGTGCATCATCCTTTTGGCCGTAAAATCTATTTTTACCGTTTCATACTATCGTAACTACTATGACGTTACATCCGGTTTTGCAGTTAATTATTAATATAATTACCATTATGTATCATTTTACGTTAAATATTTATCGCAAAACCACTGAATCATTCTTATTAAATATTTCTGTAAAAATCACGGTTAATAAAAATTTTTGTTCCGTAACATGTTCTGGTAAAGATGGATTCCACGGTAAAAAGTACTGGTGCTCCGGTACTTTTTATCGTATTTTGATCCGGAACTTTTAACAGTGAAGAAGTAAACATTACAGGCGTTTGCCATTTAAGATGACCCACTAAGAAAAACAAATTTAAATATTTTAGCACACTTGAATATACTGCTATATACTGCTTTAATCCTCAGAATCACGCCAATTCCTTTTATTTTTTAAAACATTTTTTTTTCTCTTCTGTTTATTGATTTTAGGATTGTAATTTATGGATTATTTATAAAAAAGTGTTATGTTATTTACTATGTTTTTTATTATTAAATAATGCTTGACATTTAAATGATAGATTTTTTAAGAACTTTTTTAATAAATATTTTTTTTCTTTTTTCAAATAGTATATACGTATAATATACTAATATATAACTATACAAAAAAATTCTTTCATTTATTATATTTTTTTAGCTACTATATAATATTTGACATTTTTTAAAATAAATAGTTGTCAAAATATACTTTTTTAGCTATGTTTTTAGTTCTTAAATATTTGAATGTTTTGAATGTTCTTTAAATTTTAGAATTATTCTACCGAAATATTTGATCTAAAAAAAGATAACAGTGGTGATTACAGTTTTTTTTTTCATTTATTAGTTTTTTTAAAAAATTATATTGCGATAAATTGACATAAAATTTTTATAATTTCATTATGTTCTTATCAGTGTCGTTACAATTTATTTAACTACATATTATTAAATTCAGGACTTTTAACCACATAACTGCAAAAACTGTATTTTAAAGAATTGCATTCATTTCAATGACTTCTTGTGCAATTAACACCGCGTGTTAAATGATGTTGATAACTGAAGTTGGATTTTAAAATCCAAATTTATTTATTTAGTTTTTTAAAAATAATTTTACGCTGTTATCTTACGAAGTATGATCTCATATTTATCACAGCTGCTTTTTTTTTAAATGAGACAAATAAATTTATATCGTGAAAAGTAGAAAAAATGCAATGGACATTAATGCAAGTTAATGTCCATTGCATTTTAATTGCAAGGAAAATGAGAGTAGTATTTTATAAGCTTATTTTTCGCTAATAAAATGCTACTATCATTTTCCTTGAATAAATTTACAACAATATGTCGTGTAAAACGATAATATAATTTTTTAAAAATGTGTCCTATGAAATCAGACACAAAGATGTGATAAACTGAGAATCGCTTCGTGATAGGACATTTTTTTAGTGACCATTGGAGATCAACTCATTGTATTATCCTAAGTCTTTTCTGTTGTTGCGCTTATAACTAAATAACTTCTTGGATGAGTGGTTTTCTTTTTTACTTTAAAAGACCGCAGCTCAAATAAATGACTTTCATATAATTAATAAATAAATATGCAAAAAAGATGGTTTTAACCCTTTCTAAGGTACAGACCTCCCATTGTAAAATATTTAACCATTTGGTTTTTCGTTTGTTCCGTTTTGATGCAACACTTTTGAAGGAAATGCTCATTTTAAGAAAAATATTTTAAGCGCTATAATATGAACCTATTAATAAAATTTGTTTTATAAACAATAAAAGTCAGCAACTTGCTTGTGTAAAGACCTAATGAACCGTGATAAATTGCCAAAGAATGGCTTTAAATTAATTTTATCTGGCTAAATGAGGTTTTTTTTTTCTTCTATCAATTTACATTGATGAAATGGCCCGTTAACATTTTATCTAACCCGTTATTTACAAGTTAACCCGTTATTTACAAGTCTGAATTTTCTTTTTCAGAGATGCAACCAATCACAAAATAGTTAGAATTTCATTCTTCAGTTTTTCAACATCTCAACTTATTTCGTATTGATATATTGATTAATCTGATTATTTGTTTTCTAAAACGTTAATTCGTAAGTTTAATCTGGTTTTAAATCTTAATTCGATTTGTTTATTTACAAGTAATGCCTAAAAATATTTTTTTAAAAATTACCCTGTTCTTAACAATATTGCTTATTGAAAAATATTATAGTGTTAGCATATATATATATATATATATATATATATATATATATATATATATATATATATATATATATATATATATATATATATATATATATATATATATATATATATATATATATATATATATATATATATATATATATATATATATATATATATATATATATATATATATATATATATACATATATATTGAATTAAATGTGTTAAAAATATATTCATTTCTTTGGGACAAAGTCTGTATTATTGAGATTATCATTTTTTTTAAACAAGTTTCATATTAAGATTATATCTGCACATTGATGTTAATTTCTCACAATTTTGGCTCATTTAGAGAACAAATAGGACATAGAAGGAACTGTAGTCAACGAAAAAAAGTGACATTGATATTGACACACTGCTTATTCTGCATTTAAGAAAATTAATTCTTTTCGATGATAACAGTTAATATTCAGTTTAATATTGAAATATATGAAATCAAAGCATTCTTGGTTTTGCGAAGCAATTCTCCGGGGGTTGGCGAGCGTCAGCGAGCAGGGGGCGGAGCCCTCTAGTTTACTAAAATCTTCTTTGTTAATGTACAATTTGCAAATCCAATTCAGGCAAATCCGTGGCTAAAAATTTATGCAAAACGGACAGTTTTTTCCTTCTCTCTTTTTTTAAAAATTATATAATTAAATATTAACTTTATTCATTATAAACTTCTTTAAATTATAATATTATTCCCTTACGCACACAAATTTTCGGACCAGTCCTTAGTAACTGACACACTCTTCAGTACTGCATTAAAAACGCGCCATAAAACAAAATCATTCTAATTACGCTTTTAACTCCGCTTCTGTTTTCACATTTTGTAATCTGACAATCTTATTACGAAAATATTTTAAATCCTTTGATGTAAGATTCCGATACATGTAAGTTCATTCGAAATCGCTATTCGCCTTATAGATTTCGTTCTGACACCACAGAAATACCCGAGCTTCACTCCCAGGATAAAGTGAACAGAACTTTGAGTAAAATAAGTGAAGCTAATGAACACTCATCAGTTAAACCCACCAAAAAAAAAAAATCATACTTTAAATGTGCAGTAGATATAAAAAGGGAACCCCTTCATCAATGCAGTCATCCTGCTTCATTGAAAATATTTTTACATGTAATGTAAATACACCACATTAAAAAAACTCATTATGGGTACTCCATCATCTTCTAGTTTCATATAATTCTGATCTAATACAATGAACAATACGAAACATGTAATAGGTAGGGTGTGTTTTATATAAAGAGTTATTTAAGATTTTAATAAACAATCATCAGAATGAATTTACCTGATTGAGTTGATTTTGTGATTCTTATGAAAGTAAAGCATCCTCACTGATCCAAAATTTCACTCTCAGAACATAAACCTGAAAGGGTACTTCCAGCATCCAAAGGTTCAACAACAGCTCTGATGCTGCTTCGTCCGCGTACATTCATCTGAAAGAGTTCATCTGCTTCTCTTTTTTCTTCTTCTTTGCCTCCGGAGCAGGTAGCCATCGAAGAAAGTGGAAAAAATTCCAAAAAGAGCAGGGTGAAGGAGAGAGGGTAGTTATTATCATGCACCACATGATGTGCTATTATCGCCTGTTTACCCTCCGGCGTGACCGCTCTATTGGGAATGGCAGGCAGCATCGTTTTTTTCTTTTATTATTATTGTAATGATTGTTTTTTTTTTGTTGCTGTCATTGTTTCTTCTTTTCATTCTGACCACTTATCCATTCACCATTTTGTTGTCTTCCTTTCACAGCAACCGTCATCAGGACTGAAAACACATTATGTCCCTTCTCAGTTTTTTTTTTTTTTCATATTTAGAAATTTTTAAATAATTGACTTTTGAAAATAATTACCTTTTTTAAATACTTTGTTCACTGGAATTGGAATTAAATTATTATTATTATTTTGGTTAAAAGTATGAACATGTAAATGAAGGGAGGAAGGTGAAGGTTTATTGATTGAATGGGGCAATCAATCAATATATATGTATATTAATTCCTAGGATTCAGTGGAATACATATTACTTAATATTGTATATTTTTTTATGAATGATACACCTGCGGATGAAATAGAATTTAAATAAAAATATTTATAACGGATCGCACCTAAAAACTGTCATAATGTGCCTTTCCATGACCAATGAGGTGGCTTATTTTTCACTTTCTCATCAATATTTTTTAGATTTTCTCAACTCATATAAATTTTATTATTTGCGAATAAGTTTTATTTACTCATAAACTGCAAGTATCTAGAATTCAAAAAATAAGTTAAAAATAGGGAGGAAAAATTGAAAATAATAAAGATTAATGAAAAGAGAAGAATAAACATTATTAAAACGAAATACTTTTAAAAAATATTTTCAAAAAAAATTATAAATATATAGACTAAACAACCGGAAAACAAAAATAAATGAAAAGATAAAATCTCTTCATCAGCTCTCACGATTATATCCGCAACAAATTCCAGAATTTTTCCGACTTATAAAGCGTGCGGTGATAAAAGATGCAAAACTTGCCTTAATATTGAAAAAAACAACAGAAAAAAAAAACAACAACAGCATATAATTCACAATAACGATAGCTCCAAATCTGTTTCTAAATTAAAAATGTTACTTATATGCTAACCTGTGGTTTTTTCAATTTGAAATATGTTGGAAAACCAGTAGCTCCTTTAATATTTGAATTAATTAACACCGTTCTGATATAAACTGTCATAAAATTATCAATAACCTGGAATTGAATCATTTTAGAGAACATAATTTTTCAGTGTTAAAATTAATATTTTAGATATTGTAGAAGATTTAGATTTAAGATTACAAAAAGAAAATTACTACCTGCTTTTATAAAGAACAATTTTGCCGCACGTTCCAACATACGCAGATTAACTTTAATTCCTCAACTTACTCATTTTTTTCGTATTAAAGATAAGCGTACAAATTGAGGTAAACGGGGATAAGGAAGTAATAAAAACTCTCTTAATAGTCACAAATTAAATAAAAAAAAATTTTCAAATACAGAAAAAGATTTTAATATACAATAAAAAATGAAACCAATGAAAAATTTTGTTTTCTCCCTTATTATTAACTTTTCTTTCATTAATTATTTACATTTCGAAATTCTTTGATTCAATCTTGTAAAGGCTAAAATGCGTAAAATTTCCCCAAATAAAAAGAACAATTTTGATAATTTATATTTCGTTATTAACTTTATAATCCTATTTTCAATAATATTAAAATTCGTAATATTTTTGAAAATTTAAAAAAAAATTCCATTAAAAGATTTTAACATGAATGAAAGCTTGAAATAAAATAAATCTCTTGTTAAGAACTATGTTCAATGACAATGATATATAAGCAAAAATTTAGGAAAAATTAATTTTAGGAATATGTCACTGTTAAGAAGAGAAATATTTGGATTTTGTTGATAAACATCATAGACATACTGCTGTTGATTCAAATGTTATAATAACCTAGAACTGAGGAATTCATTGATAAAAGGAGCAAAATTTGGACCCATTTACCATATATCAATTAAAAAATTTCTAAAATACTTTCTTAATTTTCTAAATAATATTTGTTTAAAGATATCAAGTAAATTCTCTTTACTTTTAGGTAGAGTGCCTAGAGTAAAAGAGTGTGGACAAGGGAGAAACGATTCCTGATTGGTGGAAAGAAAAACTTTACCGCCGGAGGCGAGAGTGGAAAATTCGCCATTGGAATTACACGGAGTGAAAATTATCTGATTCAAAAAATTTATGTTCTGTATTAATAAATGCATGTAATGAGTTCATTACTTACTTTTTTTCAACAAGAAACATCACAATTACAGTAAATGTTAAAATTATGGGTGAAAATTTGGATAGTTGTTAGTTATTCGAATTTATCCTTATTATCTCTTACTTGCGTGCATATAAAGTTATGTTTATCTCATTAAGAGAACAAGGTGATTAAATAACTAATGGTTAGATAAGAATAAATGTATTTACTTTTAATACACATAATTTCTATCTAAATTACTTATAAATTTTAAGATTTGAGCATCTTTTTATCAAAACTTCAGAAGTGCATAGTTTGGCCATATTACTTTGACATGTTGGCGCGTTACAATGGTCACGTTACAATGCGCGTTACAAAGTAGCATTTGTTTACTTTTCGTTACCAACTGTATAAAATGCTAGTTTGTTTTAAATTTCAACTAATTATGGAAATTTTTGTTTACAATTTGCTGAAATAAACAATACCTTTTCAGGTGAATATGCCATAATTTTTTCCTGAAAAAGTAATAAATAATAATAAATCATGTAATTTGTTTTATTAATTATTATTTCTGAAATAAATGGCATAATCATTATTAATTTTTTTATTTAATTTAAGGCATTTATTAAAAGCTGAAGTCTTTTCATAAGTCTTTTTTTTTTAATTGACATTTATTTTTTAACAATTTCAGATGATGGAAAATGTTTCTTAAAAAATCTGTAATATCATGTGCTTTCAAATCTTAAAGTTTATATTATTGATACTTTAGTATATACTCTTAGAATGACAGAATCTTCAGAATAACACCAAATGAGTGAGTGGCGCCAACTTCGGTGTATCATCTGGCAACCCCCTTGGACAAAAATATGACGGCAGCGCATGCGCTCTAGGATATTGTCATCACTCTTTTCAATACAGGCACTCTACTTTTAGGTAAGTCAATAGAATAGAAATGGGTTGTTTACTGTTACTTTAAGAAATTTGCTTTCAATAATAAGGAAAATTAAATAACAGTTCAACAAATTTTTCTAAAATTCTTCGATCAATTACAAAATTTTTTTGCTATTACCCCCATAGACAAAGCTAACAATAATTATGCAATCTTCTGTTAAAATATCGAACTTTTAAATGCGGAATTAAAAAATAGTAAAAATTTTAAGCTTAGTAATTTAAATTATAACATTATCATTAAAAATGTTTAGATTCATATAAGAGTTTAAAAATTAAAATTAGCAATATGCAATTTCATTACTTAATTAACAGTCCAAAATTTCATAAAATTCCTCTAAAATTTAGAACAATCACATATGGCTCTAATATTTAACGAACATGGCATCATTTTCTGGAACTACTTAAATTAAATTATTAACAATATAATTAATGAAGGTTTTTATTGGATTATCAATAATCAACCGATTTAGAACAAAATAAAATTAATTTTATTGATTTCCAGGATCTTTTCAATAGCCTTCCCCTTTCTAAACTAAATGATGTTCTTTTGATTTATTACTATGATTTTAAAAATATCCTTAATTGCGATTTTGATTGTTGAGAAATTTTAACTAATTTTCGTCCTTTTAGTAATTAGCTTTGCGATAAAATGATATTTTTATTCAAATTGATGGAATACCACAAGGATTTAATTTTTCATCTCTCTTAGATAACTTATTTTTGCACTATTATGAAAATAATTAAACTCTTAATATTAAAATTGTTTTTAGATTTATTGATGATTTAATTATCTTCAATTTTCAAGATTATACAATTATATTAAATAATATTTCCGTCGAGGATTTAATCTTGCTTCGTAATCATGATAATATTAATTTAAATTTTTCGTATTTGGGTATTACAAAAGAAGAAAATGCCTGCTTTGTTGATTTATACGATAAAAGAAATGATTTTAATATAAATAAACTGAATACTTGGAATTCTCATCTTTCTAAAAACATTTATTTAAATACCATTTTTAATCCAATGAATAGAATTAAAAGAATATGCAGTAATGTTTATTTATCCAATAAAACTAATAAATACCAACTCTACAAATTACTAAAAAACAATGGATACCCAACTAAAGAAATTAAATTCTATTTAAAATCATTGAATTATTTGTAGGTTAAATTACAATTAACCTACAAATAATCATTGAATTATTTGTAGGTTAATTAATAAATTAACCTAATTTTTAATGATAAAAATATTATTAATTAACCTACAAATAATCATTGAATTATTTGTAGGTTAATTAATAAATTTTCTGAAAACTTCTTTGTCAATTTACATTGTTACCATTTGCAAATTCAGTTCTTATAATAATGGATAAAAACATTGGTAATTTTTTAGGTTTATTATTTGTATCGATATTTGTCTTTCAGTTTTGTTTTTTGCTCGATTTTTATATCGTTTTTCACCATTGATTTATTGATTCTTTTTTAGTAAAATTATAAAGTCAATTTTTGAAAGGGGTTTCTTTGCAGGAATAATTTTTGCCAAATTGAGCTTTAATAATTACATTCAAAGTGTTCAATTTTAATAATTTTAGAGAGACAAATAGTAATTGCAACTACTTTATGAAGGTTGAAAATAATTATACAAATTAACAATAATAAAAACTAATATTAATAAAAACTAATATTAATAAAATTTAACAATGATAAAAAAAATAATGAAAGATGCTTTCAATGAAAGACGTTCTTTGTGTTTGATTTCGTTATAAAATATCGACAACTCAAACTAACTTTATATTTCAGATGTTTTTCTTCAAATATTAATATCACATTTTAATAATTGAAAATCAAATCTTAAATAATGTTTCATTTATTATTCAGTGCACTGTATATTTTTTAATGAGCTTATAGGCCTTAGAATTGGTTGAGGAAAAACTACTACTTTTTTTTTACTGTGTAAATATCACTTATAATAATAAGGTCAATTATTTTTTTTAAATTTGGTGAATTTTAATTATTTGATATTATTGAAATTAATTTTTATTGGAAACAGTTAGGCTCAACACTTTAACAGTTTCATTAATTTTTTTTTATAATTTTACATGACAGTCTTTTGAAATGCATGCAGCTACATTTAAGGAAATCTTTTCGATAAAATAATTATTTGTGGATGTTTTTTTTTTTTTTTAAGTTACTTCAAAAACGAGGATGAAAGTAGAAAAATGAATTAAAAATGGTTTTTTACTGCAGGTAAAAATGTCTTCGTAGTTAATAATGTTCAATGCAATATATATATATATATATATATATATATATATATATATATATATATATATATATATATATATATATATATATATATATATATATATATATATATATATATATATATATATATATATATATATATGGGTCATTCTCACGAAAACTGTCATTTTTCAGTTCATAAAATCCCAAAAAAGTAAAATGAATAAAAAACTCTGAAACTTTTTATATTAATAGAAATATGTAATGGCATTATAAAGAAAGTATATATCCTATAAATTATACTTAATATTTAAATTAATTAATTTTTTAAATAATTAATTAATTTATAATAATTAATTAATTAATTTAATAAATAAATAAATTTAAATTAATTTATTAATTTTTTAATTTATTTTTCAAATTAATTAATAAGTAAATGAATTATTTTCACTATTTAAAAAGTGAGGGAATGACACTAATAGTGAGGGAATGATATTTTATTTTAATACATGTTTTTATCTAAGTTACATCTACCTAAAGTTTGAAAATGATAACATACTAAGTATATCTAATATTTATTATAATTTAGTCTTATATATTTAATAGTTTCTACAGGTTTGGGAAATAAAATTGGCTGGCACGATTGAACAAAAAATTTTTTTATAATATACTCATCTTGAATCATTCCCTCACTTCAGCGTCATTCCCTCGCTTTATACACTAGTGAGGGAATGACGAATTCAATAAAATTTAAAAATAACAGTTAGGCCTAATTAATTTCTGAAGTCAATCACATACAAATATATTCATACAAGAAAGCAACATGCAATTATCCGCTTTCTCGATGAAGTTGTATTTTATTTTACTCTAAAAAATGACATGAGGGAATGACAAATGTAAAAAATTTTACCTGATTTGATTCATTCAAATTTATTCCACAGCAAAGCTTCTTTAAGTTGAAGATGGAAACATACTGCAATTTTGTTCTATGATGCCAGTTGTTAACTTCTGAAGTTTTTATTAAAATATTTTTATTCGAAGAAGATTGCAGGTTATAAGAACATTGTTGTGAGGGAATGACGCGAAACACTGGGGACAAAGTTTAAAATAGTGCTGTGTTAATATTTTTATCAGAAATTAAATTTAAAATTGATTTTCAGAATTCTATATTTCAGTATTTTGAAATAAAAAACACGAATTTGTAAAAAAAAATTTTTTATTTCAGAAACAATTTTTTTCTTTTTTTAAATCAGCAGTGGGGACAAGTGAGGGAATGACACATTGGTATATTTTAATTAACTAAAATAAATAAAAAATATAAATTGATAATTTTATTTTTATTCTTTTGTTAGCTTGCATTCTGAAGGACACTTTCCCAGAATTTTTTTTTTCGTAAGCTGTAAAACAAACATAAAATATACTGGGGACATGAAAATGACTGTTTTTGTGAGAATGATCCATATAAAGAAAATCACGTTGAATATTATAACAATCTTTATTTAAGACATGTTAAAGAGTTGGCTGCAAATCGCACTTCGATATGTGCGTGCTAGAGTTTTTATTTTAGTGAAAGCAACATAAGTTTGTCCCTATGATATATTGCGTCTTATGGAAAAGGGGAAACCTTAGTAATTACATATGAATGGGTGGAGGGAATAATAAGGCTATTACATTTAGTAAAGGGAAAAATCCAAAATGTTAATATATGCATACTTGAATCTAAAAATAAAATAAGAAGCAGGATCTGAATACCAAAGCGTGAGAAACCATTTAATTTTGAATAATAAATTAAGTAGAAGATTTAGAAGAAGAAATAACATAAAAAGTTAAAGCTTTTTATGTTACATCTCCTGCCCAAAAATTATATGAGCATTATTGGCGTCAATAATAGCACCTTTATTCCATTTCTTTTGCTTTTTAGTATTATTTGGTTTTGTTTTTTCAATATTCATATATTACCTATGTTAATTAAGCATTATTGACATCAGTAATAGAGCGATTTTTTACTTTTCTTCGAGACTGGACGAATTGGATTTCTAGACTGGACCTTTATTCCTTTGCTTTATAAAATAGTTTTTTTTTTTCAATATGCTTGTATCATCTAAATTAATGAAGCATCATTGGCTTCAATAATAGTACAGCGACGTTTTCCACGTTGATAAAATTTTTTAATAATTTGTTTTGAATAAAGAATTAAATATGTGAAATGTTATAAAAGTGTTTTCTTATTTCTAATTTAAAATTTACTAAGATCTTGATGATTGACTTGCTTCTAAATAGTCCCGATTTCTCTAAAAATTCTCCGAGATTTGGTTGAAAAACTTTGATTTAAATGACATTTTGAGACGAGATAACAGTACTTCCTAATAAAATATTAAGACTCATATCCGCGAATTCACATTATATGAAGAGTGCCTGCTTCTATTTGACACAACATTTAAGGTCATTCTCCAAGGTCACTCTTTCTCTACTATTTGAGAATATTGGATTGTTTGATTGGCTGAAAAAACTCATTCTATTGTCAAACAAGTGGTGTTTGTGCTTCACCCTTTTCTTTAGTAAAATTTTTGCTTCGAGAACCATAAGAAATGTTAACCTAAGAACACATAATTAATAAAAAATTACCTATAAAAATATTTTTAAAGCAGACAATACTTTAAAAAGGGAGAAAATAAATAATTTAAAGAACATTAAATTTGGGTCACACCGGGCGGTCAGTAAAATTTCTATTATGTACAATCACGGTGCCAAATAATCCATCCATTCCGGGTGCTCCCTAAATGTGCATTTCATGAGCCCCGATAGCTCAAGGGATAGAGCGTTCGCCTTCCAACGAGGTGAACTGGGTTCGAATTCCAGCGATGGCTGGTAGATACGAATCCGCATCCGGCTTGCACCGAACACAGTGCTGACGTGAAATATCCTCAGTAAGAGTCTCCTTGCCGTCAGGCTAAACTTGGGAGGTCCTCGTGGTCTTCCTCTCCATGTAACGCAAATGCGGGTTGGTTTCATCAAAAGGTCCTCCACGAAGGCTCCCAATACTTGATCCAGGAGTTCTCTCGTCTTCTGGATTGGGTTTAAAATGACAAGGTTACGGAGTTGAACATGAGTAGCCCAAAATTAGGTCGGCTATTCAACGACGGTTTATAAAATAATATCTCAGATATTTGTTGCCGTAAGATCAAAGCTGGTTTAGGTATCATAAGATGTTATTTTCTGTTGATTCAATCCTCTCAAATATTTTCTAGCAATATTTCGGTTTAACTATAACTGTTCATGGCTTGATTGTAAATCCTCTAATCACATACTCTCAATCACTGAACTATTTATGATTGCATTGATTGACAGCCGTACAAAATAATTTATATCACGGAGTAAAACAATTTTTTCAAAAAATTCTCTGTAATCAAGAAAACTATTTTGTGTTACTTAGTTTTACATTGCACTTAATATCATACAATCCTTGACCAAATGATGATCAAAGATTCTATGTGAAAACTTTATTATCAGGTGCTATACAGCTTCATTGTTTTTTTTCGCGACTGTTTGCACTTGTTTACGTTAATGTTTTAAAAAAGACGATGTATAAATGCGACTGTTTGCACTTGTTTACGTTAATGTTTTAAAAAAGACGATGTATAAATGCGACTGTTTGCACTTGTTTACGTTAATGTTTTAAAAAAGACGATGTATAAATGCGACTGTTTGCACTTGTTTACGTTAATGTTTTAAAAAAGACGATGTATAATATAAGATTGAATAAAATAGACGATATATTATACAAATATAGAATATTCATTTTATCAGATATAACATCTGTATAGTACAGTATTAGTGTATTATAATAATGAGACCCAAAGATGACGCACTGTTGTGTTTTAATAATGACATGTTTTGCACGAGCTTATAGGCAATACTTTTATATTTAAACACGCATGCCATGGGTTTTTTATTCATGAGATTTTTTAAATACTTATTATTTGTATTTATTTATATCGTATTGCATTACAATGTTAAACCCCATTGATACACTAACATAAACAAGTGCAAGATGGTCTCGTAAAAACAATAATGCTGTATAGTACAGTAGGGAACCGATTATCCGGAACGATCGGGACCATCGCTATTCCGGATAACTGATTTTTCCGGTTTTCTGAATCGCTACAAAAAGCCGTTTTTTTTATCGTTAAACCCAACTAAAAAAAAAAAAAATTATTTGGAAATAATCTTAAAAAGAAGAAAAAACGATGAAGTAATACAGTAATGATTATTTCTAAAATGATTGTATGGTAAACATCTTTCAAAAAAGAACGAAAAATCCTAAAATCTTATGAGGAAAAAAATTTTTTTTTTTAAAAAATGGCTGGAAAATTTATCGAATTTCGTTCCGGTTTTTTGGTTTTTCGGTTTTCTGATTTCCGGATAACGGGTTCTGTACTGTATTATCATCTGATGATAATGAAGATGTTACATAGAGCGTCTAATCATTCGGACTGTATATTTTTCTTTTTACTTTTGATACTTGTGTTTTGCCAGTGAGCACATTTTATCCCAGATTCAAATTTGCACTGTTTGGACAGATTTTAGTCTCGAACCATATTTTGCCTTTACAAACATTTTTTTTTTTTGAAATTTAGACTTGTCTGTTATCGGCTATTCTTATTGGCAAGAATAAGAAAAAAGTCTCCGATAGATATCAAGCGTATTTGTTTAAACTCATTGGATGACAAAAATTTTATACTCTGCTTTATGTGTGATTTATATTTAAATAAAAGAGGAAATCCCAACAAAACGTTTATTGAGTTCAGTTTATTCCAATCTTAATGAGCCAAAAGAGCTTTTTGTAAAATAATGTGCCAGTGAACTTTTTTTAAAGAAAGCACACTTCTGTATATATAAAAAAAATCTTAGTTCAAAAAAGTGGTAAGTGGACAATTTAATAACCTATAAAATCGTGATAGATGACTTTTAAAGTATAGATTTGAGACATTTTCTGTTTTATTTGTACTATCAAACATATCACATTCTAGTAGAATACAATGTATAATTTTAATAAAGTGAAATTAAATTTATTCAAATAGCCACCTCTTGAAAATGAACCATAGAGCAAAAGAAAAAGTATCTAAAAACGATTCCTTTAGTGTTAACTCAGTCAGAGACATCTTTTCAGAAGCATTCTAAAATTAGTTCTACGAGAAGCAATATCTGAAAAAACATTTAAAATGTTCCGTTCGGCAGAAGTGCTTGAAAAATTATTTTTCTCATTAGTTTAGTTATCTGAAAATGTGTTGCAAAACTTCAATATAAAATTTTTAAAGGTAGGCAGGTACTTTATTTACGTCGCACTAAAGCTGCACAATGGGCTATTGGCGACGGTTTGGGAGACATCCCAATCTTGATCCTCAGCAGAGTGGATAGCTTTGGTAGCCCGATGACTTGAGCGCGAGCACTTTAAGGTAAAATAGTTTACCGCGCTTCTGCAGAATGTTTCAATCCCAACGCAGACTGATCATAACCACCCGCTTACTGACTGCAGCCACTGCTCTACTGGGAATCGTGTCTTGTCCACTGCGGGACAGTTTATAACAATGATAAATCAAAATAAGTCATTTTATCAGGGGTTTTTAAAAATTTTATAAAAAAAAAAGAACAAATTTTCAGATAAAGAAGGAAATGAAAATAATGCTTGGAAAATTAGCCTCTATAGGCCCTATTTTTCCACGCTCCTACCCAAAGGTTGATTTTAAAATTATTTCAAGTTGTTGCTTTTTCAGTGAATGAAGTTATTACAGCATAAAAGAGTCGCTGTTTCAATTTTGTCGCGTCATTTTTATTCATTGTTGTTTCCAGATAGGTGAGGATTCTTTGCTGTGTAGGAGGTTACAGTTCTGCAGAATGTTTCAATTTGTGAATCATTTCCATTTCAGTCATTTTGGTGAGGAGGTAGTGCATGGAGTAACAGATGCCCTGGTAATCATCGCAGCTCATGTCTTTGATGAGGACACCCCCGTAATCATTCTCAATCACCCATTTCGCTTTTCTGACCACCATCATAGGTGGATCATAGCATGCCCATTGGTCACCCGAATAAGCGTAGAAACCGGCAGATTTGTGCTCGTCCTCAGTCCAGTTGCCCGCATTCAGGTATTGGCAAATCTAAAGAGAGGAAGAAAAATAATGAATAACGGCAAAGATTGCCACTGGGTGATTAGTTTTGTTCATCGCCATCTTTTTTTCATCAATAATGAAACCCTTAGTAAAATTTGCCATAAAGAAATCTATGGTAATCAATGGCAACCTATGGATACCACAGAAATTTGTATGGCAAGATACCATACACCTATTATGGTAACCATAGAGATCCGTTCGGCATTTATTTGGCACAACACTAAAAGCTTATGACAACCATAGAAATTTGTATTGCAAGATATCATAGGCCCATGGTATCCATAGAGATCTGTATGACATTTATATCGCATGAAGCCATAGGCCTATGCAACCAATGCGCAAATTTTTTGCTTTGTTTATCGGTCCCTTTTTTTCATCAAAAATGAATCCCTTAGTAAAATTTGCCATAAAGAAATCTATGGTAATCAATGGCAACCCACGGATACCATAGAAATTTGTATGGCAGGATACCATAGGCCTATGGTAACTAGGACTGGGCGATATAAGAAATTTTATATCGTGATGCATCGTCAGTTTTGCATCGCGATATAGTAGTTTTGAAATTCATTTACTTGTAAGGCGCAGAAAGTGGGATTTCTATCAAAACTTCATACTCAGATTGATTTAAATCAATTTATGAATTTGATGTATATGTTTTGCTTAAGAAAGATATTAATGTTATATTTTCTAAAAATGATCGCGCAAATAACGAAAGATTTCTTAGTTAAAAATAAATAATAAAAAAATAAATAAAATTGAAATTTATCAATATATTTACCTAACAATATAGAAAGAAAATTTAAAAAATAAGTTCTTTAAAAATTATTTGTGTGCTTAAAACAAAGTGCTAAATAAATTAAACAAAAAAAAAAACACTTTTAAAACAACACTATTTTTTATCATTATTAGTTCACAAAAATAATAAAGTTAAATTGAATAATTACCGAATTCTGAACGAAAAAACAAAGTAAGGTTTAATTTCCTAAAAATAAAAAGAAAAGAATTATGATATTCGATAATATATTCAACTGACAATATTGAAAGAAAATTAAAAAACACGATTATACTCCTTAATAAAACGAAGTGCTAAACGATTTTAAAAAAAGAAGTCGCAATCGCAAACACTCCAATTTTTTAGAATAAACAAAGTTGATTGACTTATGTCCAAATCCAAAAGAGGAAAAATAAGTTTTGTTATAATTTTATTTATAAAAATGAAAACAACTAAAGATTTATAAATTTAAACTCAGTAATAAAAACCCATTAAATTATTATTTTATCCAAAAAGTTTTTAATAAATTAAAATAAAGTAAAAAAGAGCCTAACAAATTTAATTACCTTTTAATTTAATTCTTTATGGGCACATTAAATTAGATTTCCGTTCGTAATAAATTCAATAATGTAAAATAATACTTAAACATATAATATCAAAATTAATTTTCACATTTAAAAATAAAAAAGAAAGTTTTGTTTCAAAAAAAATATACCTAATTAATTAAGAAACACTCATTTATACATTCTTTTCAATAATAGATTACGTTCAGAACAAGGTAACGATCACAAAGTCAGTTCCACTGAAAATAATCTACAAGAAACGATATCAAGTCGCGACAAAGGAGAAAAAAAAACTAAGAGGTGCGGAAACGAACATGCGAGATCCGCTCATCAATCAAGGCCGCTTCAATATAACGATACGTACATCGTTTTCCCCAGCGCGAGTTGGCATCGGAACGTAAGAGATCCTTTCGTGTCTTGTATCGCTGTATCGTATATCGCAATATCGTTCGTCTTCTTTACTCGACGGCTTAAATCAGATTTCTGATGCATCGCCTGGAACGAAAGTCGTTGTATCGGCCTGCCGATACAGTCGTTAAATTGATATGTCGCGATATATCGATTTATAGCCCAGTCCTAATGGTAACCGTAAAAGTTTATAGGGCAAGACACCATAAACCTATGGTTACCATAGATATCTGTATAGTATTTCTAGGGCCAGACAATCAACTTATGGAAACGTACCCTATTGTATTGGATATATTGTATTATGTTTTTAACTTTTTAATATCAAAATTTCTTTAATTAGTAGGCATCAATGGCTGCTGTCAGTAAGCGGGTGGGTGACCACTTTGATCAGCCTGCGCAGGGACCGAGAGAGCGTGGTATCAGCCCTCGTTAAACTGTTCTACCACTTTTCTTCTCGCTGTTCTTCCTCGTTAAACTGTTCTGTTGCGCTAGCTAATTCAATGAAAATATAACGGTGTTCAGTAAAAATCAATTTTTGTCAATATCTTTAAAACCAAACAGCAAAACGGTTTTCAAATGTGAATTTGCAATAATGAATTATATTCGAAAAGGTAAGATATCAGGTAAAGGTAAGATTAGCAAGATATCAGTACAATTTGTCACATTTCAAATTGTAATAAAAGGTTTGTCTAAAGGACCTGTGGCGGTTTTGTTCGAGTCCACAAGAGAATCTTTTTCTTCGGTCTATCGTGTTTAACCCTAAAGTGAAGAGAAGTGAGCTATTCTTGTTTCCATAGCAGCCTCAGACTTCGCAGTGGAGGAGTTCTTACCGTAGACAAAGCTGCGGTAAGTATTTCTTATATCCATAATCATTGAGTTTTTTTTCAATGAATTTATATATATATATATATATCTAATATAAGGGCAACAACCCCTATATTTTGGTGGATTTATTTGTCAAGAAAGCAGGAATAATGAGAACATCTTGTGCACAAGATTTTATTTACTAAATAGATCGTGAAGCCGAAGTCACATCCCCGCTCTCCCGGCTGGAGAGGGGGGACAAAGTTCCAGTCAGATCCGACGGAGTTTAGTTTGTAAACATTATACACCAAAAAGTCACGCAAAAACATTGCTCCTGCATTTTATAGGATGATTTTTAGTTGTAAAGAGGCCCAGTCATATGCCTTTTTCTGTATTCTTACGCCTCATCAATTTATTTATTACTCAAAGCAAATCGTTTAACCTTTCCTTATATGGAAGTGAAAGATCTTAAAATAACTTCTCTTTTGAAGTATTAATCTAATTATTATTCATTGGCATGTTTTTAGCCTTGAAGTCCCAAAATAGAATTTCTACCCTTATCTTTTACTAAAGATATTTTATGAAAACGAATGAAGTTTTAATGCTTTTATTAATACAAAAGTATTTAATTTTTGTATTACATCCCCCCCAAAAAAAATTTTGGTAAGCCAAAATAAAAATTTTAAAAATACTATGAATATATAAACTTTATGTTGACTATGACTGCCCTCTTTCTTACAAATAACCTTTTTTCAACATGTGAAAAAGATTATTTACAGTCACAACAATAAAAACATAATAATAAAATTTATCTGTTTAGTGAACTAAACAGAAAGAAAAATGAAACATAAATTTATAACTTTTCTATTAAACTTTAAAAATTTTTCCACACAAAAATTTACAAAATTTTTATGCTAATGAACTGGACAACAAGTGTCATTTAATCAGAATTTAAGATTCTGTGTGGTTAAATGATTATTTACTTGATGAAATATAACTATTCAACTAAAATTTTCAAAAATTTTTTCACACAAAAATATAAAAAAATTTTATGTAAAACGACCTGGACAACATAAAAATAGTTCATAATTTTTTTTTTTCACTGTGTTGAGAAAAAAATTCAAGTTTCCTCGCCAAACATCTCCACACGCGATTCCGATCTCTCAAAAATCTAGGGATTACTTCTTCCTTTGAAGAAAGCAAAAAAAATTTTCATATTTGACCACTTTTTCATGATTTAATTTTAAGATTTGTAGGTTGTGATTTTTCCTAAGTTTTGATACATGTAGTATTTCGAAATTTTGCTTACTTACATTTTTATTTTATTTATTTATTTTTTGTAATCTTGGTCATTCTATCTTTTTCCTATTTTTCCTTTTCTTTTTCGTTACCCTTTACATATTTTTTCGGCGGTATTAACCTGATAATGAACGCATCCATTACCTAGATCTATCTCCGAATCATTTGAACTTTTTGGACATTCTTTCTTTCTATTTTTTGATGTTTACTTTTACTGAAACATCCTTAACATTCTATTTTTCGATGCTTACTTTTATTGAAACATCATTCTTTTCTTTTTTCGATGTTTACTTTTTTGAAACATCTTTTTCACCATTTTTAACCTTAACATTTTGAGAATTCTGCTGTTTAATGTGCAAAGATAAGTTGTCACTTTTAGAATTAGCAGAGGTGATCAATCTCTTACCAAATTGAGTAACAACTGGCCCGACACAATCAATAAACAAACAAAAATCCCTGCAAGTCTACAACCCTACTAAAGCATATGGAAAATCAGTATCAAGTATAAAAACTTAACTGAGTTAAAATTTTCGCCTATCGTAATTAGGGAAACTCGCAAATTTTGTTAAGTGTTAACTGTCCTTTTGTTTGGGTAACATTTATTTCCTTACATTTTTTTTATAGGAATATTCAGTTTTGACCAAGTCCGAAAAAGCAAAATTTTTACAAATTTCCTTAAAGTTTTTTTTTTTTCGATTTAATCGTGATAAATCATTTGGAAACAAAAGTTTAAAAAAAAACTTAATTTTGTTTGCCATTACTAATTTAATTGACGTTTGAGCCGCATTTATTTCCTTCAAAAACATTTTAAATGCACTATAAAAACAAAATATCATATTTTTAAAAAAAGTAATATAAACACAAAAAATGCAACTCTTAAAAATATTCTATTAAATTATTCATAATAAAAAGTTTTATCATTACTCATATCTAATTTCAATAAAATATGAACTCCAACGTCGACCTTCATCAATTTCGTTGAAGAGAAAAAAAAATATATCATAATTTAAAAATAAAACGAATATAAATATAAGATTTGCAATCCAATATTATTAATTTACTCAATTAATCAGAATAAAAAAAACTTTTTGATCACTAAAATATGTAGTCATAACAGTATCATAAATTTTGAGAAAGAAGAAAAAAATAATTTATATATCACTTTTTCTTCAATATTTGGCGAAGAGGAAAAAAAAATCATTCGCGCACTTCACTTTCTTCTTCTTATTAATCATTAAAAATCAAAGAACTAAATGTTTTAGAAAAAAATACTTAAAGGATGCAAAGCTGCATAAAGTTCGAATTAATCCAAAACATATCTTGAAAGCCACAACATCAATTTAAAGTTGATAGGAAAAAATTATTCTTTCTCTTTTTTCTTTTCGTTAAAATGATTCATAAATTAGAGTGAAGGAGAAATTGAAGCTTATTTTTCTTTAAGTTCTGAGTAGGAGGGAGTAGTAGACCATCGTAAAGCATTCCGGAGTGTAATAACACTTCATCGACGATTAAATCCAAAGCAGTGGGGAATCCAAGGGTGGTGAAATATTGTAGCTCAACTCTCTAGTTGCATCCTTCGCCTTCAGAACGTTAGACATAAAATGCAGCATACACAAACGGAAGGTAGTACACGAACGGAAAGTACCACTGGATGTAGGTATCATTTAAACAAATGAAAAGTTTGACGATTAAAGAATTTGTTTTTTGTTGAAGATACTCGATGAATTTTTGATTACCATGAGTTGCAGAAAAATTTGACTTGATAAATTTTCAACAGTCCATGCGAATGAGATATTCGATATTTTCGATGCATTTTTTCACCGCTGATTTTTCCAAAGTCCCAGCCGGGCTCCGCTAATCTTAATTTTTGAGATAGAAATGCGTAAATTTCCTCCGCAAGCAACTATCCTGCCGGCTTCTAATATAAGGGCAACAACCCCTATATTTTGGTGGATTTATTTGTCAAGAAAGCAGGAATAATGAGAACATCTTGTGCACAAGATTTTATTTACTAAATAGATCGTGAAGCCGAAGTCACATCCCCGCTCTCCCTGCTGGAGAGGGGGGACAAAGTTCCAGTCAGATCCGACGGAGTTTAGTTTGTAAACATTATACACCAAAAAGTCACGCAAAAACATTGCTCCTGCATTTTATAGGATGATTTTTAGTTGTAAAGAGGCCCAGTCATATGCCTTTTTCTGTATTCTTACGCCTCATCAATTTATTTATTACTCAAAGCAAATCGTTTAACCTTTCCTTATATGGAAGTGAAAGATCTTAAAATAACTTCTCTTTTGAAGTATTAATCTAATTATTATTCATTGGCATGTTTTTAGCCTTGAAGTCCCAAAATAGAATTTCTACCCTTATCTTTTACTAAAGATATTTTATGAAAACGAATGAAGTTTTAATGCTTTTATTAATACAAAAGTATTTAATTTTTGTATTACATATATATATATATATATATATATATACTGTAGGCCCCGCTATAGTAAACATTCAAAGGACCGAAATTTCAGTTCACCGGAAGTACACTATATCCGCACTGCAAACAATTTCAACTAATTTTTCGAACTTCTAACTTTTATGACACATTATTTAAATAAATGACCCATCAAACGAAATACAAAAATGATTGAAAACAATATGTGGTAACAAAATATGTGTCAACTTTTATTTTCAATTTAATGATGGGAAACTGAGAAAGAAGAAACCAACAAGAAAAAATGCCTATGGCTACATTCCACTCAACAGATGGTTTTGAAAATCGGTATATGTTTTTTATGTAATAACTTCAAAAAATAACACCAACAAATGAAGAACAAAAATTATTCGAAAATAGAAAAAGTTCACAATATCTAATTTCTTCTATTCTTTTGGTTCACTATATCCTCAAAAAATAATATTATGCGTGTATAGCAAGGCACGGGAGCGAACATTTCTTTTACTCTATCCGGGAGTTCACTTTAATGGGGTTTGACTATATACATATATATATATATATATATATATATATATATATATATATATATATATATATATATATATATATAAATATATATATATATATATATATATATATATATAAATATATATATATATATATATAAATATATATATATATATATATATATATATATATATATATATATATATATATTTATATATATATATATATATATTTATATATATATATATATATATATATATATATATATATATATATATATTTATATATATATATATATATATATCATAAAAAGCTTCAGTTAGTCTTTTTGCGTTTGCTCTTCCCTTCTATAGAACTTATTACTAATTAATTATTCAAATCGCAATGCTTTCTCACACTTTTAAACTCACATCCAGTCATTAAATCTATTTTTGGCTCAACTATGCATTAATTAAAAGTACGACATTTTTCCCTTTAATCTTCGTGGGATTCACTCGACCTATTTCATAAACCAATAGTAATTTCTAAGATTTCCCTCTTTTCCCTTAATAAAGACGTTTACGGATTTTACTTTGCAAGATTCTCCCTAACATATGACCGAGGAGCGCAACTTTCCGTGTACACTTTCATGACTGCTCTATAATTAATAAAAAATTTTGTACCCTCTTTCCCTGCCTAAGACCTGTTTTAATCCTTCCACTCGGCATCGACGTTATATATGTGGGGAGAGTTGTTACAGACCATGTCAACCGTCATCTATGAAAAGGTACCCCGACATAGAGTCGAGTTAACATGTCTTATATACTAGTGAAATGTAGTTGTAATTTTGTAGTGGTAGATACGCTACAGTACTCCCCCACCAGAATTATATCTGTGATAGAATTCGATGAATGAATACCACTAGTTGAATCATTGCTGTTTTTGTGAGAAGCCGGGAGAGCTGTATTAAGATCACCGTATTTTTTGAGTGCTGAATGTGAGAGGTGTATTAACTTCACGGTCGTAGTCGCTCCTGTGTTGCCGTTAGCAGTCGAGTAATCACAAGTTTGCAAGCCGACGTTGAGCGTGATCGAGACTGAGTAGCAACGGTGCGAGGAGGTGGATAATGACGCTGTCACAAGTAGCAAGCCAACAGTTCAATGTGGATCATCCATCGAAGTAGGCGTTACTGTCTAGGTAGGCGTGTTCATATCGAAGTGGGCGTTACTGCCAAGGTAGGCGTGTTCACATCACGTCCGAAGGTCACCAATGTGGGGAGAGTAGTTACAGACCATGTCAACCGTCATCTATGAAAAGGTACCCCGACATAGAGTCGAGTTAACATGTCTTATATACTAGTGAATTGTAGTTGTAATTTTGTAGTGGTAGATACGCTACAAATATATATGTAATACAAAAGTTATAAAAATACTTTTGTATTAATAAAAGCATTAAAACTTTTCGTGTTCATAAAATGCAGATATTCTATTTTGGGACTTCAAGGCTGAAAACATGCCAATGAATTATAATTAGATTTATGTTTCAAAAGAGGAGTTATTTTAAGATCTTTCACTTCCATATAAGGAAAGATTAAATGATTTTCTATGAGTAATAAATAATTTTAATGAGGCGTAGGAATACAATTAATGCAATATGACTGCCCTGTTTACCCATTAAAAGTATCGTATAAAACCTAAGAGCGATGCTTTTCGCGTGTCTTTTGGTGTTTCATGTTTACCATCTGAACTCCGTCGTTTTGACGGAAATCTGTGTCTTTCCCCCTCCGGCTGGAGAGTGGGTGAGATTTCTGTTTACATCATACTCCAGTAAATAAAGCCTGTTAAAATCTATCGACTTATTATTTCTACAAATGTAAATTAAAAACAATAACCAAATATCGGGGTTTGTTACCCTGATATGATATATATATATATATATATATATATATATATATATATATATATATATATATATATATATATATATATATATATATATATATATATATATATATCATAACCCAATAGGAAGTATAAACAACATACCTCATAATAGCAAAGGAATCCACTTTGTTTTGTGACGTAGCCGGGTCTACCGGGTCCCTTGGCGGGGGCGTTAAGGCCGTGGATGGCAGGATTGACGAGAGTGAATGTCTTTGCATAGGTAGCTATCCCTAGATTCAACTTCTTCTTCTCCACCCCTAGATCCACCCACACCTGCATCGCCGCCATCTAAAAAACAAAGAATATAGTTTTCAATATAATGAGTGATCTTCAACAGTTGACGGGAAAACTGATTGAAATTAAATGGACTATCAGTTAAGTTGACATTTTGAGTGACTATAAATTCCTTTTGGGCGATCTGCCTTTTCTACAATTTCCACAGGTAACGTATAAGTAGCGAGGAACCAGCTGTGTTGATTATTTTGGATAGTCTTTAACTTAAACAACTCGTAGCGTGTTCAAAATTGACAAGAATTTTAACTTAAAATATAACTTAGTATGAAACTGACGTGATTCAAGTGGCTCATGGATAACCTCTTGGGTAAACCAAATGAGCTGAACCTAATCTTGCCATAGGTATTTTACTTTATTCTTATTTATTTGATAACATTTTTGAAAGAATGTAGACAAAAAAGGATATTTGGTTTGAGGATTGATATTTTTTAATCACAAATATCAATTTTGTTATTCTACCCATCTCAAAATTCTTGATGGTCCCATCAAAACATTTTGATGGTTTCAGTGCGATTCATGATGGTCGAACATCATTGGATGTTCACCATCATCCAACATTTTCCTTTACGCGTTCATGGCTTTTGATATGCCAACAGACCTTCATCATTCTATGATGGAAAATGTTTTTTTTAGATACTATGATGGCTAACCATCAAGAGAAGTTTGATTCTCATGGATCGTGATAGTTCCAACGATACATTTTAATGTCGGTTTAATGGAAATTCTTGTTGGTTCACAGGAATATAGCATCAAAACAATTTAGGTTTTTGTTAATGTTGTCCCATCATAAATCAGTCCGAATTCCTACAGTGGGGTGATAGCGGTACATGATCGTTCAACATTTGATTTCTAAGAAACTATAATGAAAATTTATGGTTCAACCTGAACAAACCATTAAAACAAATTGCTATTCTTATGTTGGACCCTCATAAATCAGTCCAAATTCCTACATTGAGGTGATGGTTACTTATGTTGTTTACCATCAAAAATTGTGATAGTTCATGATGGAATTATGGATGGTTACCATCAAGATTATGTTGGTCCATCGATGAAAAACCCTCAAAAATTTATATATGTGTAAAGTGCTATAACTAAACTGATACATAGAAATAAGAACTGTTTCGAAATTTTTCATCTAATGGTTAGATATGTAATAAAAATATTTAAAGTTTAAAATACTAGAGGTGCAAATAACACTACATTTTCTTATTTATTCTTAAAAACCATTTCCCCCGAAAAACTACAAAAATTAAATTATTATTAATTAGTAATAATTTTTCTTATGAGTATTAGTAATAACTTATTTAGAGTAATAAACTAAACGTGAAAGCTGTATTTCGAAATTTTATGCTATTATAAGCTAAAATATGTTTGCAAGGTGTATTAAGCAAAATAAGAATAATAAAAAATGAAACGAGAAAAACGCTATGAAACATAAGAACAAATTGTTTTTATTTTGTATTTATATCATACGCAGTTTAAAGAATTTAAAGTGGGATGGAAATACAGCACTAAAACTTCTTAAAAAAAACAATACGAAGTAAAAATTTTAAACTTTCGTTTTTAAAAATTTAAATATTGTTTTAATTGCAAATTTTGTTTTGAAATTTGCTGGTCAGAGACGATGAGTAAATTATTAAAATTATTTTTTAAAATTTTAAAGACAACAGAAAAAACAGGATTTGTGAAATATTTAAAAAATGTTTTCTTCCGGTACATTCTTTTGAGAAAATTTCAGTTAAGTGTCCTTGACAAAATAAAACAAATTGATAAATATAAAAAAATAGCTAAAATTACTTTTATAATTCGCATTTTTTTTTCAATAATATTTGAAGTAAAATGAATTAAATAAAATATTTTAAGTAGGAATAAAATGAGACATATGTGAAAATTATTAGAAATTACTTCCTTAAAAACTTTAAATTGAAACAATATTATTTTTCTTATAAGAGATTCAAATAGTGTTAAGCCTCTCAAATTTCTTATTTCAATTCTTAACAACTTTTTCCTTTAACCAATAAAAATACGAAGAATTATGCTTTAACTCTTACATTCTGGTTTCAATAAAGTTAAAAAAAAAAAAAGCGTACAGTGCGCAAATAAAATAAATAAATAAATAAATAAACCGACTACCCTGAATATTTTTGGATCCAATGATCAAATCTGCACGTTTTAGGACTTAATGGTTCGTGTGGTGACCTCAATTATGTTAATGGTGACGATATTTTTTTAATGTTCGTGCAGACGATATTTCGAAATAAGTCCCAAAAATGTATTTTCTCTGAATACATCTTTTATGATGAATTCAGATCTCCAAAATATAGATGGCGCCATCTGGGAAATAGGGTCATGAGAGCGCTTTTTGCCCTGTTTCGATTACTTTTTAAGCGAAATGAAAAATCTTTGCACACTGTAAATTCATTTATCCAAATTTAAAGAATAATTTTTTTGTAAATATTTATTATTGTATTTAATAAAAAAGTCGGAAGCATTTTGAAGGGTAAACTATACAATTTTTAACTTAACTTTATAAAGGATGTCATTTTACAATGTTTAAACAAAGTAGGTCGATGACAACTTGAATTTCAAAACTGTCGCACATTTAACATTCGACTTCTCAGGAACTATTTGATTGATTTTGCTAAAATGTTACATTTTGTGATATAAAATTACATTCCATTAAATTATGCGAAAATTAGTATACCTTATCATTCAAAATCTTTCAGACTATTTTTAAATGTAATACAAAAATAATAAATATTGATTAAAAGTTATTTTTAGCACGGACTTATCTTCCAATCAACGAATTTTATAATTGCGAGCAAAAATATTTTATTTCGCTAAAAAATCTCTCGCAAACCGGCAAAATGCGCAAAAATTAAAATTAACATTATGGGATTCAAATACACTTTGAATATATTTATTCTCCTTGTGTGTGAAGGCGTCTCACGGTGAAGCAATTTTATAGGCGACTTTTCCCTTTTATCCCCATTTATTCCCCATTTCTTACTGAGAGCCGCGATGGCTCAGGGGCCTTCCAATGAGGCGAACCAGGTTCCAGTCGATACGAATTCAGTCAGGCTAACCGTGGGAGGTTCTCGTGGTCTTCCTCTCCATGTAACGCAAATGCGGGATAGCTCCATCAAAAAGTTCTCCACGAAGGTAAATGTCTCCCACTACTCGATCCAGGAGTTCCCTTGTCTTCTGGTTCAAAATGACAAGGCTACGGAGTTGAAACCCATAAAATTGGGCCGGCTGTTCAACGGCGGTTTTAAAATGAAATAAAATTACTTACTGAAACAGTGTCTTCCGTAACGATGGCAGTTGAAGGTCGTATGACACAAAGGGGGATATTATTCTCTATAATTCAGTTGATATTAAATAAAAAGACATACTTACTGCATTCAGTTTAGCGTCCTTGTCCCCTTCCACTTTGTCCATTTGTGTGTGATGACCAGTGGTCGTTTCCCAGGGACCATGCAAGTCATAAGTCATCACATTTATATGATGAACTGACCTGTAAAGTTAGACCATAACATAGAGTTAAAACTATCATTCATTAGACTATGATTCTTTTAAAGTTTTTTCCATCTTGCATTTTCTTTTTTTTTAAATAAAGAGGGGAACGTTATGATTTTTGTCCGTTTTATTCGGTTTTTCTAAAGATTCGATTAAATTTCCATTCTTATTTTAAGTAAAAAAAAGTTATTAGTTTTCCATTATACTATTTTTCAATTTTCTTCCATGTGTCACTTGAGGTTCGAGGCTCAAACCTTAAATAGGCTAATTAATTAGCGCATACGATATTTCAAGCTACCAAATCAGTCAAAAATTTGAATTCTTTACCTTTAAAATATGTTAAATGATCGAAAATTGGAAAATAGTCAAAAGCTTTTTTCACCTTAATGAAAATATAATTTTTTTTGTCTATTGACCATAAACTAACTAAATATAGTTTGTCTACGGTAAGAACTCCCCCGCTACAAAGTTTGAAGCCGTCTGCTACTATGGAAACAAGATTATTTCAGGGAGGGTCTCTTCACTCTAGGGCTAACACCGAAGAAAAAGATTCTGTCCTAAGCAATGATTCCCTACTTGAAATACCTCATTATCATAGTCACTGACGAATGGCTAGAGGAGTTGTTACTTTAGACAAACTATATAGAAATATTTGAGCTGTAATAGAAATGTTCACATTATTTCATACTATGTAATTGTGAAAATTCAAAAGAGTAAAATCGGTTAAATGTTTATAATATAGTCATGAAATTTCAAAGAGCTATTTTTTAAAATCTTTCAAAAATGTTGTCGAAATTTTAGGTAATTTAAAACTACTGGACTCAATAATGATGTAACATTTTTTAAACCCTGGTCATTTAATTCAGTTGGTTTCATTCGTCAGTCATAAAAATATATACTTTGCTGGAAATTATTTTTTGCGAAACAAGCGTCAGAAGTGTTTTGATTCATGAATTGTCAGTGGGAAGTCAGTGTCGGTGAAGTTTAGTTCGGTGAAGTTATAGAATTTGATATATTCTGGCAAAATGAGATTGGTTTATATACACTAAAAAATCGACGCACCAAGAAGGAGTTGACCGATTGAAACGAAAATTGGTGGATAGAAAGACAATGTGCAGAATAGTAAATGATTAAAATTTCAGAACAATTGAATAATTTATTGCAGAGTTACAGTAACAAGTGCAATAAGGTGCTGACCCACCTCTAGGCTGGATACAAGCTGCCACACGGCGTGGCATGGGCCGATAAAGCTCCCGGGTGGTCTCTTGCGGTATTTCCTGCCAAATTCGATCCAATTGTCGAACGAAGTCATCAACATTCCGTGCCAGATGCAATCGCCTTCCCATCATATCCCAGACATGCTCGATGGGAGAGAGATTTGGTGATCTGGCAGGCCAAAGAAGAGTTTGACAAGGTTGCAGACAGTTCATAGCAACACGTGCCGTATGTGGTCTGGCATTGTCTTGCTGAAAAACTAGCCCAGGGCGCTGCAAAAGGAACGGCAGCAAAACAGGTCTTAGGATGTCGTCGACGTACCGCTGTGCAGTAAGTGTACGTCTAATGACGACCAAAGGGGTCCGGCTGTCAAAGGAAATGGCACCCCAGACCATAATGCCAGACCATAATATTTAGCCAAACAAAAATTATTAAACGACATAGTTGTTTCTTTTTTCGGATGGGAGGAGGGACTGCAAGCGATTAATTTGGTTAACAATTGAACTTTAAACAAGACTATCCATGGGACGAAAAGCTATCCAATCCATGGAATATTCTATTCATGTAATGTGGTGTATTGTACAGAACACAAAATAAAAAACAGATCCCCCTTAATAACTTTTGATCTAATGATCGGATCTTCACGTTCTAGGACGCTATCTTAATAGTTTGAGAGGATGACCTCAAATATGTTAATTAATTATTGCAGTCTATATCTTAAGCTATGAAATTAGACACAAAAACGCACTTTCTCTCAATAAACATGCCTTTTTTTAACGGATTCGGTTTTCTAGCAAAAATATGCGTGGATCTAGGAAATAGGGCCTCGATAGTTTGGACAGGAGAACGAGCCGAAGTTTGGACACCTTAATGTTAATTTTACTTTTTCCGTATTTCGCCATATCTCGAGAACGAATGGAAAAATTGAAAGCGAATCGAAAATGTTTTGTACACAATAATTAAATTTTTTTATTCAAAGATTATTCCATCAAAAAAATTTATTTTAGTAAATATTTTTTTAAAATTATTTTACTTAATATTAGCCAAAAAAAGTTTGAATTGTAAGGTATACAATTTTTTAAATCACTTTAAAGTATGCAATTTTACATGGCAAAATACAAAATTTGAACGAAATCGGTTGAATAGCTTCCGATAAATCGAATTTTAACGAAGTCTTATATTTAAAATTCGATTTCTCAGAAATTATTCAACTGATTTTGCTCAATTTTTCTATTTTGCCATCTAAAATTACATACTTTAATATGATGTCAAAATTTTTATACCTTACGATTCAAAACTTTTTCAACTAATATTAAATAAAAAAATTTAAAAAAAAGATAAATATTTAGTAAAAGTTTTTTTTTGCATTGAATTAATTATCTTTGGATAAATGAGTTTTATTATTGAGTGCAAATTTTTTTAAAATTCCCCTTAAAAGTTCTCGAGATATGGCGAAATACTCAAAATGTAAAATTACCATTAGGGGGTCCAAACTTTGGATCGCTCTCTTTAACAAATTTTTGGGACGTAATTTCCCAGATTGCGGCTGCCCACTATATATTGGGGGTCAGACATCCGGATTCGTCGAAAAAAAGTACGTTAATTCAGAGATTTTGTGTCTGATTTCGTAACTTGAAATATCGTCTGTACTAATTCATTAGCATACCCCCTCAAACCATTAAGATTGAGTTCTTGGAGCGTGAAGATCCAATCATTAGATCAAAAGTTATTTAATGTGGTTTACTTTGCACGCTGTACAAAGAGAACGTTTCCAAAATGTCGATAGGTGCTTATTCATGCTGTATGTAATTCAAATGAATCCTTAGGAACATTCTTCATTTCAGCTCCTAAAGGAAGAAAGTAAAATGTGGCTGACTCCTTTTGTTTAGAACTAGGTAATCATGAAATAGCATTAATCAAGTGCACGCCTATTTCGATGTCAAAACGATATGCATTTCATGAAAGAAGAGGAAAAAGCAGCGATTTCAGAGATTCTATAAAAAAAAAAAACCTAATAACTGACAGAAAATGCGTAGAACATTCCTAAAATAAGGTCAAAAATATCGACATTTCAGAATCTGTCAAAAATGTTAAGGCCCATAATAGCATATGATGTTCATACAGAAGCATGATCACTAGACATAGTTGTATATAAAAGTTATATTTTTTTGTTCAAGAACCCTAAAAATTGATTTAAAAAATCATAAATGATTTACAGGTCACTTAGTCATTTAAATTAAATGAAAAAAGTAAATTTTATTCAGCTTCGCGTACTTAAGATACAAAGTTCTATACTATAAACCCATACTAGGGTATTTTTTCTACAGGAGTCACAGTGAAAATCGATTTCGCTCGCGTGGCGTAATGGCATGTGCGTGGATCACATCTGTCGTCAGTTCTGCATAAGTCAAAATTTTTGAGGGTCCCAACAAAATATTTTCATGGTTTATGATGGTTTCAGCGAGATTCATGAGGGTCCATCATTATTTGAGAATCACCATCATACAACATTTTCCATAACGAGTTCATGGTTTTTGATATGCCAACAAACTCCCATCATTTCATGATGAAAAATGCTGATTTAATAGTATGATGGTCAACCATCGAGAGAAGTTTGACCCACAATCCCTGATGGTTCCACATTTCCATGATGGTTTAACAGAAGCTCTTGTTGGTTCTCAGGAATATGCCATCAAAACAATTTGGGTTTTCTTATGCTGGACTATCATAAATCAGTACGAATTCCTACATTGGGATCATGGTTGTTCACGATTGTTCCAACATTTGATTTCTAAGATACTACGATGGAAATTTATAATGGTTCCATCTGAACTAACCATCCAAACAAGTTGCCATTCTTATGTTGGACCCTCATACATCAGTCCGAATTCCTACATTGAGGTGATGGTTACTTATGTTGGTTACCATCAAAAAATATAAAGGTTCATGAGGGAATTATTAATGGTTAAAATCAAGATTACGTATGTCTGTCCATCCATGGAAAACCATCAAGAATTTTGATTTGGGTCGACACAATTCTATAGCTAGTGATGGAGTCAAAATCTGGTAACGAAAGATGAGTCATCCGTCTCTCATGAAACATTTTTGGTACAAAACCGAAAGCTTATTAGTACCACCAAATGATGTGCCAACTCCTTTCAATTGTGCTTTTTACTTCGTGATGGATCGGGAAATGGCTATCGTATAAATGATAAAAAATATCGTATAATTTTAATTCTAGTTAAAACACTGTTGGATAAAATGCCTACTTTGACACCTTAGGTCCATCATAAGCAGCTAATATCTCTCTTTCTATGGCACCAACACTTATGGACAGAATCATATCTTCTTTATCGAATCTTTTTCGTAGTTTCTGCAGAACCAAAACATAAATGAGAAAAAATATCGAAGTATATAATATAAGTGTTTCTTTATACATATAAATACAGTCGCTGGCCAAATTTGACGCACTGTAAGATTCTATGTAAAATCTTAAATATACAGGTGATACTATACAGCTTTAGTGTTTTCAAGAGACTGTTAGCACTTGTTTACGTACGTGTATTAATTGGTTAAATTAATACAAAAGTATAATACAAATTTAACTATTGGATAAATTAGACGATATATTATATAAATATAAAATAATTATTATGTCAGGTATTATATTACAATAATTAGACACAATTATTTGACGCACTGTAGTGTTATAATTATTGCAAGTTTTGAACGAGTTTATATGCAATACTATTATATTTAAACATATATTTAATATATATATATATATATATATATATATATACTCATAGATAATGACAAAAAAACTATATATTAAATCCATAAATTATATATTTATATCAATAATCCATAAATAGAACTTATATTATATCTAATGCGCAATCAATTAAAACCTTTCTTTCCAAAAATTATTAGCACTGAGCTCAGAAAATGTGTCTTTAGTAGCTTGATAAATTGACCCACATTACTAAGAGCTGTAAATATTTAAATATATTGTCCAGAAAGATATGAAAACAATCTTTCCAAAAGTTAATCTGTCTCTTATCAACCAGCATGTAATGGGCCTTTTTTGAGGCACTTACTTTAATAAAATTACATAATTTCTTCATTTTCCTGCCTTTATTTTCAATTAGCAAAGGACATCCTATGAATTCACAATGCTAATGCTTTTAAAGCATAACAATGGGGAAAAAATTGGGATATTTTGTGCTGTAAAATTTAGAACGGAGAAGCGCAAGCAGTGTTGACGTAAAATATCCTCAGTGGTAGACGGATCATGGGTTGGAGTCCCTTAGGCTTATGGTGGGAGGTTCTTGTAGTCTTCCACTCCATGTAACGCAAATGCGGGTTAGTCACCTCAAAAAGTCCTCCACGATGGCAAATTTCTCCCAATACTTGATTCAGAGTTCGCTTGTCTTTGGGATTGGGTTCAAAATGACAAGGCTACGGTGTTGAACATAAGTAGTAATGAAAACTTACTGGGACGGCCTTGGCCTGTCATAGGCTGTAGTGCCCAAGAAGAAGATTTTATATTTTGTAATATAAATATTTTCTATTTTGGTGACATCTACCGAATAAAAAATGAAGCAAAATATCATGAAAAACATATTTATCATTTATATTTTGCAATATTAATATTCTCTATTGTAGCGACATCTATTGAATAACCAATGAAGCAAAATATCATGAAAAATTTATAATTTTTATTATTTATTTTGTGCAATAATAATATTTTCTATTGTGGCGACATCTATTGAATATTAATGGAAGCGAAATATGAAGGAAAAAATATTTATATTTCAAAATACTGATATTTTCTATTGTGGCGACATCTATTGAATAACAAAGGAAGCGAAATATATAGAAAAAAATATAATATTTACAATTAGTAATATTAATACTTTATTTTGTGGAGACATCTATTGAGTAGCAAATGAGGCAAATTATCAATAAAAAATATAATATTCATTACTTAGTAATATTAATATTTTCTATTGTGGCGACATCCATTGAATAACAAATGAAACTAAATATCAATGAAAAAATATAATATTCATTATTTAGAAATATTAATATTTTCTATTGTGGCGACATCTATTGAATAACAATGGAAGCGAAATATGAAGGACAAAATATAATATTTATTATTTAGTAATATTAATATTTTCTATTTTGGCGATATCTATTGAATAACAAAGGAAGCAAAATACCAAGAGAAAAATGTAATTTTTATTTTTTTTATTTTGTGATATTAATATTTTCCATTGTGGTGACATCTATTGAATAACAAATGTTGCAATATATCAAGAAAAAAGGATTCTGGGAAATCGAGGACATTTTTATACCGGCCTTCTTTAGACTAGTTATCCTCTTTTTGATTCTTTTTCCGTGAGAAGGATATGCTGTATTTTTAATTTTTTAAAGGTGAAAAATTCTTTCCAGCATGCATCGATCTGTCTTTTTCTCGCTGCAATTCCCATTAGTTTTATTCAAGATTCCTCTCTTACATTTTTGCCTCCTCGCAAAGTAAGAATCATGTCAGAGAATAAGGAAACGAATTGAATGCCTAATTTGCGACGTATCTATTCGTTGCATATGGTTAGAATTTTTTCTACCGGTAGAATATGTTAAAAATATTAATATAATTTACTTGACGAACCGCATGAGGTTTTTAAAAATAATTGAAATATATATATGCTGGAAAAACGTTATTATGTGCTATAATATTGACATTTATTTGGCACAATTTATATTTTTTTGTTTTGTTTTCGAACACATAATTTCTTGTATTTTCATAAATTTTATATTACTTTTGTCACATTACTTAAAAGGATTGAAACCTATTGATAGTATATTTGTCAAATGTTCAATTGAAATTATAATTTGTACACTCATTTATTTGAAAAATAAATTAAATTAAAGTAGTTTTCTTAATGGCAGACTGTAGAAGAAAATAGTCTACTTAGTATGATACATACATTCAGTTCCTGGCCAAATTTTTAGACGCAATAGAAAATTCAATGTGAAATCTGTATTATCAGGTGATACTATACAGCTCTATTGTTTTTAGGAGACTGAAACTGGTTTCCCCCTTGCTTACGTTTGTGTATCATTTGGTTAAATTAGACGATACGCAATATAAATTCGATAAGCGGATACATTAGACGATATATTAAATAAATTTAGAATATTTATTATAACAGGTATTATATAAGTATATTATAATAATTAGACCCAATTATTCGATGCACTGTAATGTTTCATTAATGGCATGTTTTGCACTAGTTTATATGTAATATTTTTATATTTAAACATACAAGTAATAGGATTTTATTCAGGAGATTTTCTATATACTTCTTATTTGTATTTATTTTTAACGCATTGCATTACAATGTTAACCCATTGATAGACGAACATAAACAAATGTAAACCGGTTTCGATCGCCTAAAAACGATACAGCTGTATAGTATAACCTGATAATTATAATTTTACATCGAATCTTACAGTGCGTCTCGTAATTTGACCAGAGACTGCAGATAGGTAATCGAAATATTAAAAAAATAAGTAAGTGGAATTAAGTAAAATAAACAACTTTTCTGATATTCGAATAGAATCTCATTCTTTTCAAAATTCATTTTTTAACGAGGCACATTATTTTTTAGATAGAATTTGTTTTCCTCTCTTTATTTTCGGTAGAATAAACATGTTTTAGAGAACAATAATTGGTATTCTTTGTGCATTTCCTTCATACACACAGTTCAGATAGGAAGAATGTCTCTTACCTCTAGAAATTCTGCGTAGTTCTTTTTATCTTTAGGGCTGACACCCAGAGCCCCCTGCCAACAGTTTGGATATTCCCACGCAACGTCTAAACCATCGAAAGAATGCTTGTTCAACAGCTCCACCGCCTCATTGATGAAATGATCCACCCTTGCACCAGATTCCACCAACTCCGAATATTTTTTGGTACTGTCTTGCCACCCTCCCAGTGACAACAGAACCTTTAGTTTGGGATTCTTCTGTCTCAAGTCGGTGGCTGACTAATCAAAAACACATCATTTCAATAAAACAGACTCTGTATAAATAAATCATGATTTGAACAGTTCCATTTTAGTCGATTTAATGGGTGTTTTTCTTCTAAAAAGGTTTTTAAGTAATTAACTGCCATTCTTTTCCCTCGTCGACCCGCGGGTCTCACCCTCACTGCAACATGTTTTTAACCTTTCATGCTTACCTTTAATTGAAATCACATTTCTCTAAAGTTTTGAATGAAGATAAAATAGAATTTTCCATGAAAAGTCCTCTTAACCTCGAATGGGTCAGGATCGCGCTAAAATTCAATAAATACGATTGTCCTTTCATCATATAGAATTTTTATAACTGTTTGTTATTCATGACTTTTGGGTCAGGAATTGCAATCAAACTTAAGATTTTTTCTTTTTTAACATTTGACACCGCTATAGTTTACAATTATTATTATTTATTTTTTTTACAAAAATGTTTAGTTTTTTAAAAAAAAAAAATATGAATCCATTTGAAGTTAAAAGAAAAGTTTATTTCCAAGGAAGCTGATACTGGGGAGAAACGAAATCTTTTTTCTTCAACATTTTTACGGAGCTATTACCCAGGTAGTCAAAACTTAGTAAATGCGACAGATCTGGTAGGTACTTTATTTGCGTCGCACTAGAAGCTGTACAATGGCGACAATAGTCTGGGAAACATTCCCTGAGGATGATCCGAAGATATGCCATCGCAATTTTGATCCTCTGCAGAGGGAATAGCTCCCCATGCTTTGGCGGATTGACTACCTGCGCGAATTCAAGCACTTTACGATAGAACACTTTAACGAGGGCCGGTACCACGCACTTTCGGCTCCTACGCAGACTGATCCAAGTGGTCATCCACCCGCTTATACTGACCGCAGTCATTGATGCTTGACTTCGGTGTTCTGCTGGGAACTGTGTCTTTACAATCAGTCTACAGCGACAGATCTAATCGTCATTTTTATGAAATTGTTTTCTCAATTTTTCAATTTTAAACAGGGTTTGGGGTTTAAACGTCCTAAACTGATTTTGGACAGGGCATTTTGGTTTTACTGTCTTAAGTTGTCCTAAACAGACTAAAACTGTCTTAAAGTGTCCAAAACCTTGAACATTGGTAAAAGGTAAAAATTCTACATGTGTAACCATTGTATACATAATAACTACATAGATATTTAATGCTTTTTATACAATTTGCTTTAACCTATTAAAGGAAAATAATATAATATAATAGGAAAAGTTTCATGACTTTTGACTTTAACCCCACAATTCATTGAACAACAAAAGTGAATATCTTATTCTATAAATAGGAATAAATATGCTTTTAATACTGATAAATTATGTTTTTGCATAAGGATAAATAATGCAATATTAAAAGTAATAATAAACTTTGTTCATAAAATCAAAACCTGTCTTCATTTTTTTTCGTGTTCAAAAATTAACATTTTATTTTTCTTTTTTAAATTGCGATATAATTTGAGTGAATAGGTTTTTGGACAGTTTTTGGAGAAAGGGATTTTTGGACAGGATGGTTTAAGCCGTGGATAATTCCATTCATCTTTGAAATGTTTAAATGGAGAACTTACTTGAAACATGTTGAGGTGTATATCGAGTTCGGGATCTCCAGGTTCCATGAGGTATGTTTCCCGATTGAGTGTAGCGAATTCGTAGTTGAGGTGGGTGCATGAATGTGCATCAATATCGCTCACGTTGTGTCCCTGGTGGTAATACTGCTTGTGATTGTACAGGCAGACTATCCTTCGACCTTTCAACTCGTCTTCATCTTTGATTGCCTGACCTTAAGAGAGGAACGAAAATTCAGTATCAAGTAATGCCATTCTAAATACCGGTCTCAAGTTTGGCACTGTAAAGAAAGCATACATGGCAGTACTTTTACTTTCGTTACTTGTACCGCCGGTACAAGTAAAAAGTACATACTTTTACTTGTATTTCGTTACTTTTTAAATTTAGTACTTTTACTTGTACTTTCGTTACTTTTTTAGGGAAAAAGTAAAAGTATTTGTAACGGAAATGTCGAATGAAATCGTTACTTTTTTCTAAAACTCGGTAAGCTTTCTTAAAAAAAAAAAAAAAAAAAAAAAAAAAAAAAAAAAAAAAAAAACTGTGGATGCAATATATATGCATTTACAGCTAACTTCGTGTTTAAATACCTTCTGTTTCAACTTATACTACACATTCAATTATCTTTTACTAGCTCAAAGATCACGAAGTTATCTGAAACCCTGTGTTTGCTTTGTTTATGTTTGTGTTTTTAAAACGCGTTTCTAAAGAGTAAAATCAATTTTAAATCACTGGTAATTTAAATAAATAAAAATAATAAACTAAAAATTAAAGTCAATAGATAAAATTTCTTTTTCGTGCAAATCCATAAAAAGTTTGATATTAAAATTATATTTGATTTTAAAATTATATTATACGATTATATTATAAAATTATATTATAATATTCTTCCGAATTTAAAAATAAATTAATATCCATAACTTTAAAAATTAAAAATAATTAAATAAATAACAACAATTTTGCAAAATCATTAAAGAAAATAAGAATATTATTCAATAAAATTTTAGGTTACTTTGAATTTTCGATTTCCTAGAAATGTACTTTTAAATCGTTACTTTTTTTGTTTAGTACTTGTACTTTTTACTCGTTACTTTTTAAGATAAGAACTTTTTACTTTTTACTCCTTACTTTTATAAGAATACTTGTACTTTTACTCGTTACTTTTTAAAAGTAACGTTGCCATATATGAAAGAAAGGCAGGTAGGCCGGATTGCAGCCGTTGTCAAGGAAACTGGGTCAATTTTTTAAGTTAGTTTGGGGCACGAGGTATCAAAAAAGAAGAGAAAATGGTCGTTAGTAGAGTTAAAAAAAACAAAGTGCCATTTTTTTAAAACTGAAATTTTGACCAAAATACAGAGAGGAACAAGATTTTTTTCGAGCATTACCAATCTCACTATCTACACTCATTTCTTCTGTTCAAAATCTTATAATGTTTTATGTATATTGTTATGTATGTATATAGTCAGTCTAAATTAAGAACTCCTCTGACCATTCGCCTGGTCTCATGGCAGTGACTATGGTAACGAGGTATAACTAGGGTGTGAGGTCATTGCGTAGGACAGGTTTTGGCTAAAGGTCGGTGAGAGTATCTTTTTCTTCGATCTATTGCTCCAGCCCTAGAGTGAAGATAATCTACTCTCTCTGAAATGCCCTAGAGTCTTGTTTCCACAGCAGCAGACGGTCTCAGACTTTGTGAAGCTGGGAGTTTTTACCGTAGACAAACTGTAGGGGTGTGTTATCCCTCGTGTGAGGCTGCGCAACAATCTATTGGGTTACACTTTGTTTTGTACTACAACATTTCTTAACTTTTACTTTATTCATCCCTTTACTTACTAACTTGTTTACTTCGCTGATTTATTTCATTCCTTCAACTTTGAAGATCTATTTTAGATTCCGGCTTTAAATTTATTTGTTTCAGTATCTTCTTTGAAATTGATACTCCCCCATCTAAGACTGACTGTTTTTATTATAAAGAATAGAATTTTTGATTACATAATTTGATCATTAATAAAAAGAGAAAGCTAAAATCATGTATAAGGCAGTCAAATACTGCAATTCCAAAGGAAAGTTACGCAATGCAGCAGAAATTACATAAGAAAATTGAAACCAATAAAAAATTTTAAGGAAGAAAACAATGAAAATGAACATTGAAAACAATGATAATAATGGTAATTAACCAAAGCACACAACAGTGAACATGGAAGCAAAAATAGAAATATTTTTAAGGAGGTTTTTTGAACAATTTCTTCCTTTTGTAATTGTTTATGTATTTTATTTTTGTATTTCGTCGCTCTCTTCTTGAACTTTTTACAAAACCTTTGGGGTACAGAGAGAAAGAGAGAGAGAAATTTTTAGGTATTTGTTGTGCTCGCTCGATAGAAAAGGTTTCGTGTTTTTGCGACTTCCGGAGCTGGTACCCCCTGACGACATCAGCGTTGTCATTTTTATATTTTCATTCTTTTCATTTTTTTTTTCATTTCTAAGAGACGCCATTACTTTGTTTACATAGAGAGAGAGAGAGAGAGAAAAACAATACATAAAATAATAAATATCGAGATCACATCTGATTGAAAGACAAATATATATTCCATGTCATCACATTTCAAGTGTTCTTTCAAGAAACATGTTTTACGACTTCACCTGAATCTACTCAAACTCCTCCTTTTGTTTACAATAAAAAGAAATAAATGAACAAAAAAAAAATACCTGGCTTCTGTTTTATTTTATTGATACAAATGTCGGATGTAGGCGGATTGCTTTTTGCAAAACAATTCAACATAATTGCAAGCGTGTCTCATAAAAATAACGAAGGAAATATTTCAACAAAACGCATTCCCCAATCCTGCGGAGGAAGGAAAAAAAATCATTTTTTTATGATGATTAATATTTTTTTGAGAGGAGCGGAATAAAAATGTGAACGAATGTGGTTGAAAAAATTTCTTGCTCAAAAAACTTTGAAGCAATGTAACACTGCTATAATAAATGAAGAGAATTTGCAGCGATTATCCCTGGAACTACTGGACGGATTTCAATGAAATTTGATATGTGTACATACATTGATGCAATACAAAAGAAATAACCAATCAATAATTGTTATACACACGCATGCGTAGAACTTGTTGGAGTGGGAAGGTATGAAACAGCAGATGAAATAAACAAAAACAAAAATGGGTTAATCCCCTCCTACAGATAGATATACAGGCCTTGCAACGTTATATCATACTTGAAATAAGGCAGTTACTGTGGCAATTGACCTGAATTGTCCTGTGGCCATTTCATACCTTCTTATTTCAACGAGTATTACTAACGATTGTGTTGCAATTGTTGAATGGTTATTTGTTTTGTAGTGTATCAATGTATTGTACACGCATCAAATTTCCATAATGTCGATCCAGTAGTTTTAGAGATAATCGCTGAAAATTTCTCTTCAATTCTTACAACAGTGTATTTATGATGACCATGAAAGTTATTTCTCTAATAAGAGAAGTTATTCGAGATCATTTTTTTAAAACCTCAATAAAATAAACTCTGAAGCAAAATAATTTTTTAAACAGCCTGAGTAATATGACATCCTTTATCTTTACTATTTCTGATGAAATTATCCACTGAAAATTTTTTATAACGAAAATCTTATAATTTCCTAATTTCTCGAGTGCTTACTATTAATGCAGTTTATAAAACTTTATAGTTTTGAACAAGCTAATGACTTCTCGTTTTTGCCAGGTAGCAGATGTTTAGTTTTCAGTAGAAAACTTGTTATACGTAACGTTTATCATGCTAGTTTCTCTCCCCCCCACCCACACACAAAATCTCTAATGAAAGCAAGGGCAAAAATATAAAGAGAATATTGAAATCATTTACATTTTTTAAAAAATATAGAGAGAGAAAATTTCTGATATTTAGTGAACACTATGATAGAGACTAGTCAAAGTAAAATTCTCATGAAAAATTATTTTTTACAATACTTATTTTTTTTAAGAAATAGCATTTTAAACAGAATTTCTTAAAAGTCTCATATTTATGATTCTAAATTTAATTTCGTTTCATTACTTTTTAATATGTATTGGGAGGGGGGGGGAAAGAGGGTTTCGGAATTTTAATTTTTGGTTTTAAGCATTAAAAAAGTAGAAAATATGTACTTTATTGCCTTATGTAATGAAAAGAATAATTTTAAGTTCAATATTAATTCACTTGCGTGAAATTTTAATATTTCTAAAAACATTTGTTTAAATGCTATTTTCAATCAAATAATTGAATAAAAAGGATTTGTAGCAATGTTTATATATCAAAAATAAATAAATAAATAAAAATAAGAAAATCTAACTAATCCAAATGGATGTCTAAATATTGTAATAGAATTCTATGCAAAACATTGAATGGATTGTATGTTACTATTACTTTCTTATTATGGTATTATGTTAGATGGTGTTAGGTTTAAATTATTATGTTTAATTTATTTTCATAATTTTTTTTAGTTACCAAAATTAATTTTTTACCAGGTGCGAAACGAATTCGAGCAAATCTGTAGTTAAAAAATCTTAGAATATTTAATTAAACTTTTTTCAATAAATGGTAATAATTTCTTCACAAATTATCGAAATTAAGAAGTTATATTTAAAATTTGACCTTTAATTAAATATATATTTGGAATTATCCAGTAGAATATAGAATGACCTCATCCTCAAATCCTGATTTGGACCCATCGAAGGTAGAAGTCAGATCAAAGGCGGTTCTTTATTTCAGTATGAACCAGGGCTCGAAAAAACTCCCGTCCTCGAGGACGGCTCGTCCAACAATGCACCCGTCCTCCGTTGAAACTAACCCGTCGCTTTTAAATGAATAAAAAAAATAATTTTCTCCTATTTATTACAAACATTTATATAAATTGCACAATGAATTAGTCGTTACTAGGATTACATTATACAGTAATAAAAGAAATACTAGGTTACTATTAGTAACCAGTATTTCTTTTATGAAATAATTTAAATGACAAGGGTCAAGTTATCTGGAATTTCAATTTATCCGAGGATACTGCGTTTTTTAAATGAATCAAATATGACGTTTGCCAGTTCCACAATCAAGCCAATGATTTACAGAGGTTTCGGCACAGAAATCTGAGAGGGGTTTTCCGTTTAGGTAGATGTTCATAATTGTTTTTAAAGTTTCTTGTTTAAGACCAGTACGTATTGTGTTTTTTTGTAAGTTTATTGCTGCAAAGCCCCTTTCAACCGCTGCAGTACTCCCAGACAGAGTGGGAAAACATCAATATATGCGCAGTATGTTGCTGTATTTTGGGTCATTTTGCTGCCTTGTAACTTACAAGACTCTTGTAACATAACAAAAATTGAAAATGTATCACGAACATTAACGGGAAAATGGCCGTCCGCGCGGACGTCGGATTCGAGAAATTCGTTGTCCGCGGAGAATTTTTGACCGTGGAGGACGGGCGGACGGGCTGTTTTTCGAGCCCTGGATGAACGCTGTTTAAAAATATCTATCCCACTTCCCTCGGTTTTAATATCATATTTAGTAATTTGGCAATTTAATTACGAATCTTTTCTTCAATTTTCGTGCTTTCTTTATTAATATATTTTATTTTTGAATGCCTTTCTTTTTACGGTGATGTCAGACTATTATATTAATATATTTTGCTTTGGCTACAATGATACAATATTAGAAAGTACTATTTTGCGGATAAGAGATTATCAAGATTATATATTTTCTTTGTTTTGTTCTTTGGCGTTTCTTAAAAATTTAAATTTGTTCATTATAATAAGTTTTCGTTCTCTCTTTTGCATTTTTAAATTTTTTTCTTTAAATTCCTTCCCTTTTTTTGTCAATTTTATTTTTCTTCAATTGTTTTCAGCTGAGCGACACTTTAGTGAATTAGAGTAAATGAGTCCTAAAATTTCTTCTTTTTTTTGTTTTTTCGTTTAGTTTTTATATTTTTAGTATGTTTGTAAACGCATAACTCACAAGCTTTTTAGAGATTTATTTGTTTGATTTTAACTCTTTTATAAAGGAAAGTTTTCTCTTTATTCTGATTTCTGAAATTTCCGATGTTTGACTCTTTGTCATTTTGAACCCTATCTAGAAGACAAGGAAACTCCTGGATCAAGTATTGGGGACAAATTTGCCTTCGTGCAGGATTTTCGATGGAATTAACCCGCATTTGCGTTACATGGAGACCACGAGAACCTCCTACAGTTAGCCTGACGGCGAGGGGACTCTAACCCATGATTCGTCTACCACTGAGAATATATTACGTTAGCACTATGGTCGGTGCAAGCCGGATGTGGATTTCGTATCGACCAGCCATTGCTGGAATTCGAAGCCGGTTCATCTCTTTAGAAGGCTCTATCTCCTGAGCCATCGTGGCTCATGTATCCATTTTAGTCCGAAGATCGAGCAAAAACGATTTAGAGGCAAATGCGAGCTCCACTTTTACGAAGTGGATGCTTCAGCGGTATGTATCGCTTTAATTGCCGACAATTCGGTAATTCTTGATTTTAAAAAAGGTATTCTTTTAGATAGCGCTGATTGTGGCCAGAATGTTATGCCCTTTCCTTACATCAGAATATATTTCTGAAATTAAATGCAAGTATTTTACACAATTAATACGCAAAAATTAATACAAAAAAAATCTTGGTATAGTTGTTGAAATACAAATTATTTCCAATTAATAATGCAGTTTTATGCGAAAATGGCACATTTCAATTTATAAAAATGTTTATAAAATAGGTTTTTTTTCTATTGTGGTAAACTACGAGTTAATGATTAGTTTCTCGTTTTTCATAATTTAGGTTCCACGAATTTCTACCGTTGAACACCCATCCATTCAGTGAATATTATGCTTTATTTTTACTTTCATAACCATGAATCTAGAAGAACACTTATTTAAAGAGAGAAGAACTCTTTTAAGTGAAACTAATCAGCATTTGCGCAAAATACTACGAAAACCTCTCGTTGTTAGCCCGATGCTTATGGAGCTCTGATATATTTCTACTAAAGCATCAGCACGGCAATCCTTGCTAAACAGGATACAAAATAAAATAAGACTATCTGTGTTTTATTCACTTAATTTTCATGAAAAAAGCTGATATTAGTTTTGTTAAATATATTAGTACGCTTATCATTTCAGATTTAACAACACTCACTATTTTAAGCGAGGGCACACATCTTGTGGATGACTCTCTTCAGATTTACAATTTAAATATAATAATCCAAAAAATAGAAGACTTTCTTGTAATCGGTATAACTTGAATGGGTGCTGTTTTGATACGTATACTAATATACGTATACCTACCATGAATAGTGTGGCTTTTTTACACCCTACCGAAAGTACCGGAGAAGATTCTTGCTGATTGACTGTCAGACGAGCAATAAAATTATGTCCAATGATTCTGTTCACATGCCGCTTTTTAATGGTGTGTATGATTTTGCAACATTACCGATTTATTGATTATTTAATTCGAAAATGAATACAAGGATTCGGCAAGTAAAAATAATAATAAACTGAAAAAGTTGCCTCATCACAAAATCATATTTAATTTCAACGCCACTTTGCTTTGAAAAGATTTTTTAATTTTTTACTTTAGCAATGTGTCTGAAACCAGAAAAAAAATAAACGATGGAGCTGCTTAAGGGTCATTTTTTCTTTTTTAATTATTGATTCGTAAAAAAACGTCAATTCCTCCTTAACGTGTGAAAGCTGCTATTTCAAGTGTTTCATTTTCACCTATTTCTCTCGAGCAACAGATTTTCTAGCGTAGTTTAATGACTATTTGCCGCCAAGTTACCGGTTCATATATATACAGGGTGATTCTAAAAAGATGGGAAAAATTTTACGAAGTGATAGTACACACCCAGACAAACAATTTTTATCAGAGAATGCATGGTCGAAAACAAAACCCAAAACCGCTAGAGGGCGTCAAAGTTTATGTTCTTATATGAGGCAAAAACACGCAAAGAACGATGAAGTTAAGTTATAAAAGCAAATTTAATGGCATGTGATTACGATAAGTGTTCAAAACAGTGGCCGGCAGCGGCTATGCTGGTACAACGGCGAAGAAAAGATAGGCGAACTTTCCCTGCAGCGGCCGAAAGCTTGGCGACAAATAACGTAGTGCAGTAACTCGCAATAGGAATGGAGCTTTCTCGTTTGCATGAAAAAACTTTCCAAATGCGCCAGCACCTTTGAGTTTTGTTTTCGACCTTTGATAAAAATTGTTTGTCTGGGTGTGCACTATCACTTCCTAAAATTTTTCCCATCTTTTTAGAATCACCCTGTATATATGAAGTCATCTTATATCACCAAACACATAAAAATAAGGTTTATTCAAATGATGAGTGAATTAGAAGAGATTCTTTTGTTATAAAAATGTTTATTTGTCACGCAAAAAGATACTTAATAATACCTTTTGTGAAGGTCTTTTAAAAACAACACATAAGATTATAGACAGAAATTAATATCATTTCGCAATTGTATGACACTGAATTTTCATATTTATTAGGTTTCTTTCGTTTTATTTAAGTTTTAGGTGATTGTTTTAGAACATTCTTTTTCAGCTCATATAATGCACAGAAGTACTGCAGCAAGAACGCGCCATAAAATCCCTTTATTTACGTTTCTTTTTTCATATTTTGTAATCTAGCTATCTTACTTATTCGTTCATTTGAGATCTCGCTTTATAGTTCTGTTTTTTCTTTACATTTTATTTTCTGCTTTTTACGTGATAATTTTTTTTTTATCAAATTTGTTTCAATATTTTTGAGTCACATTATTGCATTTCACTTTGGCTACATCGATGCAATATTAGAAAGCACTTATTAAAAGGCAATTTACTTTCTTGATTCCAGAAACTGAACATTATATATGAGTACATAATGAAGTGGATGAGGGTAATATAGGTGTGTTACATAAGTTTAATGAAAAAACGCTCAACGATTGAGTATTTCTAAAGTAATCATAAATCTCATATTTACTTTGTTTAAAATTATGCTTTTATAAAACTAAATCCATAATCAACGGTAGTTGAAATAATTATGAACTAAAAATTAGAGTTAATGGAGGCACCCTGAAAAACGCGAGCCATATGATAACTGAGTTGAGAAATAGTTCTTTTCTTTCCTTTACTTTGTTGAACATATATTGATTACATATTTTCAGCCATATTCTAATTCAAATTTGAAGAAGTTAAATATCATTATTACGAATTTACAGGACTTTTAATACCTCATTTAAAAACAAATTGCGCTAAGTTATTTAGGCTACATCGTATTTTTTTTTTGTTTTTTGGATCCGTTAGTTTATTCCTTAAAAAAATAATTTACACATTAGAAGAAAAAAAAAGCAGAATCAAAGTTATATCCATTTTTAAGCTTTCCCAGTTGTGTCCATTCTTTTAAACACGCATTTCGAGCTGTATTTCGAGAGTATATTTGGTATAAAAACCTGTCTGACAAGTAGCAAAATGATACGAAATATAATTAATTTTTATTTTGAAGCGTGTTTTCCTTATATGTGTTTTAGACTAGTTTTACTTCTTTATACTTGTTTACTAGGCATGAACCAGGGCATGGAACTAGCGAATTGGCTAGTTAACACTATAGAATGCTAATTGCTGAAATAACAGTAGTTGCCTCTAAGAGTGGCAGGACACGATAGCGACGTAGGGTCAAGTAAAATACATGATCGCATTTTCACTATATACTACAGCGATTATGTCGACATCGTTTATCGGATGTCGGTGAAGCATGCACGTTTCTCCTGAAACGATTTTATTTGTGCATCTTTCCTCTTTGGATATCATTATTTTATTCTTTTAATCAATTTTATTTGATCATGTCAATTGTAAAATTTGATGTCATTTTGCTCTGTGAGCTCGTAGAAGCTAGAGACCGTAGCTAAAGAAGCTAATCAAATTTATTTGGGTCTTTTTGAAGCTTATGAAAAAGCACATCTCTTTCATCGTATCTTGCTTCATTTATTTCGTGCACTCAAAAACGTTTCTGCACTGCTCGCTTCTTTCTTCCTAAATGAAGTAAGTATCGAAGTTTGAGGAGACGATTATCATTCGGCATATTTAAGGTTTTAAAAAGAAATTGCAGCAGAACACAAACAAACAACTGCTCACTCAAAACATTGAATGAACAAGAATTTCTACTTCTCGGACGCAAGATCCAGCAACGAACATTGTCGTTCGCACATTTGTTGCCCGATTTTATCGGTATCGTGTGGTTTTAGAAGTTTAAAAACGATGAATTTGACGTGGAAGACAACGAACGTAATGGAGGGTTCGAAATTGTACGAAGACAAGGAATCGGAAGAATCATTGGAAGAAGATTCATCCCGAACTCAAAAAGAACTTACATTGCAAGTGACTCAGAAAGCAATTTCAATCGTTTCAAATAGCTGGGAATGACCCCAAAACAAAGAAGCTGGGTTCCATGCGAACTGATACCAAGAGACATTGAACGTCTATTTTGCTATTTGGAAACACTTCAATGGGAAGCTCTACCTCACCTGCCGAATTCACCAAACCTTGCCCCTTCAGATTATCCTCTATTCCGGCACATGGTTTGCCTGAGCAGAAATTTCCATATTTAGAAGAAATGGATCGATTAGTGGCCAAAAGATGAAGCGTTCTTCCAGTATCCTCTCCGAAGGATGGGGAAAAGTAATGGAGAATAAAAGATAAGGGACCTTTTTTTTCACAATAAACTGCTGATTTTTGATAGAAAACGGAGAAAACTTATTTGTTCGCCCAATAGCCACTATATAAACCGCAGTTTAGCTTCTAATATTTACAATAGCAAATTTTGTGTTTGATTTTTAAAAAAAAAGAAAGAAAATCCTGTCTTCCTAATAACGTAAAGCTACCGGAGAGATCAAAAGATAATTATGAATAAAAGAAATGGAATTATTTCAATTTTCTTTTATTACGTCAGTATTATTCCTTTCAGTTTTAGGCATTGTTTTGTTTTGAGATATTCAGATAGTATATAATAACATTTTGTTTCTCCGAGTCGCAGGTTTTGTGAAATATATTCAGTCTTTCTATTTGACATATTCCACATGAAGCTCATTCTAATTCAATTAGTTTTTTCTAAAATTTCTTTTCATAACTAAATACAAATAATAAACAGTATTAACTACGATTTACAATTAGTTATAATTTTCCATTATTCTTCAATGCTTCAATCCTAAACTATAATTTTTTTTTGTTATTAATATTATTGAACTATACTCCAATTCATATTTTGATGCTAACTCTAATAAAAAAAAGTGCAATAGGTAACCAATCATTTAAAGTAGAGCTCGGCAGAGAACTCAAACATTAAATAAGTAAAGGAATGAAATAACTATTTTATATTGAATGAAATGTTCTGTATATTATAAAGATATTGAGTCAGAGGTTTTTTTTTATATCTGAATAGTGTTTTCCATGAGCAAGTTTTTAAAGATTAGAGATAATTTCAAAATTACTATGAAAAAAATTTTATGCCGAAGCTATGATAATGTTATTATCATTTCAAAAAAACTGGTGTATTTTAAAGAGCTATAAATACTTTTGACATAAAGTGAGACATGTTTTGATATGACAAAACATGAGTAAAAAGACATATTTTACAACTCTGGAACATGGCTTTCATTAAACGACTGAAGTGATCAGTGGAGGTCGATTGAATCTGCACTGTTTGAAATTTCTCGGGAAAAATGGTTAAACAGCAATTTATTTAATAGTTATTTTGCCATATCCAAACAAAACAGTTAAATAACCATAAATGAGACAGGGAAATTGTTAACTGTTTTCTAGTACAAATTAACCTAGTACAAATTAAACAACCCGAATTTCATCACATCCAATAAGCTCACTTCCTTTCAACTGCATACATAGTATAGGACTCATCTGGCAGTCTCATAACCGATGGAACTGGGGTTCGAGTCGCAGCGTTGTCTCCATATCCCCTTTCAATATATCCAGTTCAATTTCGTTTTTACGGTTTTGAAACTATGCTAGTTGTAAATGGTTTGAAAACCGTTAAGGCAGGGGTCTGTTTAGAAGAAATTTGGGTCCGTTAACGGACCCTTCACAAAATATTTTAACTTAAAAACGGACCCTTCAAAAATTTGTTTATCTTCATTATTATTTTGTCAATCGAATAAACCCTTTCCAGGGCAGAAAACAGGAAAGATGGATGTAAACGAATGGAAGTTTTGTCTTTGGCAGACGATTCTTCCATTATTCGTCCAAAATGAATATTCTGCGTTCAGCAGTATAGGCTAAATACCAAATATTTGTATGTTGCATCTCTAATTTAGAAGCAGCAATTGTTGTTTATTTTTTAAAATTTAATTTTTTTAATCATAATTTTACAGTGTTGAGCATTATTATGTATGTCTTTACAATTTAAAAACTCCTTGAAATTTTTTTTTTTGCAATAACGGACCCTATTTGCACAAATTCATAAAAGCGGACCCTGATTGAAAGAATGTGAGTAATTTTTTCACAATTTCACGAAAAACGGACCTTTCACAAAATGTCTGGACAGACCCCTGGTTAAGGTAAAACATTTTTTTACCGTATACTTTACGGTTAATCGGATGGACAGATTACTGCCGATTATTTTACAATAATTTCAGAATGAAAATTCTAACAGTGTGTTTAGAAGTGAAATTTTCCGTCACGAAACGATTGAAAACAATCTAACTAAGATTTAAGCACTTTAGATAGTAGAGAATATGGCCAACCATCTGATTTCTAAAAATTTAACTGGTCGTAAAATTTGCTACTAACAAATCATGTTATCATAAAATATGTGAGTTAATTAAGAAAGTGGTTAAATTTTTTTTTCTTTTAGTGATAAAAAGGCAATATTTTTAGCAGTAGAAAAATATGGTATTGTCATTTCAAAACTAACAGAAAAAGAATTCTCAGCGGTCACAATTTTTTTCCTTCTGTTTAAGGAATCTCACGGACCATCATAAGCAAATAAATTTCCGTTAAAGAAAAAGCTGTCCTCTTTCATGATCAGTTGATTTATTACCTTTCAACATTTTCACAAAAGGCCCCAAACCATCAAACAGTGTATGGCTAAATTGCAAATAGTAGTGTTTTTACAATCTGTCGCAATATTTAAGCTAGTATAGGTATATTTTAAAAAAAAAAATCATAGATCTCATAAAGCTGACCGTAACAGTTTGTCGATATTTCACGCGCTCTTAAACGAATTCGTACTATTTCGCAATTAATTTAGACTTTTAGTACAAGGCTTATTATTTTACTTCAATGACTAACTGTTTCCGAAATTAATGATCATTAGCGTCAATAATAATATTTGTGTTTATATTAAATGAATTAGTACCATTTTCCCATTGAATTTCATTTTCAGCACAAATTTTTTTTAATTTTAATTACCGTTGTTTTTTAAATTATTTACTTTTGTAACACGTTTTAAAAGCATAGCTATACACAAAATAAACACGTGGTTACAGGTAACCAATGAAATACTAATATGGTCACGTAGACCGCTTATGCTACAACGGTCACGTTGATCGTACAAATAACCTGGCGTAACTAATAAATAATATAAATTATTTTTGTTTTTTGGCTCAAAACAGTTTTTTCTTTGAAAATTGAAATGATTCTTTTAACTTGTATGTATTTTATTTTATTTTATATTATATTTTACATTATATAATCGTCGTTGAACAGCCAACCTAATTTTCGGGTTTACGACTACTTAACTCATTTTAAACTCAATTCAGAAGACAAGAAAACTCCTGGATGAATACCCCCAGAGGTATGATTTGTTATGGGAACATGGGGGACTTTATAACTCAACAGATTTAACGTGCATCAGTTACTACACGGGGAGTCTACGGCAGGCGGGAATCGAACCCACGATTTCTTTTAAATGGACCTAGTGCCTTACCCACCTAGCTATCCCGGCCTCTTTTGACCAAACTTCCCGAGTGCTAATATTTCCCTCTTATGAGTCTATTAAGATATATTAGTGAACATAACTCATTTTGGTTTATTTTCAAAAACCGAATGTATATTGTTACAACAAACTCGCAAACGTAGTTTTATGTTTACTTAACTAAATACAATTTGTGTGCATGCATCACAACATTATACACGAAGCTTATTAAGTTCTTAATCATTCACCGAATCTTTCATTTGAATCGAAAAATGATGATTTTAAAACGGTTCATGAGACGACACTGATTTAAGTAATTTCGTTTATAATGTTTTGCTATAGAAACTTTATAATAAAGAAACAACTCTTTATTTAGAAAACAATCTAACGCGTAATAGTGGGGAAAAAATATTACGCCTTAAAAAACATGAGCAAAAATGCGTCAAACCCATTCCAAAACAAATAGTCGAATTTGAAACCTCATTTATTCAAAATTTAAAAGGCATATTTTGAGTTGTCTTAAAAATAGGGCAGACTGGCAGTTGGTAGGAATCAAACCCATAGACCTCCGGATTGCTTTAACCATAATAATTGTGGCGCCCCAGTCCAGGGAGAGGTCACTTCAATAAAATTTCTAATATCTATTTGAAAAATAGGATCTTCATTCGCTCTATCATTTTTTAATATCATTTTATAATAATTCGTAGAACAGCCAAACCAATTTTCGGGTTGTTCAACTCCATAGCGATTGTCATTTTGATCCAGAAGACAAGTATTAAGAGTGGTGGAGAACTTTTTGATAGCATTTGCATCCCCGCATGGAGAGGAAGAACCTTCCACAGTTAGCCTGTGTATGTAAAAGGACCAATTTCACGTCAGCACCGTGGTTAGTACAAATCGGATGCAGATTCGTATCGACCAGTTATCTCTGGGATTCGAACCCGGTTCACCTGATTGGAGGGTGAACGCTCTCCTTAATGACATTTAAGGGTATGCGTCATTACAGCAGTTAGAGAATCCTCGATTGTTCTGTCGACTCTCACTCAAAGATTAAGTATTTTGCTCAAAAATGAGTTGATGCTGTTTTAATTTAGAATAAAAAGGGGTTTTCAAACGCGACTGTTATCTGTTCCTGAAATATTTTAATGCATTTTTACAGTGTACAGGAAAATAGATTTAAAATAGGTATGCAATTATTTCGGAGGAAAACAATACCTTTTAATATTTAATTATTTGATGCAAATGAGAGCCAAAAAAAAAATTATGAAAATTAATGTTGATCCTTTACCATGTAATGTTCGGGCCAATAAAAATACACCGCCAACAATGGAAATGGATAAAAATGTTGCTCTTTAGCCGTAGTATTGCTCGGATATAGTTTTAAAAATCATTGCTGATCTAAAAATATCCCCCATGGAGTACCTTTTGAGAACCACTGCTCTAGCTAGTCATAAAACCGTCGGCGTTTCGTCATTTTTATCTTAATATGTTGCATTTTTAGATTGAAAAATTTATAAGCTTGAAACTAATGGCGCTTAGAATTAATTTATGGATATAATTACGTTCTGATATAGATAGCATATTTGTCTAATGTTCAATTCAAATTATAATTTGTTTGAAAAATAAGCAAAATTAAAGTGGTTTTCTTAATGGCAGACTGCAGAAGAAATTAGTCCATTGAGCATGATATTTACATGTACAATCCCCGTCCAAATTATTACACGCATTATAAGATTCAATGTAAAATCTTAATTATTAGGTGATACCTATTGTTTTTACAAGACTAAAACCGGTTTTACACTTGTCCGTGTATCTCATTCTCATGCAAATAGGAAACATGCAAAATAAACACAAATAGGAAGTATTTAAAAAATCTACCGAATCCATTAGTGCATGTATGTTGAAATACAAGAGTATTGCTTATAAGCTCGTGCAAAACATGCCATTATTAAAAGAAACTACTGTGCGTTTAATAAATGGGTCTAATTATTACAATATACTAATATAATTCTATTTAAATTATCATACAGATTATTTATGAAAACGCTTCCAACCCTGTGCAACAGATATATCGTGCTCATAATTATTCTTTTTCACTTAATTCTTCATGTCTCCAAATTTTTCTTTCTAGATTTAGAAATTTTTTAATTTTATCAAATCTGTACAAAAGAGGATCATATAATGAACGTTTGTTAGTTATTGTAAAAACTATAAACTGAGGTTTGATAATTTAAGATATGTCTTTGAATTAAGAACTCCGTTTTCTGTCAATAACAATCAATATTTCGTCTTTTTTCTTCTCAACCATACCTACTTAATTTTTTATTTAATAATTCAGTAAATGTCATTTTAGAAAGTTTTCTGCTAAATATGTAACGTAGAAGATTCTTTGAAAATAAAATATTCATGTAAAATGTTCTTTTTTTTTGCGTGTGACAATTTTATCAAATTTTACAATGAAGTAACATGATGTCCATGTTACGGTTAAGTAATAAATCTGGCTATTATTAATAATGATTGGCGATTATTAAGAATAATCATATTTCTTGGGGGTGATGCACGCTAACCAGTTATTAATAATAATGCAGAATGTTCATTCGACATAATTTATTGAAACCATTTTTTAATATGATAATATCGCTTTAGATTAGATACTGATTTTTATTTATGTTTTAATAGTTCAATTTATCTCTCTTTTTTTTAATAGTGTTACGCATTTTAATAGTGATCCACAGACTCAATGAATAATATACAATTTGAAGCAGTTTATGGATGAATTTCAGTGCATTTACTACAGTAAAATATACTACAAAACAAAGCTCAGCATGATGTAACATTAAGATGGTCACAAAACTATGATAATTAACATATATTTTGCATTAAGGAAATTTATATAATTATTCGACATCAAAATTACTAGGAGTTTTTGAATAAATTATTAAACTGAACAAACTTCGTGGGTCAATATTAATAAACGATAGATCATTCACTTCAACTGCTGCTTTTATTAATAACTAATGCTTATTAATATTAAGCGATTCATTACATTGACCATTCATAAGCTGAACATTTTTGTGGAAATGAACGAAATGTTTCTAAATAGAGTCAATTTAATACTTCAATCCCCTGACTTTTCATAGTTAATCATGCCTTTTTAACCAAAAGTGAAAGAGTAAAAAAAATAATGTGAAGCTTGACAATGGCATCACAATGTAAAGAAAAGATGGAGAAAATAATATTTTTCTTTATATATCTTAAGTTTTTGAATTTGTTCTTTGCAAGAATTTTTTTACGCTCAAGATTATTAAAAATTTAATCGAGTATTCAGTACCGTCTTTACGCATGGGCACACCCGGGCACTCAGGGGGCCCTTGAGAATCTTACTTTTTATAAATTGTATTTTTGAAGAAAAAAACTAAGAATAAGCAAAATTGCCTTATATATTTTTTAATATATTCTATGGTAGAAAGTGTGCATTTTGTTTCTCTTTCTACAAATATTGATTGATTAACAACAATAATTTGAATAGTTTATCACCAGGGAAACTAAAAAAGGAAATCTATTTTTCGACCTTCCAATGAAGTTTTTATGTGGATTCAGTTTTTTGGGGAAATGTATTTAAATTTGTTCAAATTATTGCATATGTTAAAAATGCTTTATTTTATGTATGCGAAGTTTTTTTTTTGTTCGATTTTAAGCAGTATGACCTGTTATAAGGGCCGAAAACAATTCTGTGGTCGGGGGCCCTGCATGTTATTAAGACGGCCCTTGGAATTTAAAAAGAGAATTTAGTACCTTAACATAAGCATTCTCACTACAAATAAGTCAAATAAAAATTCTTTTACATTCTATGTTCCGACAGAAGAGGTAACACAACATAAAGGGAAATCGGCTGTTTAAAAAGCACATTGAATAGAGAGAACTCACCTTTTACATTTGTGAAAGCGGTGAACACAACAATAAACAAAGTAAGAGGAGGTAAAAAATAATGCATCATAAAATACATCGAGAATGACTGAAAGCGAAGAATGATTTTGAAAGAAACCTTCGCATGGCGTCAAAATTGAAATTAACCCGTGACGTCACAAGGCAGGTGAATGCATTCAATAATCACCGACGTTTTTTTTTTTTTTTTTCTGTCTTTCTCTCTTTCACGCTTTCCTCATTTATTTATAACGATCCTATATTGGAATTCTTCTTTCTCTCCTGGAACCAGAGTATCGAGATCAAAAAGATTCCTGGAATATTTTAAGATAAATGAACATGACTAAAACCGGGAACGTCTTTTCCAGTGGTCGGCAGTAACGCGCAACTGTAATCTGATTGGCGCAAATCCTTCGCGGGCCCGTCAAAGTATGCACTGAGAATGCCTCTGTGGCGAGCGTTCCTAAGATCTACGTCTGATTCTCGGAAAAATCGGTGCGAAATCGGTCGAATGGTTCTTGAGAAATCGAATTTTAAATATCTAACTTATTTAAAATTGGATTTCGCAGGAACTATAAAGTACGTTGGTGTCTGTTTTTGTAACTTAAAACATCGTCTGCATAAATTAATGAGCGTATTTGCGGTCATCCCTCAAACCATAGAACGTAATCATTGGATCCGTTTTCCGCCTTTCGCACTGTACTTCATTTCTAGGGAGGATATAAAAAAATCATTGAACACTTAAATCCCAAATATTTGATAATTTCCTAGCATTTCTGAAATAACTGCCAAGAAAAGCATAGAGTTTGAAGATTTAAATAACAAAATCGTAAAAAGTGCTTTATAATAAAAAACTATTTTATAGAAACATGAATTAAAACTTCTTAATATGTCCTCATATTTAACCAAGTTAATTTTCCATTCAAAATAATTTTGAATATAGGTGAAAATTGAGTTTTCCAGTTAAGTTTGTCTTCTGAAAGTAGCGAAGTAAGGACTACATTTCGAAAGTAGTTTGTAGTCGATACATTGAAAAAAAGTAGTTGTAATTGACTACAATTGCAATAAAGTAGTTGTCATTATTGTTAATAACAAGGAAAATGTAGTTTCTTCGACCTCTGATCTTTACATATGGGCAGTGACCGGGGGTGAGATTCTTCCATCTAATATATATAATTCTCTTACGTGGCTCCCAAACTTTGGCTGTATTTCTTTTCCGCCGTTGGCAACGTTTGCTTTGTTTTGTTTCGACCAATGATCATCGCTAAAAATGTCACATGCCAAATCTAGCTGAGGTGGCTCAACATATAGCGCTTTTAAAAACGGAAACTGAAATAACCAGAGAGCATCAGCTGTGGCAATCTCATACTATTAAGCTAGGCAGAAATGAGTAGTCTTTGTCGATAGATCTCTATTTTAGTATTTTGTCGAAAGCGCTTTGTTTCACGTGAATTTATTTGACGATTTATTTGAATTACGAATTATACTATAGCACATTTCTACTAGGTATAACGAATTACATGTCATTTATTTGAATTCAAATTTATTTTAATGACTTAGTATTTACTAAAAAGATGTATTTTTTTTTTTTAAAAAGTCTTATATAGATTTGAATGATTGTTTTGAATTCTTAGAATTTTGCGCATTTGCAATGGATGTAAGTTAGCAGCGAGCGAAGCGAGCTTGGTTTGCGAAGCAAACCATTTAAGATTGCGGAGCAATTTTCAGGCGTTGGAGAGCGTTAGCGAGCAAGGGGCGCAGCCCACTAGTTTTATAAATTGTATTAAAAAAATTAAGATTAAACAATATTGACTTATATATTTTTTAAAAATAAATATATTCTGTTATATAAAGTGTGCATTTTCTTTCTATGAATAGTGATTTATTATCATGCAGACACCAATAATTTGAATAGTTTATCACCAGAAAAACTTTAAAAAAGGAAACCGACATTTATTGTTCCAATCAAGTATTCAATTCTCATTTACTGTCGAATTTTTTCTTAAACAACCTTCGCACATAAATTAATTTAATGTGATATGCGCTTGAAAGAAATTCCTTTAGATATTTTGTTAAGCTATATTTATTGAAAGGTTAGCATAAGTTGTTTTCCTGACGTAGGGTTTGAAGTTATTTTCGAAAGTAAATAAATATATGCAAAGTTTTTAAGCGATCTAACTATATTTTCTTTTGAATTCAAAGGTCCGAAACAACCTTGTAAGTTATTTTCTTTTCTCAGTAAAAACAACGCTTATTTCGATAGTTTAAAGACATTTTTATCTGGCGTAACATTTCTTTTACGCTTATTCTTGAAAAATTATTAAACAAAAGAATGTGTTATTTCAATATTCAGTGGGTTAATTCATTTCGTGTTATTTCAGTAAAATATAGATTAAGTATTTGATATAGTATTTTGTTGTCCTTGTATAAACCGCATTTGCGTCGATGAGTTCATTCGAAGGACGATTTTATAAGTCGAAATCTTTCAATTTTAACTTAAATAAAAACTCTAACAAATGATATGAACTTAGTCTAAATGAATCATCAACGTTGATTTTAATTTTTAAACCTTAGCTGTCTCTTTACTTTAAAATAATATTTAAATGATGGTAAGCATTAATTTATTTAATATGTATTACTACACTGACGTAAGGAATGAAGAGAAATTTGCAGACTGGGTCGATTATCTCTAGAGATCTACTGGAGTGATTTTAATGATCTGTACATACAAAGCAAAAAACCATTCAACAGACGCATGATCGTGCATAACACTCCTTGGTGTCGGAAGGTATGAAATTGCTGCAGGGCAATTGCCATAGGAAATGATAAACTGTCTTATTTCAAGCATGAAATCACGGTGTCTGTAAGAGGTATCAGTGATTTCACATTTTAATGTTACTAAGAAAAAATATTCTCATAGGTACTGTGGGAAAATAACCATGTAATTGCAAAAGGAACAATTTCTTATTGGAGGAAGAATCTTTTGAAATAAAACTATAGTTAATTGATGACTATATGAAGCATATTTAATTATTCAATTTAAGATAATTAGATTTTTTTGTTTGTCTATTCTGCAACCGCTGTTTCATAACTCCAACAAGTGATCAAGCGCGTCTATTACAATTGTTGAATGGTTATTTCTTTTGCATTGCCTCAATGTATGACCATTTTTTTTTATAACCATCGTTGAAAAGCCGACCCAATTTTTTGGGCTTACGACTACTGATGTTCAACTCCTTGAACTTCTGCATCAAGTCTTCGTGGAGGACTTTTTGATGGAACTAACCAGCATTTGCGTTACAAGGAGAGGAAGACATTGCCTCAACGTATCATTAAAATCGGCCCAGTAGTTCTGGAGATAATTAACCCAGTCAGATCTTCATTTCTTACGCCAGTGTATGTAAGAACTAATACTTATAAAATAATGCAGTAACAAAATAATAAGATGCAAAAAAGTTTGAATTTCAAAGTGGGAATGTCAACATTAAGTGTGCAAAAAGTTAAATCCCAGCATGTTTCTCGGAGTTGAAAGGTATTAATCAATTACGATAAATAATCTTTTTAGTAGAAAGAAAAAAACAGTGGCCATCCATTCTCTCATATAGGTAATGCTTGTCCATCTTGAGCCCTATCCTCCGTCTGTGGAGACGCCCCCCATGATGGTGGACGTGGATCAAGATTTGACCGTAGAAGACCTCATCACTTTGTATTGCCATGAGAATGTGAGGGCAGGAAAAGAGATTATCGTCTGGAATGGAAACGCACCCCTTCCAATGGAGAAGACGCTGCTGCAATTAAGAATACCCAATGGTCACACACTCAGAATTGGATTCAAAGGTTTGTCAGAATTTATTACCCTAAATGACCATTTAAAGCATAATACATAAATACCATTAACACATTTTGTTTTATCTCTATCTGAAAAGAGAGAGAAAAGAAAAATTCCTTTTTTACCTTACATTTCGTCTGATTGTTGTGCAAAAACTGATCCTATGTTATACGGCGACTGTCTGCAGGTCGCCACATTGTTTAGTATCATTATCTTTAAGTAAATATAGAATTATTATTAATATTTAATAATATTCTGCATATCCCATGAGTCATCGCAGATAAGAGAGTTCGCCTTCCAATGAGGTGAAACTGAATCCCGGCGATGGTTGGTAGATACGAATTCCTCATCCGGTTTGCACCGACCACAGTGCTGACGTGAAATATCCTCCGTGGTAGACGGATCATGGGTTAGAGTCCCCTTGCCGTCAGGCTAACTGTGTAAGGTTCTCGTGATCTTCCTCTCCTTGTAACGTGATCTTCCTCTCCTATAACGTGAATGCGGGTGAGTTCCATCAAAAAGTCCACGAAGGCAAATTTCTTCCAATATTTGATCCAGGAGTTTCCTTGTCTTCTGAATTGGATTGACAAGGGTACGGGGTTGAACATTAGTTAGTAGCAGTAAACCCTAAATTGGGTCGGTTATTCAACGACAGTTATAAAATAAAATAACATTCTGAAAATAATTTTATTTCAAGCTTAAAATTTATTTTACCTTTAGAAACGAATTTTTTACGAAAACTAATCCAAAGAAAAATTTTACATTATCAACGGATATGAATTATTTTTAGCATATTTTTTAGAAAAACTGTTAAAAATGCTACAACTGGTTAGTTTTCAAAATTTCTTAATTTTGCGCAATATCTTATTGTTGCCAAAATTTATTCATTATTCCATATTTTCCTTTTATATAATTTTTCTTTTCCTTTTTGAAGTTGAAAGTTACAAAAAAATGAATGCGTTACCTTAAAATTACCAAGGCTTTGACCTAAAAATAAGAATGCTAGAATTACAAATTATAATTCGGAAAACTCAAGAGTGGTCAGAGTGTTACAAACATAGATCATATTTTATTTCATTTTTTTAATGGGTGAAATAAAGAAATTATTCATTAAAATAGGACTAAACGCACTACTAGTGAAAATAGTTGCATTCAATTACTTATCTAACTTATTTTTTTCATAAATTTTAAAGAAAAAATATTGAAACTTAATAAAAACGAAATCGGTCAAATAGCTCTTGATAAATCAAACTTTAAATAAACCACTGTTATTAAAATCTTATATTTCAGAAACTATTCGACAGATTGCGCTCAAATTTCATTTTTAACTACTTAAAAGTGCATTCATTAAAATTATGTAAAAATGTGCCTCACAATTTAAAAACTTTTTAACCATTTTTAAATAAAATAATGAAAAATAATAACTATTAAAAATTATTATTATTTTTTCTGCATGGAAATATCTTTATGTAAACTAATCTTATAATTGTGTAGAAAAGTGTTTAGATTCTTTTGAAAAGTTTTTCGAAGTATGGCAAAATACGGAAAAATTTACATTAAGGGTTCCAAACTTTTGATCTCTTTGATTTGAAATACTTAAATAATTATTTTGAAACTTTAGAAGTGTTTAAGTAACGCCCATACTTATCAATAAAGTTCGAACTTTAAGAGGTTTGAGGGCCATAAATTAAGATCAGAAATGAATGTTTTTGAACACCCTATGCTAAAAAACACAGCGATGAGCTTGTAACTCTCGTCTATTACGTTGATTACCATATAAATTAACTGCACATAATTTCGTAAACTTTGCTAAAATTTTCATGGAGATGAGAATATTTTCATGAAAAACCATTATTCTTTTACTTATGCTTCCCTACTATAACTGCAGAAATATTCAATGAAATATACTAAAGTTTTTTGAGTAATATTTAATTAATGTAAAAATATCATTTTGAAATATTGAAAAAAAAAATCGTCAAAAATTGCACAAGTTATGGGTTTTTAAAATAATCCCTGCTCGGAAAATATTTAACATTTTTATCATGATTCTGCTTAAAATCGTATCTGGACAACAATAAAAAAATACGATTTATATATTTTAAAAATGTAAAAAGTTTGCATCAGATGTCTACGCTTTTGTACTTTTTTTTTTATTGAAAGCTCTAAATTATAAGGGGTTTTTCACAAATTTCATTTTGTATCAAAAAACAAAATTTCATAATAAAAATTAATATAATTAATGTAATTTCAGAATAATAATTAATTAATTACACCCTAAAATGATGGTCTGGACAACACGTGATGAAATTAGGAAATAAGACATTAATATAAAACATAATTTAATATGGTCTCTGGTCCTTTATAATAGCCATGTCATTTTGAATAAATCCTGTTTAATTTAACAAAATTAAAATTGTGGAAAACCCCTTTACCATTCGAAACTTTCTTTCCAAAATAATATGAACAAATTAAAAAATTGCTAGAAACTTTAAAAATTTTCAAGCCATTCAAATCGGAATTTTTAAAGTTATGAAAAATACTGTTCAAAACAAAATGAAAAAAAAATTTTTTAGTAAATGTTTTTCTTCCATGTGTTGTAAGAAAAAATTACTTTAAATACTCATATCTTGCGCAATTTTTAACAATATTTTTTTTCAAATTTTAGAATTACGCTTTTATTATTAACTGAAAATTTCCCTTAAAATTTTGTTTAATTTTATTGATTATTTCTGCAGTTATTGTAAGGAAACGTAAATAAAAAATAAAAAAAACGTTTTTAAAACGAAATTTTGTGCAGTTATTTCACATCATAATCAACTTAATTTACATCAGTTAGAAGCATTGTGTTGTATTTTATAGCAAAAACATTCTTTTCCGTTTGTAATTTATTGCCGGACCTCAAACTTCAGGAATTTTTAAACTTTATTCATATGTATGAGAAATCGTTTGACTTAAACAGTTCTAAAGTGTCAAAATATTTCTATAAGTAATTCTTTTCCTCTCCATAATTTTGTACAATCCCTGTATTTTGAGGGTCGGTCCAAATTCGTCGAAAAAAAGGTCTGATTATTCAACGAAAGAACGTTTTTAAGAGTGTGCGATTTTGTTACTTAAAATATTGTCTTCATTAATTAGTTGGCATATTTAGTGCTAGACCCACGGGCCATTAAGATTGAATACGAGAATGGGATAGCCTGGCTGGTAGGGCTCATGTCCAAGAGTTCGTGGGTTCGATCTCCGCCTGCCGAAGATTCCCTGTGTGGTGACTGATGCACGTTAAATCTGTCGAGTTACAAAGTCAAAATGATGTTTGAAATATCGGAAAAGATGTGAAATCACTCAGCGAGCGCAAGGTCTGGGCTGTAGGGAGGGGTGGTTCAAAACTTCCCAACCAAAAGAGTCCAATAAAACTGGAATCTGATCTGCGGAGAGAGAGAATCATTGTCATAGAGTAGCAAAATTCCCTTTCGGCTACATCAGGGAATTTTGCGACATCACAAATCTGCCATTGAATGTATGCAGCAGGCAGGGGACTAAAAACGCATCACTGGCGGTATCTCGTGCTTGACGGGTGATTTGTTAAATTTGAACATTTTAAAGACACAAAACTGACTGCACAGCTACAACTGAGCACAGTTGTTTCAAAGGAATGCTGCGACGAGGCACAAGCACTCGTCACCTATTAGTGTACAAAATAAAAAGGCTCTTCGTGTACAAAAACAACCCTCATATTAATATCTAGTACAGGCATCTTGCTTCCGCTCAATCAAAGTTGTACATAAAATCATTACTTTTATCCTTATTGTCTGTGTTCTTTCAATTAAGAGTAAAAGAAAGTACACGCTGCCTAACGTAGAAAATATTCGATTTTGCGAATAAATAAATAATAGTGGATATTAGTTTTTTCGAAACACACTCAGACACACACTATACAACATTTGAAGATGCAGTATTAAGTTTGAGAAATTTAGTGAAGGGAATGCAATAAGATCAGAATATTGTACACTATTGACAAAATTATGTCTAGTGTATGTATTTGCGTCTTGTGTGCTGGATATTGCTTGAATATTCACAAAATAACTTTCATAAAAATTTCCAATTACTGAAGTACGAGATTTGTGTTAGGTATTACCTGGGCAAACAGATATTTAGGACATTTCTTCTAGATTTTGGAATATCCAGCTCTGCAAGAAGGAGATAAAGATATTTTAAGGATGCTTGTGACATTATGGTTATTTTCAAAAGGAATCTAAACAAATGATATGTAGCAAAAACAAACTAAAGTTGCAACTTAGAATTCGCTGAACTGAAAGTGAATTATATTTTCTTTGAAAGCGCGATTTTATAATTATTATATTTTTTTTTGTTTAGATGAGAGTCAGAACTTAAATTTTAACTGCAGTGCTTATTGTTTTTTGATAGGCATTTGTAAAAACATGTTTTTATTCTTGCCTCTAGAGTCTTTTTTTTTTATTACTTCAAAGTTTTGCAACGCAGTGTGAGTGCTGCAGTCAAGTAAAATCTAACGCAAGATTGTTAAAAAAAACATAAAAAGAAAAGATATAAAAATACATATAAAGTCAGAAATGCAGCAGAAAACAACAAAGATATGTGTGTTAGCAGGAGACATCAGGGGACACACCTTTCTGTTGTCAGACCCAAAAACTGAAAGTGCCCCGAGGCCACATAATGGAAAAAACAAATAAGAAAAATCAATTAGAAAAATTGAAATGTAAATGCAAAGAAAAATTAGTGAAAACAATCTCGATTTAAAAGTACACATAGTAAGTCTTAATAATGACTTAAAAGCACACAGAGTAAGACTTAATAAAGAGACGCCCTCATATAGGAAACATAAATAAAGATAAAGTTACAGTTAGAATAACCACATCAAACTAAAATATAAATTGCCAAATCATGCAGAAAACTTTAAAAATAAATAAAAATTTTGAAAATTTTCAAAACTGAAACAAAAAAAAATTCAATTCGTATTATTTTTTAATCTAATTTATTTTCTTTCTTAATTAAAACAAAAACAAATTTGGATTGGACTGCTTTAAACGCTTTTCTATTTTGATTTTTTTTTAAAATGTTACCTATTTTGTCTTTTTCTGAATTTGTAAATTAATTTCATTCTTTGATTAGATTTATTATTGACTCGCCTCGCTTCAAATGACAAATTTTTTTTTTTTTTTGTTCCATACTTTTGCTACATCTAAAAATTAGTTTGGTCTTATTTTTTCAACTACATTTGGTGCTTCTTTTTAGAACTGAATGAAAATGTTTGTTTAGATGAAGAAGTTGAGCAAAGATCAGAGAAGAAGAAATGGATTCAAATGGCGATGGCTGTCGGAATAGTTAGTGTCATACTCATCGTCATTTTAGCATTGAGCATGTATTTCTTTTTCGAACACAAGAATAAACCGAAAAAAGAATCCTTCCTAGAAGAAACTGTAAGAATCTCTATTTTCTTATCACGTCTCTGTTTTTAGGGTAGATAGGTACTCTGTTTACGTTGAACTAGGGCTCATCAATGGGCTATTGGCGACGATCTGGGAATCATGCCATCGTAATATTTTGATCCTCTGCAGAAAGGATCGACCCTCAGCTTTGGTAAGCCGACGACCCGCGAGCAAAGTCGAGCACTTTACGGTAGAACAGTTTAACGAGGACCGATTCCGCGCACCCTCGGTCCCTACACTGGCTGATGGAAATTGTCACCCACCCGCTTACTGACCGTAACCAGTGACCATTCACTTCTGTGTTCTACTGAGAACCGTGTCTTTACGATCAGTTCACTGACCTGCTTTTAGGAAAATAAATAAACAAAATTCTCGGGATGATTCAACCATGGATCAACAACTGCTATCACTACAGAAGCATCCTTTCTTCCAGAGAACTTTGATTAAACGCTCGTTTTTCTCTCCATCCACTTGATTTTGGCCAGGATTATTTGAAAAAAGCAGATTCACATTTTTCCGATGTTTTAAATTGGCTCTGCTTTTTGCATCGCCAGTGCGGTTTTCAGGAGAACTCCTCCTGACATCAGTCTCGCATCGTAGCGGGTACCATGGTTACGAGTAAAAGTCACTTCGAATAGGGGGTGAATCGTGTAAGGGTCGTTTCACCGAATCCCTCTGATTCCCCCTTCGTATCGGCGTGGTAGTGATCTATTACCATACAATCGACCAATCCATAAACTATATTGGCAGTCTTTATCACTTCAGGGTGTGCGATGATAATCGCCAAATGAGGGAAGGCTTATGGAAAGGAATAGCTCTTTCGTAAAGAATGACCAGTATATTCGTTTGCAGTCGTCTGTTGCAGAAGTCAACTCAGGGGGGGGGGAGATGTGTGCTTTATTAATACACTTGTTGATAATTTGATTGAAATAAAAAAAGAAACTAAATCTGAAAACAGTTTTTTTTTAAAGTTTCTATCATATGCACAGTTATACCTTCTTTTTTTTCTTTCACTTGCCCCTGTTTGTTATTTCCTAAAAATAAAATTCTATTTTTAAAACGAATTCAAAAAAGGTTATATCCTAAAAACAAGATAATACGCTGATCAAGGGTAAATAACTTCAATTAAATATTATTTTTTATTTAATTTAATAATGATCGAAAAATTTCGAATTATTAGGTATACAATTTTTTGCATCAGTTTGAAGAATTTAATTTTACACGGCGAAATAAAAAAATTGTACAAAATCGGTCGACTAATTCCTAAGAAATCACATTTTAAATGCAATATATCCTTGATGACTTTCAGTTGAAGGGTCGCTAAAAAAATTCGAGAAAGCGAGTTTTTGAGTTAACAAGTTCAGAACTAAATATTTTCTAATGAGTAAAAAAAATATAGTTATTTTAAAATATTATTCTGAAAAGTAGAATCATGAAACATAAGAATAACTACTTTTAAATATGTATGTAATGATAGTTGATAAGTATAAATACAGCAATGATAATTTTATTTTTGAAAGTAAGACAGGAACAATTAGGCATTAAATAAAAAAGAATCGGTTTACAATGAACTTACATTGTGAATTTTCCAAAAAAATACATTTTCTATTTCGAAAAAAAACTCGATATAGTAAAGTTTTGAGAAGAAATCCTTCAGATATATAATTCCAAAGGGAAAAACATTTTTTTGACATAACAATGTTTTCTAGATATCTAAATTTGAAATATTGAGAGTATACTGAATCTGACTTTTTTGAAATTCATTCAGCTATTAATTTTTTGAAGTTATTAATCAGAATGTTTAACAATGCTTCGATAAAAACTTTTAAATTATTTAATTACTTTGAAAATTATTATTTTTGCTCTCAGTACTCAAACTTATAGTTTCTTTCTTTTCCACTCTGATTTGAATCAATGATTTTTTTAAACCGATTAAGTGACATAAATCTCAATTTTAATCGTTTGATTCAAAACGTTGACATGGCGACATTCTAAGCAATTTTTGATAGCAAAATATGAGCATAATAGGCAGAATAATGCCCAAGAAATAAAAAATGTGAGTTTTAAATATTTTTTTCATAAAAAATTCAGTTATATGATCTATAAAAAATAATTTTCCGGGATTACCTTATTTTACTTAAAACACTTGACACTTTACAATTCAATTTTTTCAATCATTATTAAATTGAACAAAAAAAATATTATTTTTGTATTTTAATTTAATTTTTAATAAAGGAGTTTTTCAAGGGCACGAAAAAACTTACTTATTTCTATAAAAATAACAAAAAGGACAAAATGTAAAAATAACACCAACGGCATTAAACTATCTAAAATAGTTGCTTTAACACTAAAAAATAAAAAATAGCAGTTTTGAGAAATTATTGAAATTACGTATGAAAATTATTCATAATTACATAGAAATTTGTATGCGTTTTTTATTTAATGTTTCCTGAAAATTGTGTTCCTGAAAATTTTGCTGCGTCTGATTTTAGATTAATTTTCATTTTAAAATATAAAATAAAGATTTACTGAACTTTTCCGTGAATTTTTGTTCAAGTGATTTCCCTTCGCTTATTCATGGTTGACGAACCCTTAAAAACATTATTTTCCAATGTCACTCGCTATTGAACTTCCGATGTTGGTAACAACTCCAGAAGGAAGTGTCTCAAATTCTCCTCATTTAATTAAAAATTTCTTTTCCAAAAATTAAGGCCCACCATCTTCTCTTTAAGAGAATAAAATTTCTTTACTGAGAAATCGAGCGACGAGAATCGACAATTGACAATAATGGATTTGCCATATATATTAAGACACATAATAATGTGCATACGTTGTTAGTAACTTACGAACGACTTTTCTCAAACAAGTTAACATAGACATCGATATCAGTCACTACAATAGCGATCTAGTTCTTGTTTCAATTTTCGATTTATGGAGCATGCGCAGCGAATCCTTATGAAAGAGGCACGATTTATCATTAATAATATTGGCGAGATTTTTGACTACATATTATCATGCCAAAGATAACCCCTTTAGTTCTTTTCGTTGTGAGGAAACATGCCCCAGGTGTTCTTTTCAAAAAATTGGGATGCCGGTATTTTCGATGAAACGACCCCAGAACCGGGGGGTGGGTTAATAGTTTTGATTTGATCTTGGTATGGGTCAGCGTGAGTGAACCAATCTCCATTGCAGCTCCTCCCTTGCCTATTACTTTTAGTCTGGAGAAGTTCTCCTCAAAGCCACACAATAATTGTGCTGTTGAAGTGCTTAATCGAAAATCTCAGTATTATTTATTTACTTTTTTGAATTGCGGAATTTTTACGAGTAAATGAAATATTAGTTTTATAAAAAATAAGTAACTTCAATACGATCCACTTCAAACAACGCACCCATTCATCAGTACTGAACAACAGACAAATACTGGTACAGATAATGAAGTGCCACCCGAGTGGTTAGCGTGCCTGACTGCGGAGCCATTGGCCGCGGGTTCGAATCCTGCTCAGGGCATGGATCTTTCTTTCTTTCTTTCTCTGTCCTTTCTCCTTTGTGTGACTGTGACCCGCCCTATAAACGGGTTTGTGGTTGCGTGACGTGGGCGACGCTGCTCCACCGCCACAGGTGCCCACTGGGTAATGAGAAGAGAGTAGCAGTTCTGGCATTCCTGTGGCTAATGGGACAAACCCCAAGTGCCCGCCATTAAAAAAAAAAAAAAAACAGTGAAGCTAAAATGATTCCAATGTTGTGTTTTTTTTTTATTTAATATTATTTGTTACTCGGTTGCTTTGCGTTATTTGATGAAGCAAAATCATATTTTTAACATTTCATCTCATGAAAATAAAGATGAACTGTATTCCGCATCATGTGACACAACGCTGTTGCTCAAGGCAACTCATGAAGTTTAAAATTTACTACAGCCGAACTACTTTCTCCCGTACTTATATCTTCGAGGGGTCATAAGAAATTTGTCATAAAAATGTACTGTACTGGTGAAAAAGTAATCGGCACCAAATTTACTCTAAAATGAGTTGTATCTATATAAGAGTATAATTGGTATCTATTAAAATTGCACCCATTACCGTGATGCCAGTAGTGCCGATTACCAAAATTAGACATCATTAGTGTTAATAATAGCATGGCTATTTTTTACGGTATCCCGTAACAAATAAGTACATTTTTCTATTCATTTTTTCTTTTTTGTTCATAGCTAAATTTTTACTTCAATTTGTAATTATTACTAAATTAAATAATCATTCACATCAATAATAATATCGGCGTTTTATTCCGTTTCTCTTCAACGAATTAACTCTATTTTTCCCTTAACTTCTTCATTTAGTTTAGAACTTACTTTTTTATTACCGTTAATTTAAAACTATTTAGTTTTATGAAAACACTTTTTAAAAGCATAACTATAAACAAATAAACAAGTGGTTTCAGATAACCTTAAAGATTAATTATCTGGCCAACAGGTCCGCTTATGCTACCACTATCACGTTGATAATTCAGATAATTTTTATTCATTATACCAGGTTAAATATTAGAGGAGCGCAATAGACAATTTGAATTAGAGCTATAAGCTAAAAAACACCACTGATGTTATTTTAAAAATATTTGACAAAACTGAGTCGCTTATAGTTCACATCAGGTAGCGGGTTCGAATCCCGCTGTAACCCTGGATGTATTCTTTGTGATGTCTTTCTCTGAATTGTTCCATCTGTATTTTCTACTTGACAATGACTTATAAGCCTATATTGAGCACACAAGTCAGCAAATGTATGTAATCTCAATAAAATAAATAAAATATAGTTCACATTAAAACAATTGCTTCCGCTAAGTCAATGAGAAAATTCCATTCCTTAAATGTCTCTAAATTTAAAAATCAGATCAAAAATCCGAAATCGGGCTTCGTAATAAATTTACAAATATACTCAGCTTCATATTCAATTTCGTATTCTTAGAATCTACCGTTTACGCCACAATACAGACGCACAAAGGTTTTAATATGTGTTATATATATTTACGGAGATTGTGTTTCTTTGTAACAATTTTTTTTACGAGGAATTAGGGAAATAGAATGAAAGTGTCTATATTTTCGTCTTCTCAAAAGGAAATTCCTTATTTTATTAAATCTCGAATAAATTCGGGTTTCTTGTAAAACATTTAAAAAGGCTTTCATATTGAATGGGTAAGGCTTGTTAAAATTGTAAAGCTTTAAAGAACTATTTATTTCATTTTTAAAATCATTTGTATCAGAATTACATTTAAAAAGACAATTTAAAAAATTATTCAATAACTTCGAGTTGATGTCTCAGGGGATAGAGCGTTCGCCATCCAATGAGGTGAACCGGGTTCGAATCCAGCGATGGTGGGTCGATACGAATCCGGCTCGAACAGACCACAATGCTGACATAAAATATCCTCATTTGTAGACGGATTGTGAGTCCTCTTACCGTCAGGCTAACCGTGGGAGGTTCTCGTGGTCTTCCTCTCCATGTAACGCAAATGCTGTTAGTTCCATCAAAAAAGTCCTCCGCGAATTTCCTTTAATACTGGATCCAGGAGTTCCCTTGTCTTTTGGATGGGGTTCAACATGGTAGCCGTAAACCCTAAATTGGGTCTATTCAACGAAGGTTATAAAAAAAAATAATAATAACAACTTCGTGCACTCCTGACCATTTTTCTGGATGAGCGGGATAAATCTAATAATTGAATTTCTTTTTCAGACTCTGTTCGGACGGAGTAAAAATCTTAGGTGTGACTCTCCCCAAAATGCATCTCGAAAAGTAAGAAGAATTTCTTTCACAATATTTAAGACATTTTAGGAATTGAATGCAAAACACAATGAAGGAGCTTTCGTTTGATAAAACCTCACAGAACCTACTTAAACCTAATTTCTAAAAGCTTTCTTTAAATTAATGATATTCAGTAATGATACTATTTTTATGTGAAGATAATAATCTTTTTTACCATACATTAGGAATAATATACCATGAATTAGAAATAATTTCCTTTTTTCAAAAATTGGATTCTGAAAAAAGTCATTGAATGCTCATGTGTCTGGTTATTTCTTTATTTGTCTGAGATGGTATCGTAACAGCATAAAATACAATTATGGCAATTTCTTTCTTTACAATGAAAAGATTTCATCTTAATATTACAACATCAGAACAACACAACAAAACTGTAAAACGGATCTAAAAAATAATTCCAAAAATTATTTATTATTTTGTGTTACACTTCTCGGTTGATTATTATATTAAACATCCCATAAAAATAAAGATGAACTGCGTCATCTGGCTATTGCTCGAGACAATGGTATTCAATATCGAGAAACTTTGGAAAATCTATCAAAAAAAATGTACAGTATGGGTACAATAGTAATCAACATCAAATTTACTTTTAAAATACTTTCTACATATATAAGAGTACATTTGGTTGAGTGTATTATTTTGATACGTTTATTTTTCATAATATATTAATGAGAATTGCCAAACGAAAAATGATTATCGTAAGTGTATTGGAACGAGCAATTTTCTTTAAATTTTATTATTGCTTCAAAAGTATCTCAATAATAGCGGCAAAAGTGCTTCATAAATATTTTTTTTTCTCATTACATTCTACTATTGTAAGCAATAAAAGCAACATCTGTGAAATTTAACGTCAACTGATTATAATAATTTTCACTAAGGTCACTTAGAACAAATGTAGCTCCATTTAACAGTTTTTTTTAAACCCATTGGCAAAATGGGTGTTGTTTTGGGTTTGATGACATGCGCACCCTATTTGGACGTCATCACACTTTTCAACTGTGTTCAAGAGTCATAGTAAACAGTGCGCATGCGTCGTCAATGCATGCGTTGCTATAGCAACCGTTGCTGTCTGATAATTTTTTTTAGAATTCTTGTTTATTATTATTTTTATTTTCCCCAAGTGCATTTTTAAGACTTTTCCAATATGTTAATTTTATGTATTTATGTTCTTTATGATGAAATCATTAATAATGGCCGGAGGTTAAATATTCAATAAATATTTGAAAATACATTATGATATGAAAAAAAAAATTCAGACTATCGGATGACAAGAGCACAGCCGTTGTGGTGGTTATAAAATAAAATAATACAATGGATGCAGATTTTGCAACTCATGACTTAAAATGATGTGGCGTTCATGAAAGTCTATTCATGTGTTCACGTATTTCTATATGAAAGGTTTGGAAGAGAGAAAAACATTTAACCAATGAGTAATCTGTGATCTCAATAATGAAGCCACAATTTTCTTTTACTTGTAAACAAAAACATAACTAATAGATTTTATTCTGTCCCAAATTGAGTTGTAACCAATTAACAAAGTAAAGAGAAATTAACTATCATATATACTTTCATAAGCCATAATAAATTCTCAAAGGGTTTATTTAAAGGTAGGTTGGTGGTTATAACAGTTCACATCCCCACTCCACTAGGGAGGGCGTGTGAACAAAACAACGGATGGTTCCGGCAGATCGTTTATGGAACACGTTATTCAGTAAGAGACATGCGAAAACCATCGGTCTCGCATTAAATACAAATAGAAATTGAGTAGAAAGGCTCAGTCTTGTAACCTTACGCATTAATGAAAATCATTTAATGCTTCCTAATATGGAAGTAAAAGAGGGACAAGATTCTAAAAATAACTCCTCCTTTGAAATATAAAACTAATTATTATTCAATGGTATGTATTCAGCCTTGAAGTCCCAAAATAGAATTTCTACATCTATTCTTTACCAAAGACATTTTATGAAAACGCAAGTGTTTTAATGTTGTTAGTAATACAAAAGTATTTATAATTTTTGTATTACATATATATATATATATATATATATATATATATATATATATATATATATATATATATATATATATATATATATATATAAATTATAGTTTGGAGTGGTGGTAGATGACGGGGAGTTGAATACATGTGCAGTCCTGTATTCTTGGGATAAATCTCGAGGAAGTGCATCCTGTGTCAGGGAAGAACTGGAATGCTGCATCAAAAACAACAAAGGTAAGTCGATTTTCAAAAAAAAAAATTATTTTTTTGCAATACGTCATTTGAAAATCTGATCAGAAAATAAAATAAAAAGGAATCGCACTTTTCTCTCCTTTGTAAATATCTTTTCATTCAACGCAATAACTGTTATTGCACTACAGTCCCTGGCTTTTGCTTTCGATGTAAACAATAGAGTTTGAAATGGAAAGGGTACTTACCCCTTTCTTAGGTTCTTTTGACGCAAAAGGTTCTGTAAAAGATTTCTTAACAAAATAAACGATCTGGAAGAACATAGATATAGTAAGTAAATTACATAGATATACAAGTAAATTACAGATAAAAAGATATGCCACTGGATGACAACTGACATGCTGCCTTTTTTTTCTTAATTGTATAAAGACAAGAACTCCTAACGCGCATGCGTTAGGAGAGTTCCGTTTTTGGCGGTTGCATTTCCGACATTGCTCCCACCTTGCGTACTTGAAAAAAATATAAAGGAAAGTACGCAATCAAAGTCACATTAGTGTATAAAGTCACAGTTCAAGTCTCTGAACAGGTTTTACTACCCGGCCACATCCGTCTTCTTGTTCTTGACAGTTCGCATTCGAAATCTCCATTGATGCTGACTCTTCAATCAAGGAGAATCTCTCTTCACCTTCTACTTCCAATGGATGAAGTCTTTGGTATGGTCGAACAACTTCTCCATTCATAGTTTTTATTCGTGCAACACTAGAGTTTCTATCAACTCCAGGATAATGTTTCAATATTTTAGCCATAGGCCAGTCTAATCTTTTAGCATTGTCATTTCCTACAAGAACAACTTTAAGGGTGGTGGGGAGTTTGTTTTTTGAATGATTTTTCAATTGACCCAAGTACTCAATATGGAATCTTTTCATTATATCTTCTTTTAATTTCTGGCGAGAGTGGAAGCTTTTATTCAGATGTGCCGAATCATATACGTCTAGTTCAGGTAAACTTCCAAATCGGATTTCTTTCAGAAATAAAGATGGAATTAAAGGATGTAAGTCGTCGACATCTTCGGAAAGATAAGTTAGAGGTCGATTATTTATAATGCTCTCAGCTTCGCCCAAAATGGTATACAGTTCATCAAAATTTAGCCGAGCTCGTCCCAATACTCTTCGCAATATTCATTTGGTCATTCCAATAAGACGCTCCCTCCATCCGCCCCACCACGGGGCCGTAGGAGGGATGAACGTCCACTTAATTCTTTGTATTGAAGCTATTTCTTCGAGTTTTTGCCAGTCGATGGATTGGAAAACATTATAAGCTGCTATAAAGTTTTTGCCGTTGTCAGAGTAGAGAGGAGAGGGTCTTCCTCTTCTGGAAACGAACCTTCGGAAAGCTAGTAAGAAGGTTTCAGTGCTCAGTAATGGAACAAGTTCAATGTGTACTGCTCTGATTATTACACACGTAAATAAGACAAACCAGATTTTTTCTCCATTACTTAAATACAATGGTCCTCCTAAATCTATACCCGTTATTTCAAAAGCAGCAGCGCTTTTCACTCGTTTCTCAGGTAAAGGAGCTGGCAATACCTCTGCATTCTGGACTTTAAATCGTTGGCAATTTATACATCCCCTAATGACTCGACGAATAGTTCCTGTACATTTTATTATCCAGAATTTTTCTCTTAATAGAGTCATTAAGATTTGAACTCCAGCATGACTCAACTTCTTACGATGATGTTCAAGTATCAGCAAATCAACAACAGGATGCTTACCGGAAGCACAATGGGTCGTTTAAAATCATCGGTGTCTTCTCGTTGAGTCTAACGGGTGGTCACTCGAATTACACCAGATTCATCCAATTGTGGTCGTAATGATTTCAAAATAGGATTCGAAACGGCTCTAAAAGCTTCTAATTGTTCAATAAAATTACTTCACCTCTCTCTATTCCTTCAACGGCGAGTGCACCTTTCTATCCTCGGCTTCCTAACATTAAAAAGGAAACGCATCACCCAAGAGATTGTTCTTACAAACTTAGGGTATGAAGAAAACTTGTTTTGATACCATGGTATCTTCTCTGTATTTACAATAGCAGTTTTCTTCTTCTCTTGACTTAAAATTTCCTCGTCCATCTCAATTTGAACTAATTTAGGCCATATTTTCTTCGGATACTTTAGCCATTCTGGGCCCTGTAACCATCTTGATTCAATTAGTTGTTTGATGGTATTACAACGAGACGGTATATCTGCAGGATTATATTTTCCAGGTATGTGATGCCAATCTTTAGGATGGGATACAGTTCGAATTTCATATACTCGATTGGCGACAAAAGTAGCCCAATAATCTTCTCTTTTTTTCCACCCAAGAGCATTTGTGGAATCAGTCCAATAGTATGTTTCAATATCTGGTTCTATTCTGTCTTTTTTAACATTCTCAGCTAGGCGAGCAGCAATTAAACACGCTAAAAGCTCAAGTCTTGGGATCGTTATTGCCTTCAATGGTGATACTCTGTTCTCAGCTCTGACTAATTCGCAGGACACGGATTCTTTGGTTTCTAGTCGAATAAAAATACAAACAGCATAGGCATATTGACCGGCATCAGCAAACACATGCAGGCTACAGTGTTTCAAGGGGAAAAGTTGTTTTCATCAACCATCTAGAAATAAAAATGTCTTTCAAAAGTACAATTTGATTTTGCCAATTCAGAAATTTCTTTGCGATATCTGCAGGTAGTTCTTTATCCCGTGGAATCTTTTGTTTCCAGCAATCTTGGAGAAGTGATTTTGGCAACAATGTAAAAGGACAAACCATGCCTAGAGGATCATAAATTTGTTGAGCAACAGCCAGAATTTTCCTTTTTGTTACTGGAAAAGGATCTTTAGTTACGTTATAATTTGAATTGCAGTACAATACATCTTTTGATAAATCCCAGGAAAGTCGAAATTAGTTTTCCTTTGTCCAGCTTCTCTGTCTCTTCAGTGATTATAGTTGGAAAAGGGTCATTCTCTAAGATAGTATAATTTCTTCGCCATCCTTTCAAATCAAATTTTCCAGACAATAATAATTCTTTCGATTGTTCCACAAAAGTTTCCCTGTCTTCAATCGTGTCGAAAATGGCGAGACAATTATCAACATAAAAAGTGTCCCGTAACAATAAAGCAGTGTCCTTCAAGAGGTTGAATTCTTCGTTCGTGCTGAAGCATCGAAAACGGGTCTTTTTTTTGTCGTTGATGAATTTTTACTTACAGCTCTGTGGAGAAGAAAATGTCCAGGTAGAACCTCATTATCCGTATTCACTTCTTCAATAATTCCTTCATTCAACCAGGCCAACAAGACGTCTTGATAAGCATCCAGGAGTTTTCCTTATGTCACCGCATATCTTTTCTTGTTCTAATACTTCGAAATTACAATTGTAAGCTTCATCCAAACTAGTTAAATATACTCTAAAACAGCGATGCGTTTGCTGCGGAGATTCAAGGCCACCGAATAAGCTATGTATTATAGGAACTTCTCCTAAACTCTCATAGTTCATCAATTTTACAGTCTTTGCACTAATATAGGAATGCTGGCTACCTGTATCAATCAGGGCCCGTATAAGATGTCTAGTATTTTTAGCTCTAAGATATACCTGTAAAGTTTGTAACAATACACTATTTTTATTCGACTGAATTGTAAGTGTTTGATCTTTCGAATATTCATCAGGTTTAGGGGTATCTGCTATTTCGGATTCATTGGACAAATTTGGACAATGAAATTTACAGCAACAGAAACACTTTATTTCACAATAACACTCTTTAGAAGCATGACCCTTTTTTAAACATTTGAAACCAGCAACCAGATTTCTTAACTAGCTCTCGTCTTTCATCTAAACTCATATTTTTTGCTTTATTGCAATCTGAAGAATAATGTTTTTTAGCACAAAAAATACACTCTCTTTCAAAATTATCATTTGCATTTAACAGTCCTGAAGCAGTAGGAATATCATATTTGTTTTCATTAAAATTACGCTTATAATATTTCTTATGTGTTTCTCTATCATAATCAAATGTATTTTCAGCAATGGCTAATCTTTGTTCTCCTTCTACTTCTGATTTCAAAAATTCCAAGAGAAGAGTTAATTTATTTATTTCCCCCTCTTCCTTATTTTTTTTTTTTTTTTTTACTAAAAGAGAACTAATATGGCGATCCCATATTTTCAAAATATCATCTGACAAACAGCTTTCTACCAGTGGGTACGCTTCGATTTTATCATAAAGTTTAACCAAATTGCATTTATTATGATTTACAACTAAACTCAGCAATTCTCTTACGTATACTTCAATAAGAAGTTTATCTTTCACAAAACGCGCTTTTAAGCCTTCGATTACAAGAGGATAATTCGAAGCGGTAGGGAGAAAACTTTCCACAAGGTCACGAGCACGTGATTTTTCCGCAGTGCTCTGAATTAAATAAACAAATTTGTCTTCTGCCGATAAATCTGGGTCATCATTAATTTTTTTAAACTAACTCCAAAATCCAATCCACCCTTTAATTGAACCATCATACTTGGGCAATCATCATACTTTCATCTAAGAGTCTTTTTATTTACCGATTCAAAAAAGGAATCATTATTCTTTATAAGCGGTTACTGACTAAGCGATTTACTTAAACGCTCCACTTTCGTTTTGAGCATAACGTATTTGTCTGCGTACGAAGCTATTTTTTCATATTCAGAATCATTTTGAGATATTTGTGTATCTTTTGAGAGAATGTTTATCATTTGGTTATCGGCCACTTCTAATTTTCGGAATTTATCACTTAAAAGTGACATCAAAATATCTAATTCATCGTAATTAATGGGTTTCGTATTCAACGCTACCTCTATTTCGTTTATTAATAGTTTCGATTATTTTAAATCTTATACAGTTTTAGTGACCCGGCGTCCCTGTTCTGGGTGCCAATAATTTTGCTTTCGATGTAAACAATAGAGTTTGAAATGATATGTAAAGGGTACTTACCCCTTTCCTAGGTTCTTTTGACGCAAAAGGTTCTGTAAGAGATTTCTTAACAAAATAAACGATCTGGAAAAACATAGATATATATTTATTAACACAAGTAAACTAACGTAGTTTATTAACACAAGTCTTAACGTCTAGCTTTTGTATACTTTTTTGAACACTGAAGTTCCGAAAACTTTTCACTGTAGAAAATTCTAAACCTGTGCATTTCAATATTAATTTGAAATTACAAACAGTTCACATATTTTTCTTAATCACACTATTCTAAATTTCAGTTGTTGAGAAAAGTAACTGTTGTAAGTTTAGTTTTAAAGTCTTTCCCACCAGAGGGCTCAAACCATATGTTGTAAAACAATATGAAATAGTACTGAAAGCCGGATGTAAAGCATCGGCTTCGATGAAGATTATTTTGTGAGAATTTTTTTGATAATTCGGTGAGAATTCCCCCGATTAGCCATATGATGCTCACTACGTGCTCTTGCGCGCCGAATCCAATCAATTAAAAATGAAAACTGTTGCCAGCGCGAGAAAAGAAATATCATCGGTTTTATTGATACATACGTACGTATTAGCGTTTTATATAATATAGATATGGTCTCATTTAACCCATTGTTACACGAAAGTAAAAAAGGGCAAAGAGTCGACAATGAAGCTGTATAGTATCACCTGATTATTAAGATTTCACATCTAATATTTTGGCCAGGTTGATTGAGTAAATGTATGGAGAATTTCATTTTAAAAAGAGAGATTTATAATGCCAGTAACCAAAATTAAGCATCGTTTGGCGTCAACTTTGACGTTTCTCCATAACAAATAATTAAATTTTCTCCATTCATTTCGGCTTTTAGTACATAGTTTATTCTTTTATTTCGATAAGTACTTATATCCGAAGCATCATTGATAACAGTTTTGCGACTTATTAGCATAGCCTTAAATATATTACTTATGCTGTCCCTCATATGCTTGTTTCGATATACCAAATAGATACCAAATTGATATACCAATAGATAGAACTAATAGATACCAACTATATTAATATTAAATACTGCAGTAATAGGTTTTTTTACAGCCGGAATCGTAAAAGTTTTTCATTCTAGTTATACGAGAATGGGATACCCGTAAGTGACAGTATCTTGATGGGTTGTTGAAACATAGTATTTGTTTACTTCAGCAACTGTTCTTTCCATTCCATTTCGAGTAAGCCATGCCCGTCCAGTATCAATTCTCTTAAGTGACACATTCTATATTCTTTCACAAAGATTTCAATTCCTTCACTATATATTTACACAGAGATTTAACACAAAGCCATATGGAGCATAAACCAACTAATTACGCTTTGAAGTTGCCAGGTACTCGAAACAAAAATATATCACGGTTACAATGAAATACATATAATAAATCTAAGTTAAGTAAAAAAGTAGACGAGTTATATTTCAACTGATTTGATGTGAGATACGAATCTGTATTTAATTAACTCGTCCTTCATTAACATCCTAACTTGCGTAGAGAAAATTATAGCTCCACTTTGATGCGCCATTTTGCTGATAAATATTAGCTGACGTCATAGCTCACATGTGTGGAGGTCTTCTTTTTCTTAAAGAATGGCCGAATTACCAAATTTACTGAAAATATTGGTTTCCCTTAAAGACAATAAATTTCAATAGGAAAAAAAAATTAAAAATAAACTTAACTATGATTTTGCAAGAAAAGTAAAACATAAAATATAGGTTGCAACTTAAAGAATCGAATTGACGCAATCGATTTTTTTTTTCAGAGCATTTTATATAAGTTTATTTCAGAACTAAACAATGCTCATTCTTTTTTTTTTAAATTTTTTATTAATTTATTGTTATATTTATTCGTTTTGACAATATTTAAAACAACAATAACTATGAAATTGCAATAACTTTTGTACAAATTTGATTTACACCCGCGACAAGTTTATAAATAAAAGCACGTCAAATTTCACTTTTATTTAATAAGTAAGTTAAATACATTTTTTTTTTAGTTCTCTCACTTTTCAACAACGTTGCTATCTTTAACCGACTTTATAAGAAGAGAGAAATGATACATAATATTTGTCTCTTGTTATAATAACATAATGATATATTTGGATATAATAATGATATGCAAATAACGATGCGTCACCAGCATTCTCGTTTATTTTTTACATTGTGCATACAAAGGTCTATTAATACACATTTTTTTCAAGTTCAGTTGATTGTTTTTCAGTTAACATCGTGATGTCTTATAAGTAATTCATCTACATTTGGAATTTCACTCAAGTTTTGATCACGTTAAGTTAGAGATCATTTTTTTTTTCATTTGAGAGAACACTATAATTTATTTACAACTCAATCACGTCTCACTTGAATGAAGACAAAAGAAAAATTATACTTAAAAAGTGTCCAGACAAGTGTCATGTCTCCACACATATTATATTATCTATTAGTCATAAAAGAAGCAAGATCGAACCTGTCTAAAAATGCAAACTTGAGTAAATAATTCTAGACATCATTTTAAAGTTTAATGAATGCATAATTTCTAACTTCTTCCCTTGTAGAGACAGAAAGATTTTTTTTCAATTTTAAGTATTACCAAATGTCACTATTTCATTTTTGATGTAATAAAGTTGGTTTACGACCCCCACGATATATATATATATAACATTTAAAAGAATAGAATAGACCTAATAGTAATGCAGTGACATGTTTAAGTTATGGCCAAATTAAACTGAGCTAGATCATGTAATAAATATGTAACCACCACTATATGTTATTTTTTAAATAAAATGCGAGTATATTGGTATGAGAACCGTGATCATCCAGACATCTAAAGGTTAAAGTGATAAAAAAAGGAAATTCCTGTTAGCATTAAAGTATGTCCTCTGCGCAGTTCCTTCAAACTCATCTACTGTTCAAGATAGAGATATCAAAAAGTTGCAGTAAAACCACAAATTGAGAAGTTATTTTTCCACCTTGTATTTTTTTAAAAATGAACTATAATTTGTTTTGTCACGCAATTGACAGTGTAACATAACATTGCTTTACCAAAATTAACTGCAGATTTTTGAGTAATAAATCGATAGAAGTATTCTATTTGTCTATTTCCACAAATAGGTTCCAATAAGATCTCTTTGTATACCCCGGGCAGAAGCAATCTTGTATGAAGGTATTAAAAAGTCAAGCTTTTCGCAGAAAAACTCACTTGTAACCTGAAGCTAGAGTTACCGGGTATTTTTCCCAATATATTTTAACACAGAATGCTAATTCAAAAAAAAAAAAAAAAAAAAAAAAAAAACATCCTTTCTACAATGTAAAAACTGTGGTGCAATATCTATTATTACGAATTTGTATATATGCGTTTAATTTTGTAAATATTCCTTGTTACGAGGCTAAATATCTGAGACGGACCCAAAATTAATTTCAAAATTTTCAAGAAAGTCTCGTAATTCTAACGTAATTTAGAGAGAAAATAATTCCTAATGCATTTCTTATGGAAAATTTGGATTGGCGACATTTTGTTTTGCCGACTTGGTGATAATTTTGTAAAATTGGCGATACTTGGCAGCCATTTTGGCAATAAAATGATAATTGTAGAAACTTCGAGCTACAAAGCAATAAAGCCAATATTTACGGAGTTATACGAGAATTGTCTAGAATCACGTCGCAAGTTTTTCGCCGAGCTTCGATAAATTAAGAGTGTGCTCGCAGTGTGTGTTCTGGCCTGAGTTGGAAATTTTCTCGTCTGCGATTGTGAATCCTTTGTCTTGTTGTATACCACACTGTTATTGTAGCTGTAATGGGGTGCTAGAAATCTCTGTATTTTCTGAAAGATTCGGCTCATAAATTTTTGAAGTCTTTTCGTTCTTTTATTCATCTCTAATCGAAACGAACTCCGGTACACTATCTAAAATTTTTGAAAAGCTCTGAAACATTGTCCCAAATCGAGGCAATAAAGGAAGTAACTAAATGTAAAATCCAATAAATGCGAAAGTTTACACCATTCATGAATTATTTTCGCCCATTTTGGAGTCAGACGATCGATATTTCTTGTTTACTATCGAGCAGATAAAGTAGCTGAATATTTCACGAAATATTATTATAATTAAATGGTTATAATGTGTATGATTTTAGTTTTATAATAAAGATAACTACGTTCTCATAAGACAGTTTTCATAAATCTGTCAATTGTATTAAATAATTTTATAATATTTAATTTATGTCTGCTTTGGTTTTGTTAAACCTTGATAGAAATCATATTCCTTATGTATATTTGATTTACAAACTTTAAGAAATATCATAAATCCTATCATAGAAATAACTTTCTTATGTCTTTAATTTATAATTTTTATATTAACGAAAAGAATACTTTACAACGTGTAAAAGAACGGTGTAGTAAAGAATTATCTGTACAAGAATTGTGTCCCTTTTGTCGGAGTCGTTTTTACAACGTTTAGTTGTGTAACGACCTCTCTAGCAAAGTTATGGATTTTATTTTATGTTGAAGTGAACTGTTATGGGTGGAAGGTAGGTTGACAGAAAATTATGGAATAAAGTTAAAAAATATATATACAAGTTTTAACGATTCTTTCTCATTGCAATTTAAGAAGCCTTTCAAAGCTTGTAAAGGTATAGGAACTTTATTTTTCAATTATAACAACCGAAAAGATAAACAAATACATATATTTACTGTGAACGGCAATTTTGAGTACAAAGTTGCAACATTATGGTAACAGAATTCGTATTGAAGAAGCGATATTATTAAACCATAACTAAATTCACCAAAATTGTATAGAGCGATATCAATTTTTTAAAAAAAAATTATGATGATTATAAGTATATGTTTTAATGTTTTTGCACCTTAAATGCTCTTATTTTAAATCTCCTTAAGGCGTGTCAGTTTCTTGTTTTAAATGATGTTCGGAATGAGAAAAATTCTTGAAAAATCCATTATTTGGTTTGTGAAATATTAAAAAAATTTCGCATTTTATTAAGTACTATGTAACAAACCCCTTTCTTAAATCGGAGTTTTCTATACAGACTTATAAGATTATGAAGATTATTAATTATAGATTTGAAATAGCCCAATCTACATCAATATGTAGTCATCGTTGACAAAATTGTTTTTTCTTGTAGTGTAATTTTTCGATAGTCTTAGAACTTCAAAAAGTTTCTAGCTCACCAGTTTTTGTTTTATTGTTATTTTTAAAAAAATTCAGACACTCTTCGAAGTATCTTGTTTAATTTTAAATTCATTTGATTCACTCTACAGAGTCACGAAATTTTTTTAATAAACATGAAAATATAATTGAGGAGTGTTTTCCGAAGATAGTTTTTGCGACACAATAAAAATTTAATGCCAAGGTACGTTACGTTTACATACAGTTACCAAAAACACTTCAATCTATATATATATTTCTCTTACACGGCGATAAAAAAAAGCCTCATTACAACTCCCCGAATGGCAACGCTAGAAAATAGACCAATGATTGCCGCTAAAAATGTCACATGCCAAATCTAGCTAAGATGGCTCAACATATAGCACTTTTAAAAACGGAAACTGAAATAACCAGGGAGAGCATAAGCTAGGCAGAAGTCTTTGTCGATAGATCTCTATTTTAGTTTTTTGTCGAAAGCGTTTTTTTTTTATCGAATTTATGTATTACGAATTTATTTGACAATTTTTGATTTATATCACGAATTTATTTGTTTTACTAGAATTTATTTGTTTATGCAGGTTTTTCCATTGCAATTCACTTATTTAAATTTTTAATAGACTTAATTATAGCCGAAATTTTAACCTTTTTAAAGAGATATCAGTTTTAGAAATTTTATCTTAAGATTTTATACTATAACACATTTCTAATAGATTTAACGAATTACATGTCATTTATTTGAATTCAAATTTATTTTAAGGACTCAGTATTTACTAAAAAGATGTAATTTTTTTTAGAAAAAAAAGTTTTATATGGATTTGAATGATTGTTTTGAATTCTTAGAATTTTGTGCATTTGCAATGTACCTAAGTTAGTAGCGAGCGAAGCGAGACTGGTTTGCGAAGTAAACCATATAACATTGCGTAGAAATTTTCGGGGGTTGGCGAGCGTGCGTTAGCGAGCAGGGGGCGCAGCCCACTAGTTTATTTAAATACCTTAAAAACGAATTATTTGGGTAAAAATTTAAGTAAAAATTAAAATTTGTTCGCAAGGAACTTTTTTAATTATCAACACTTAAAAGCCATATTTTTGGCTATCGTTTAAAATCTAATTTTTTAATTTTTTTTCTAAAACATATTGTACACAGATTTCTATGAGTGTTATCAGTATTGTGGTAAAATTTGAAAATGAACGAATAAAAATTGAGCTTATTTTGTTTTAAATTTCCGCTTCCTAAATTTTTTATTGAAGTCATTATTTGTGTGTAGGTGGATTGTCAAGTCGTCATCCCGAGAATCACATGAGACGGATCACGGTTTGTGTTAAAAATGTTACCAACACGATTGAAGAGGCACAAGATATTCCTGTTCATGTTGCAACAGGCAGGAAGATTCAAATGAAGGGCGGGTAAGCGACATTCTGAAATTCATGCAAAAAATATTCAAAGGCTGCTTCTACAGTCTTATTAACCTTCGGCTTACGGGTTCCAGAAGTGGACCAGAATGACAGTAAGTAAAGGGTTAATAGAGCGAAGTGCATCATCAAATCCTATAAAATAAGAATACATCAAATGAGTTTAGTCGGAACCAACAATTGACAGATTACTTTAACAGCCGAGACACGCTTGAAAAACGTATGCATTGTTGTAGTTCATTTACGTTGCACTGGGCGACGGTCTGGGAAGCATCCCTGAGGATGATTCGAGGACATGCCACCCCCAGTTCGGTAGCCCAACGATCCGTGACTGAACCATCCGTCCACTGCGGGACTTAAGCGCATTGAAAAAAAAGAGGGAAAACTATAATAATAATTCTATATTAGTCTTAGAACTGGATCCTTGAGGCAGTAAAGAAATACCAAAACTGTGGTCATAGATATTCTTAATTATTGTGCAACTTTTTAATAATACTATTGCATTACTATATAAAGGAACTTCATTTGAGAGAGTCTACCTTTAGTGTCTGCTGTAGAAAGTTTTGCAAGTATATAAATGGCAAGGTGTATTCTTAGAAAGGTAAAGAAAACTACTCTAGTATTCAAACAAGCTAGGGTCATTACTAATACTCTATTGAATAAAATTAGAGCATTAATAAATCTATTACGGCTAAGATGATTAAATAATAGATGAACAAAATTCGCCATTTCGAGAGCTCTCCATTGCTGAAATCATATCCATCCAATTAAATCTTGGTACTTCCGTCATGAGGCACATCTATCTGCAGTGAAATGAAACACCAAAATAGAGTAAAATTTTATATGAAAATATATCAAAGCAGGATGATGATAGAATAACCGGAATCACAAGATAGTCTAAAAATGATGTAGAAAAATTGAGAGAATTTAATAACAGATTCCAATGTATGTTTCACAACGATTTCTCGTGGTGTTTAAAAAATTAACAAATGTTTCGGGGACAATGAATCTTCAATTGATACAGTTTCATTAGGCTTCTGTTGACAAGTTGCATAGTTTTGCCGATATTATCCCAGATATCATTTTCAGAATGTCATCTCATTCCTTTGTGTCGAGGAATTCAGGAGGTCAAGTGGAGACGTACAGCGTTTTTGAACATATGTTTCTAAAACCTTCCTTATACCTCATGTTCAATAAGTGTTCCTTTTCACGATGTTGAACTTGTGGTGGCGGGTTATCTCTGTATGCATACAAGTTAAGAATCATTGTTCAGACTCATTAGTGGATTCATAGCACATGTGTCCAAAATGGATGATATTTGGAGTGAACTTTTTCCCTCACCTGAACTCATCCTGAATTCTTTGAGGTTTAAATTTTTAGAGTATTATATTCGACGATTATTCAGTCGACAATTCATTTTTCATCTGTGATAGGGATTGAACGGGTCGATGAATATCTTGAAGATATTCAAGAGATGATGTGGCCAGCCAGGTCCTTAGACCTGAATCCTATAGTGCAGACAAATCTCTATACCTCTTCCAGAAACTTTCAGATGAAAGTACTGCGTTCATGGAGATCTGTTGTCCAAAGATTCCCGATTCATAAAAATTTTTCTTAAACGTAAATAGCCTGAAGATCCATCTTTTTTAGTCGGAGCAAGTTCATATTAAGCCCTCGTCTGTGCAACTCACTGTAATGCCCATAAATAAGACAATTTTAAAAAACATACTGCGCACGCAATACTAATCGGTTTTAGTTTGTATGGACATCTTTACAGTGTTGTATAATGTAAATACAATTTGCGAGCTGAGATCAGAAATTGAATAAAATACATTACAATGTTCGATAATTAATTTAATAGTGCATTATATTACTTATTTAAGTCATTTGGTAAAAACACTCAGATAACTACTTACATGCATTGAACCCTATTTCCATGAAAATATCTTTAATTAATAATCGTTGAAAATATTGATTGATTGATTTTTAAACGAAGCAAAGATTAAAAAGAGTTTTTAAAGTGATGTCTTTGTGTTGAAAGGACAACTAATGTTTCATCCCTGATGAGAGAGTTTCTGATGAGAGCAGGATTCAAGAAGACTGTAGTGACAGTAATGAGTGGAGAAGAGGAAGCTCTCTATGGATGGATTGCTGCTGCTTACCTGAGAGGAGATGCCAACAAGGTGAATCGATTCTCTTTTTTAACTCACTTTAGAACCCGCTTTACCTGGTTCGCACTCTCTAAAGAGTAATTACGGGAATATATATATATATATATATATATATATATATATATATATATATATATATATATATATATATATATATATATATATATATATATATATATATGTAACATAAAAAGCTTCTATTAATCTTTTTATGTTAGTTTCTTTGCTATAAAACAACTCCTACTTTATTACTAATTAATTATTCTATTCCAAATTCTTTCTCACACTTTTAAAAGCCACATCCTGTTCTTAAATCTATTTTTGGCTCAACTATGCATTTAATTAAGAGCAGGACATATCTCCCTATGCTCTGTGTGGGAAAAGCTAGATTTCTTTCATAAACCAATAGTAATCCTTATCACTTCCCTTTTCCCCTCAAATATAACAAAATAGAGGGAAATTCCTTTGCTACTTTCCCTAAGATAAAAACTTAAGCACACAGTTTTTGAGTGCGATTTTGAGCTCCGCCTTTGCTAGAAAATGTCTTAAATATACTATGTGAAGTTAATAAAATATTTTTTGCCTTCCAACTGCTATCTGCGTGGCCTAACATCACTCACCATGACTGCTACCCTTTCATATATATATATATATTGTTATATATATATATATATATATATATATATTGTTATATATATATATAAAATAAATAATTAAATAAATAAATACAAGAAAACACTAAGAAAGTTAAGAAAAACAAGCAACAAGAAAAGCAGGCAATTTATGTTTCTCTTTTCTATTTTAAATTTTTTCTTAAATAAACATCTATCTTATAAAACTATTTATGATCAATTTTTAAAATTATCCAGTATAATATTACCTTGCGCATATCCATTTCGGGCCCATCCTTGGTAACTAACAAATCAAAGCTCAGAATAACAAATCACTTCAGCAGTGCAGTAAGAACGACACTTTAAAACCCTCTTGTTACACTCAATTTGCGCTTTTGTTTTCATCTTTTGATTTCATATTTTGTAAACTAGCAATCTTTCTGCGAAAACATTTTTAAATCATTCTTGAAAAATATCCGTCCATGTAAGTTGTTATGATTTTGCTACTCGCTTTATAGTCCCCCCTTTTTAATGTTTTTTCTTTTTATTTTATTTTATTATCAGTTTTTACATGTTATTTTTACTTTTTATGATCTATTTTTTTGTAGTTATTTTATAAAAAAAAATTTTGAGTGCTCCTCACACTATTGTATTAATATATTTTGCTTTGGCTTTATTGATACAATATCAGAAAGCACTCTGTTTTGCGGATATAATCGTGTGGGCTGAAGAAAAGATTATATCTTTTCTTTTTTTCCGGCTTTTTTTCAGGTTTTTTAATTAACATTTCTTTTTTTTTTCTTTTTTTTTAATAAAATGTTGTTTGTTATGTTTTTACTTATTATTTCCCCCCCCCTTTTTTTCATATGTCTATAATTTTTCTTTGTTTTATTCTTCATTTTGAAGTTATATATATTTATATATATATATATATATATATATATATAACAACCGGTAAGCTCAATCGTATCCTCCACCTTTCTCCAAAAATTGCTCGAAAATCCCCGTGTGGTAAATCCTTGTGTCGTGGATTCGATCTCCACCGACCGAAGATTCTCTGTGTAGTAAAATGGTGACCGATGCACGTGAAATCTGTCGGGTCACAAAGTCCTCCTCTTTTCCATAACAAATCAAACCTCTGGGAATCCAAGAGTCTCTCTGTCTTCTTGATTGTTGTTCAAAATGAAAAAGGCTACGGAATTGAATATTAGTAGTCGTAGACCCAAAAAATTGGGTCGGCTGTTCAACGACGGTTATAAAATATTAAATAAAAAAAAAACAGATCCCATTCGCAGTGGGCACACAAAAAACCGCAAACCCGCTTTTTCTTCTTGCCCTTGTGTGTGGAGCACTCAATTTACAAATAAGATTCACCCCATAATTTGAACGTGTTTGTTTCATTTAATAAAGATCTTTTTCAAGTATCAAAATTTCCATTCAGGTAAGAATCTTAAACTGATCATTTGGATATGATGCAAAATACTTTCTGTCCACTATAAAGTCTAAGTTGTAAAATTTATTGGATTTTTTCTGACTCAAGAATAAAATATTTTGTATGTTGAAAAAGGAAGAAACGACTGGTTACATGGATTTTGGAGAGAGAACGACAAAAATTTCATTCAACACGGAAAGAGGAAGGACAACTGTTAATCTGTATGGAGCGGAGTACAAAATATTCTCTAACAGTTATCTGTGTTTTGGAAAAGACAACGCAAAACAGAGATATCAGAGTTTACTTATAAAGGTGAGTCTCTATTAACCATTATTATTCCTATTTTTTTTTTAATTTCTACTACACTCTCCCCCTATATCTTGCTTAAATTTTCAATCCCTAATAGATTCATCCACTCAAATAAGTTTTTTTCAACTTGTAGTGAACGACACTCGATGTTGAAACATTTTATTTCAAATATGAATTCATTCATTCAATAGGGATTTCATGAAATGGAATTTTTTGATGGGTTAAGCGTTAGTCATTGTTTTAAATTTTACTATACGCTATTCAGTTTGTCACATATTTTAACGATAACATCAGTGATCATTTCTAACTAATAACTCTATTTGAACAAAAACATGGTTTATGGCGCACATCTATATTATATAAAACGCTAATATGTATGTATCAATAAAACCGATGATATTTATTTTCTCGCGTTGGCAACAGTTTTCATTTTTAATTGATAGGATTCGGCGCGCAAGAGCACGTAGTGAGCACGTAACTTTTTCTATGACTATACTCATTTTCTTACTCTTAGTTTTTTATACATTTTATATTGTTGTGATAAAATAAAAAACTTATAGTTGTTCTGCTTCTGAACACTGATGAAAACGCAAAATGATGGGCTTCATCAACAATCAAAATTATATGCATTTATTTTACAAATTCCATATTAGGGTGGCGCCATTCAGAGAATTAAAAATACAAAATTATCTTTAGCGAAGCCGTTGCTTTACATCCGGCGTTCAGTGACAGACTACTATTTCATATTGTTTTACAACACATGGCTTTAGCCCTCTGGTGGGAAGGACTTTAAGACAAAACTTGCAACAGTTACTTTTCTCAACAACTGAAATTTAGAATAGTGTGATTAAGAAAAATATGCGAACTGTTTGCAATTTCAAATTAATATTGAAATGTACAGATTTAGAATTTTCTACAGTGAAAAGTTTTCGGAACTTCAGTGTTCAAAAAAGTATACAAAAGCTAGTCGTTAAGAACGTATCCAATGAGCGAGTAAAGCGAGCATCGGATTGCGAAGCAATCCGAAATGAACTGCGAAAGCAGTTCCGGGGGTTGGCGAGCGCCAGCGAGCAGAGGGCGAAGCCTCCTAGTTTAAATATTTAATTATTTTATATTCACTGGATTAAATTCAATAGAGGACATTACGTGGTAGCACATGTGGTCCATGTCATCCAATTGATACTTTTATAGTTATCTGATAGTATTTTGTTATTTTATAGTTATTTTGTTTTTTCTTCAATTCCTACTATTAGTTCCCACTCTCCCTATAGCTTTGTTCAAATTTTCAATCATTCATAAAATACTTTTTATTTACCGATTGAAATTCAAATACATTTTTATAAGTTTCTAGTGGATTAATACAGTTTTTTTTCTTTTCAAGTATGAATTCATTCATTCAATTCAATTCATTTAATTTTAGTTTTATAGGGGAGAAAAAAATTGTAATTGCTTTTTAAAAAGTAACTAAAATAAAATTTTACTTTATTGAACTATTCACTTTAAAAATGTCTTTTTTTATTACTTGTAAGGAGGACAGGAAGGTCGTTTCGCCTCCTTAAATATTCCTTAGTCTTAAAAACCAATTTATTTATTTCGATTCATTTTCGATCCGGCTATTGAAAGGTTGTTGATAACGAGGGTATGTTGATTAAAAAATTAAATCTTGATAACAAATATCAAATGCACGGAAACGACATTCGGTTCAGCCAATATTGACATCATTTTAAGGTTTGCCTTCGATAAATAGGATAATGACAGTTTTGTGTGATTATCTAATTGAAAACATCTGAAGGATGCTGTTCAAATAAAACCTCCTTCAGTGGAATTAGCTAGAATAATGTGATCGTATACATTGAGAAAATACCCCAGAAAGCACATAACCTCTTACGGCATCTTTCTCTTTATTCTCACGAAACTGTTTGTACTAAAAACCTTTATTCAATAAAGCAAAAATATTGCAGTCCCGAACCTTAAAGGATTACTTTTTAAAAAAGTATTATCACTTGAGGTCCATCATGACGTTTTAGCTAACGTCACACTAGCTATACGATCAAATTAAATTGTCCATTTAAATTTCATGACAAGGTGGATTTTAGCTGAGTATAACAAGCGAAAAGAAACCTTATAATGACCTAGATTTAAGATTAATTTCACCTTGAGACTAGCGTTATTAAAGGAAGTTTTCACGCTTGAAAACCCTAAGTGAACCTCGATTTGAGGTTTTAATATCGAAGGATGTTTTCCAAGTTTTTGGTTTAGGGTAATGGGCGTAGAATAGAGCAGATTTGCTCAGATCTCGTTTTAAGATTAGAAGGTTTACACGTTAATCGCATAACAAACCTTTTTAAGTTTGTATTAATAGGTTTTTGCTGAGTTAAAATAAACCTTATTTTGCTATCCGGGTAGGATATCATGTAGTAAGTTCCTTTGGGATTTGCCTTTTGATTAAAATTGAAGCAGCTTTATAAGCCTACGTTCTCTTGAAATCTCCCGATACATAATCTCAATCTCAAGAAAAAAGCTACAAATAGCTCTAAAATCAATGTCCTCCTTAAGGCCTGGTTTCTTAGGACAGGACGCCGTCAGCTGGAAATCAGCGCTAACCTCTGATTGGTCCATTTGTGAGTTTGATAGTATACGTCAGCGAACGCTCATCTTGAACTACAATTGCCGTCCAACTCAACTGCAGTTGAATTACAACGTGACGTTAACCACAGAAACAATGGCGGACTACATCCAACAGCACATTGAAGTCAGCCAAGATTTTGATTTTGACATTAAACATAGCTTCTTCATTAAACATAGCACTCTTCATTTAGCTCAGCTATAATGTGTTTTTTCTTGGACAAAGTCATTATTTGTGCTCTAAAGCACTGGTAGACAATAACAAAATCAATACAAATTCAAAATAAATATTTGTTTACGTTATTAACGCATGCGCAATGAGAGATAATGTCTGCGCTGGACCGACTGCTCACGCTGAGCTAACAAAAAAGTATTTTTTTAGCGTCAGCTCTACATCAACTTTCCGCTGACGCCCAGATAAGGCGCTAGTTCTAAGAAACCAAGCCTTGAGCTAACAAACCACTATTTTGGTGGCGTCAGCGGGACGTTGACGGCCCGCTGACGTCCAGATAAGGCGCTTGTCTTAAGAAACCAGACCTTAAAGTACCCAGATAGGAAAATAAGGATAGTTTTCACGCAACAAAACCCTTTTGATGTAAATCTAATGTTTTTATGCGGTTCGCGTGTAAACCTTCTCATCTTAAAACGAGATCTGTCACAATCGGCTCTATTCTACACTCATTACCTTAACCCAAAACCTTGGAGGACAACTTTCTGTACAAAAACATTAAATCAAGGTTGTCTTAACGACAAAAAAAATCCTTGAATAAAGCTAGTCTCCAGTTGAAAATAAACTTAAATCTATGTCATAAGGTTTCTTTTCGCTTGTTATGCTCAGCTAAAATCCACCTTGTCATGAAATTTAAATGGACAATTTAATTTGATCCTATAGCTAGTGTGACGTCAGCTAAAATGTCAATATGGACCTCAAGTGGCAATCCTTCTTAAAAAAGCTATCAAAATAATTTCCGATCCTTTTAGAATGAAAGGTTTGAAACAGCAACATCTTTGCTTTCTTTGAAAAAAAAAAGATTTTTTTAGTACAAACAATTTTGTGACATTAAAAAGAAAGGTTGCTTTCTTAGGGTACATAAAGGTTTCTTATTCTGTTAGGATGTTGCCAAAACAGAAGTAGAAGATCCCTGTCTGCCTCATCACCAAAGCGAGACAAAAAGTGGATTTGAGTTGTTTCGTGGAACGTGTACCAACAGCACTCGTTTCACTCAACTCCATCAAGACATTCTCGTAACTATTATACTAACATCATTTACTCTCGGACAGTTTTATAGCACGCTTAAATGAATGTGTATTTGGAGTTGTATGTGCATGTTGTGCGTATGTGTTGTATTGATGTTCATGTAGCACCCTCAATAACTTTTGATCTAACGAGCGGATTTTCGAACGGTATGCTAATATATGAGTGCGTACAATTTTTTAGGTTACAAAATACAAAAAAATATACGTTCTCTAAATAAACTTATCTTTATTTCGACGGATTCATGAACCTCAAAATAACTCTCTGGAAAATTGAGTCCGATAGTTTTGTCCCCTTAACGTTAATTTTTACTTTTTGGGCATTTCGCTGCTATTGCTCGAGAACACCGAGATGAAACATTCATCTACACCATTAAAAAATTCGTTTATCCCAAAAAAGATAACCGAGAAAAAATTATTTTTAATAATTATTGATTATTTTATTTAATAAGGGTCGAAAATGTTATGAAATGTAAGGTATTAACTATTTCTACGTATTTTTTAAAGAATGTAACTTTAAATGGGAAAACACAAAATGTGGACAAAATCGGATGAATAGTTTAAATTAAATTTTGAATATACAATTTTCTTTTAACTTATAATATTGTCTGCTCTCATTCATCAGCCTTAGTAAGGTCAGTCCCTCGAACCATTAAGATTGAATACATGAAAATAGGATCACTAGAGCAAAAGTTATTCAAGTTTTGCGTACTGTATATTATATTTAGTAATGTATTGCTACTTCATTGAAGGATCATTTTTATAATTTAGAGGTGAAAATCAAATTAAATATTTTAAATTTACATGAAAAGGGAAATGGTAGCCAGCTTCAATGAACACAATTGAACCTTTGTTCATGATCTAGGTGAGATAAAAAAAAATAACAGATTAACTTGGCAACTTATTTTTTGTACGTAATTTTTAAAAAAAAAGAAAATCTCGAAAAACACCTATTGTTGGCGAACAGTTAGTTAAAATTCTTTAAGGGGACACTTCACGATGGAAAACCCAAAAATCGACCAAATTATACTTTTTTCAATTTTTGTTTCAAAAAATAATACTTATATCTAGCTACAATTTAAAAGAAAAATTTTTCAATTTCATTCATTTTTTGCAAAGTTATAAGCATTTCAAGATTTGTAAACAAGGTTATGTAAACTGTCTGTTTTTATAGTTAAACTGTTTTTTCTCAATGTTGTTTTTTACGATAATATTCAAACTTCGAAAAGTTCCTTGCGCATGAGTTTTGAATAAATCTTTATTTTTTTCTCATATATATGATTGGTCTAATGTTCCGTAACCAATGTGATATAAATAAAAGCTGAATACTCACTGAATATTTTTTAAATTACTTTAAATTGTTATTTAAATTTCAATTTTTAAAAATTATATAAAGACTATGATATTTTGATTTTTTATTTGTTTAAAATTAAGTGCTAAGTTGTTCAAACATATCCAATTTTATTTATACTTATTCAAACTGTAATATAAATGAGTTTCATACAGCTACGATAAAAACTCATGCGCAGGAAACATTTTGAAATATTGGAACATTTAGTAATTTAACTTGCGGATAAATTATTAAAAAAATTATAACTTTTCAACAAATTAATATTTTTGCTTCAAATTTTGGGAATATCTTTCTAAATGCTTTATTCACAATCTATGAAATTTTCATTAAAATTGGTTGATATTTAAAAAAAATCATTTTGAACCTGAAGTGTCCCCTTAAGGATCCTACTTCTAAAAATGGCTGACGTGCGAGCAGGATTTTTTTTATTTTAAAAAAGAGCAAATTAATTTTATGTAACCATCTTAATCAGAGCATGAATATCGAAGTTCCTTAATAAAAGTTCTTGCAAAATAAATCCATTAAAGGGAAATCTTAATTCAAATTTAACTCTTTTTGTATAGCATAGAAAGTATACATTTAAAGGAAGCAGTAATCCCTTCCACTGCAGAAAAAACATTTCTGTAATTCTGAGTGAAGAGGAATGCAAAAGATATCATTTTTCGGAATGTTTTCACAAAATTGTTGTTCCACAAAACACAAAGTTCTTGGTAAGTTACTCTTTTATTTTTTTTGCTATTTTGTGTTACCTTATTTACTTTATTTCATTCGAATTTGTCCGCGAAGCGATACTATATATATTTTGCAATCCGTGTTTTGGGAAGGGTTCACTTTTGAGAAATGATTGCATTTTTTTGGTCTAAATGCTCGATTCTTCCTCACAAACTCGCCTCTTTGAGACTCCCTATTCACGCAGGGGATGGCCAAACAGAATCTCCTAACTCAGTAATGTAATGGTTATGAAAAATGTGGGTCTTGCAGAGTTTTCCCGTAATGTTTCTGCTAACGCTACACCACAGACAAAAACAGAGAATGCCCCCTAAACAAAGAAATGTGCTACTCACTATTGATTTTAACATTTGTCAAGAAAGCGTGCAAAGAAAGCATTTTTTCTACAGAAAATTATAAGCAATTAATATGTTTGAAAACAAAATATCGGTTAGATACGTCTCTCTCCTGCATTAAATATAAAACATCAGTAAATCTATAATGTAACTCTAAACTATTTTGTTATGACGATAAGCGTAAATTATTAAAGATAGTTGTTTTTGTGCTCATTAAAATGCTTACAAACACAAAGATGATCAGAAAGCGTACATCAGAGTAGACTATTTATCTACTATCAATATAGTGATATTAGTATCAAAAATTTATAAAATAGTTTTTTTATTTTTTTTATTTTAAACATTACAGACATAATAGGAAATAGTTTTCAATCGTAGATTAAACTTTCTTTGATGATATGAATTTGAATAAAAAAAGAAAACATTAAAGCCATTTACGCTTTAGGATTAAATAGTTTTATTCCATTCGAATCCTTCTCTATAATGCTGTTCTTAATATTAGCCACGAGAACTGCATCCTTCCTGGGAAAAGAATGCTTCATTTTAAAACTCAAGTGTAATACAGACGATATAAAGTACATCAAATGAAAAGATCTATTTATAACACAGAATATTTAAAGCAGAGACAACATTATAATGCTTATTGAGTTCCTTAAATTTTTTCTGTCAGATTTCCTGTGTTTCGTTTGCACCTAAAATATTTTTTCTCACAAACAGGCGCATTCAAAATTTTTTTCATACATGAAATTCCTAAATAAGCAAAGCATGAGCCTACAAGAATTTTCGGAAATTGCAAACAATTGTCATCATCTTCGGAAATCGGTAAGTACGAAATCAAATTTTTAATCTAGGACTTTTTAAAAAAAATAAAATTGATAACTCAGAAACAATTCAATCAAGTGCGTTCAAATTTCATATTTTTTCGATTAAAATTTGTATTAAGAATAAAATAAAATGGTTGTATACATTATAATTTAAAACTTTTATGGCTATTATTAAATAATTTAATGCAAAATATTAAGAACTAGTGGGCTGCGCCCCCTGCTCACTAACGCTCGCCAACCCCCGAAAATTGCTACGCAATCTTATATGGTTTGCTTCGCAAACCAAGCTGGCTTCGCTCGCTACTAACTTAGATACATTGCAAATTCACAAAATTCTAAGAATTCAAAACAATCATTCAAATCCATATAACGACTTTTTTTTTTTAAATTTGCATCTTTTTAGTAAATACTAAGTCAGTAAAATAAATTTGAATTCAAATAAATGACATGTAATTCGTTAAACCTATTAGTAATGTGCTATAGTATAAAATCTTAAGATAAAATTTCTAAAACTGATATCTCTTTAAAAAGGTTAAAATTTTGGCTATAATTAAGTCTATTAAAAGTTGAAATAAGTGAATTGCAATGGAAAAACCTGTATAAACAAAACATTGAATTTCGGAAGAAATCACATTTGGTGAGAATGCTCTCTCTTGTCAAAAAATACAAAATAAACTGACCTCAAATAAAACTCAAAGGACTTCGAATCAAATAATTAAGGAAACTACTATCACGTTTAATACAAAAGGAAGATTTATTAACTAAACAATAAAATTACAGCATCGCAGTTCCACAAAAGAAATATCACGCTCACTCAAAAAAAAAAAAAAAAAAAACAATTTACATTCTAAATAGTCACCAAAGCAACCACAAAACTCTTCTCGTTACCATCTATAAACTGATATATAATAAATAAATTATTTAACAAAAAATACGATGCGTATAAGCACATAATATTTTACACTCTGGTTATTTCAGTTTCCGTTTTTAAAAGCGCTATATGTTGAGCCACCTCACCATGTGACATTCTTAGCCGCAATGATTGGTCGATTTTCTAGCGTTGCCATTCGGGGAATTGTAATGAGGCTTTTTTTATCGCCGTGTAAGAGAAATATATATATAGATTATTAAAAATATTTTTTTTACAAAATAAGGCAGATTATTATGAGTAATTTTATAATTCCGTGCAAAACTTTTCGATTCCCTTTAAAACTGTCCCAAATACGGTCTAATGGAAGTAACGTCCAAATTTTTGTCTGCTCTTCTGCATTCTGTCCACATTTTATACTTAGTTTGAGGATCAAGAATTCGGTGAAAAAAATCATGTTTTTTTTTTTCTGATTTCGTAACTTAAAATATCGCCTGCTTTGATAAATTAGAATATTTATGGTAATACGCTCACACCGTAAAGACTAAGTCTTGGCCTGAAAATCGGCTCATGTGATCATAAGTTATTCAGGGTGTTCCGTTTTTTTTTTGTTTTGCGCTCTGTACAAAAACTTTTGAGACTCGTAGCACACTATGCCGGTCTAGTAAAAAGATTTTTTTTTCGATGTTCGCTATTCAAATCAGATGAATTCCTATCTCGAATTTATTTCATCGTATTATCTATTTCTAAACATTTTTAGTTAGGTTGTAAACAAAATGGGAAATGAAAGCTGATTTTACTTCATTAAAAAGACTTTTTTAAAAAGAACGGTTTTCATGAAAGAAACTATTTTGTGTTGGTAGATGGAAAAAGATCTTTGTTTTGGACTCCAGTATGTTTTTGAATTGCTGGTGACTGGATATGGCTTCACCAACACAACCTGGCGGGGAATGAAGTTTATCGGAAATGAGGTGAGTCACCCAAAAATGCCTTCCATCACCTCACAAAGATTTTTCTTTCGAATGATTCTCAATCAGCTTACAATTTGATTTCATTTATCTTAAGTTAAATCGATGTTTTCTCTTTAAAAATTATATCTTAAACTGAAGTTCCTTACATTTTGCGAGCCTTAAAATGTCTGAAAAGAGAAATCTTTCCACTGAGAAAATGTGTTTCTGTGTCTTACTTTATATCAACGCAAGTAACATTGGAACGCTAAAAATTTAATTATTGGCGGCCTCTATATTTTTACAGTCACTAACGACTGTAACAATTTTCAACCTCACATGTTCATTTTTTTTTATTTATATTTATGCATTCATTTGCTTAAGTAAACGAAATAAACAGAAAATTTTGAAATGAAACCCATTCTGGATACAATGCAAACAGCACTCCCGTCACTCCTTATTGTAATGACTAGAGCCCGGATTTTGATGACCTAAAACATCTTAACTAATGCCCTTAAAAAGTGCAAAAAATGCCCTTAAGAAGGGCCAAAAATGCCCTTAAAAATGCAAAAAGTGCGCAAAAAATGCCTTAAATAAAGCAAAAATATTGAATTAAAAAAATATTTCGGTCTTTAAAATTATTATGAGTCATTTAAAAAGTATAAAGCAATGCAATACTTCATTAAAGTTTAAAAAAAATGTTTTATATCCTAAAATAACAAAAAAAGGAAAATATATTGACACCAAAATATTTTTATTTTGTATAGAAACTTTAATGGATATAACAACTTCCATCTCATAATATTACTAAATATCAGAATTACATTGGATTATTAAATGTTTCTTGATAATTTGATATGTAACCGAGCGTCTCTTGTCTGAAAGTAAATTTTCATTCCTGCAGAAGCTTCTTTCAACGTCTACTGATGTTAATGATGCGTACTTGAAAAAGACGGTCTCACTTACTGACAATTCTTCTTCAATTTGAAAAGATTTTGCTTCCCCTGTTAATATTCTATAGATTTTCTTCATTGTTTGGAAGCCAGTGTAATAATGAAAATTGATAAAAAATAGTAAAAATTGGAAAAAATTAACAAAAAAACTTTAAAAAATGCATTAAAATGCAAAATACGCTCCAAAATTTAAAGAAAAATGCCCTATTAATCTAAAAAAATGCTCTAAAAGACAAAAAATGTCCAAAAATGCAAAAAATGCATAAAAATGCAAATGTCATCAAAATCCGGGCCTTAGTAATGACCCTGTTATTGTTTTCCCGAAGAATCCTCCCATTCGCTCTATAACAGCTTTTCAAATCCCCCTCTCACCCGCCCCTTCAATCTTGTTTCAGACTCAAACGTTAGAGAAGCTGTTCGTCATTAAATAGAAATCCTAGACCAACAGTCATTAGTGAGACGTCAATTGTTTGCGAGGAGAAGAAAAAAAAAAAAAAAAAAAAACGTTTTTAGATCTTCCTTTAATTCATCCCTTCTTTTAGGCATCAAAGTTTTTCAAACATTATTTTGAGCATCATCAAATAGTATTTATTCAGTTCCTACTATTCGTTCCGACTCTCCTTATATCGATCTTGTTCAAATTTTCATTCGTTCATAAAATACTTTTCTTTCATGCATTCGACTTCAAATACCTTGTAGTGGAAGACAATTTTTGTTTTTTTCAAATATGAATTCATTCATTAAATTTAATTCATTCATTTTGGTTTCATATGAGAGAAAAAAAAACTGTCATTATTTAATAAAAAGTAACTAAAATGAAATCTTTCTATGTTTTTTTAAAAGACTTGTTTCGCATTATTTTATAGATGAACGGAGAAGACTTCAGTTGGACCCTCGGTTACATACTGTCCTCAGAATGAGTCACACAATTTCCTCTCTTTTTATGAATAAAAGAATTTCTTCTCGTTTGTTTATTTCCTATTTATTTTACAATGAAAATAATATTATTAGTTGAAGAAGATTATCTTCACTTTCGAATCTGACAAAGTCTATTCAATAACATATTATTCAATCTTGCAACGAACTCTTGTCTTTTTACTACATAGTTTTAAACAGAAAGCGTCACAAAATTTTCCGTAAATTTTTGAACAAATAGGGGGGGGGGGACTTTAATTTTGCGTATCATAAAAGTTGTACTTTCAGCATGTCAAGTTTCAAATCCGTAATTGCATTTGGGGCCCTGTGTGGTATTTTTTCACTAGTGAAATAAAAAAAAAAAAGACTAAAAAAAAAGTTAAATCCAAGTCAGAGCGAGTATTCAAACTTAAAACGATGACATTCTGAACATATTATTAAATATAGTAAGACGGTAAAAATATTCCTTAGTCCTAGATAAATTATAAATTTCTGTGTAATGTGGAAATAAATATTTTTTAGAAAATAAATATTCTTAAAACAAAATATGCTTCAGAACAATAAGAATAAACATAAAAAGTTAATCTATTTGTGTTATTCTTTTATCGAAATCTTTTTTTTTTAAATTTATTATTCTAAACTAAACGTTCTTAGTGACACTTTAATACTCTAACCAGAAAATCTAATACTATAATGCATCGAAGCAAATGCAAGATAATATTAGAATGTTATACGGAAGAGAAAGCAGCTGCTTAATGTTATTTAAATTTAACTATCCCGGAGAAAAAGAATTAATATCAAAACCAGATCTAAACTTCATTGAGAGAAAAAAAAAATGTTTTTGGAACTCTGGAAAAGTTTAACAGCATTAAAACTCTTTATTTATGAATGAGATAGATTACTATGCAAAATTCGTAATAAAAAAAATCTGTAAAAAAAAGTAATTTATTTTGGCAAGACAACTATTGTTTGGAGTTAAAGAATTCATTGCAAATGCAGAACATTGGTGCTGCCATCTGTTTGCTAATATTTTAACTAAAATATCCTTTAAGAAATACAAGACGAAATGAGTTTCATCTTAACCTCAGAATTTATTTTAATAAAAAGTTATTTCATTCATTATGGCGACAAAAGTAAGTTATTTTTTATAGAGATTTATCGAAAGGTTAACAATAGCATACATTTTCTCTGCGTTATATATTGCTAGATTTCATATAAACTAATTTTATCCAGCGTTCCCAGCCATGTTATTTTGCATATTATTAGATTTTATATTTTTTGCTTTCATCTTGCGTGGTTTTTCATTTTCGGAAGAATCAAGAAGAATATCTAGAAAAATTAGAATAATCCGGTGATATAATTTTATTTATTTTCTGTTTAATTGCGGAGCAATAAAACATAGAATAATAATTTTATAATGTCGTTCCACGCATTATTTACTTTGTAAACAATGTAGAAATATTAAGTAAAATTATATTACCGAATTCAGTTACCATCCATTTTACCATTTTCCTCTCTATTACTCCAAGTTACATTTTGCTTCCAGATGATTTTTATGAATAAAATTTAATATTTTTAATGAAATAAATTAAATAATACTTGATTAGCTTTACTTTTGATAATAACTTTTTTTTTAATACAAAGAGTTTTAAGATAAATTTTTATCATTCATTATTTTCAAGTGCTCATTTTTAATTTAAATGTAAAACCTAATTTTTTTTTGGAAATGAGTCAATTTTATCAAAATATCTATTTATAAAACGAATTTTATAAATGTCGTTACTTTAGTCACATTTCATTCTATTCTAGCCATTTATAATTTCACAATTATCATGCATTATTCGCATCATGAAATAAACCACAATATATAATATGAGCTACATTATATAGTTAAAAAGTTAGATTTTCATTTGGATTAGGTGGAATTTTTTAACTTTAAAAAGACATTTTTTGTTGTTCTTGCTATCTTAAAATATAACTCACATGTTATTACTTATTTCCATAAAATACAACTGCAGTATTATTTAAAAATGTGTTTAAAATTAAAAAAAAATTATTGTTTGATTTTATAAAGTGTCCTTTTTTGTCATAACTGTGATAATAACAGAAAATAACTTAAAATTAACTAAATTACTTCCATAAAATCAGAAAAAATAAATCGAGAAAAACTTTTTTTCCTTTAGTATCTGAAATTTAACCTAACAAAAAGCAGAAGTAAAAACTAAACGCCTCTCTAGACATCTTTTCAGGAATTGTGACCAGGATTTTCATATTTATAAAATTGTCAATAATAAACAAAATAAAATAACAATAATAAACAAAAATAACAATATTTGCCAATTTTTTTTTTTTAACATAACATTTGAATTTGAGTCGTGATGGCTCAGGGGATAGAGTGTTCATCTTCCAAAGCAGTGAACCGGGTTCAAATCCCAGCGATGTCTGGTCGAAGCAGTGTGATTCCGAGTGGTAGACGAATCATACGTTGTAGTCGGGCTGACTGTGGGAGGTTTCCCTCTGCGTGTAACGCAAACAATCAAAAAGTCCTCTACGAGGGCGAATTTCTCCCAATACTTGATACAAGAGTTCCCTTGTCTTCTGAATTGGTTTCAAAATGACAAGGCTACGGAGTTGAACATTAGTAATCTTGACCCCAAAATGGGACAGCTGTTTAACGACGGTTATAAAATAAAAATAATATTTGAATTTTGAAAAAAAAAAGAGGTAATAAATATTGTTTTTCATCTAAATTAAATTTGTGCAATCATGCCCTTGGATACAAGAATGAGGAGAAAAAACCTACATTTTTTACATCGATTTTAAAAACCTGCCTTTAGTGCGAATGATCGAAACTTGACTAACATCAGTTACTATTTTTGCAACGCTGCTTTCAAAAAATAAATTTTTATTTAAAACAAAACAATTCCATTACTTGTATTTCACTGATACGAGTATTATTATCATTGTTACGTGCTGTATCCTTGTTTTTCTTTTTAAAATGAAATTAAAATAATAAATAAATTAAAACTTTTTTCTGAAATCAAGTCATATGAATGAAGCACATAGACAGATAGTCATTTTTTATTTTGCTCCCTGTTAGCAGAGATTGCCGCGCTAATGCCAATAATACTTTGGTAGAAATATACCAGAGGTCCATATGCATCGGGCTAACCACGAGAGGTTTTCGTAGTTCTTACCACTATTTTGCGCAATTGCTGATTAGTTTAACGTAAGAGTTCTTGAAGGTGACTTTGTTCTTTAAGTAAGTGTTCTCTTGTTTATTTAGTATTCTCTTGTTCTTCTCTCTCAATTCAAGGTTAAGAAGTTAAAAATAAAAGAAAAGCTGAATATTCACTGAATGGTTTGGTGTTCAACGGCGAAAATTTGTGAAATGGTAATCTAAATTTTATGAAAAACAATAATTGCGTAACTCATCTTGAACGCGTAGTTTACCACGATAGAAAAAAAAAATCAAAAACTGTTCTATAAACTTTTTTATGAATTAAAATGTGTCATTTTTGCATAAAACTCCATTATTTTTAATAAAATTGAAAATAATTTGTATTTCAACAACTATTCCTTTTTTTGTATTAAAAACTAATAAAAATACTTGTATTTAATTTCAGAAATACTTTATGAGATGGCATTTGACCATAATCAGCACTTATATAAGGAATCCTTTTTTAAAATAAAAAATTGCCGAATTATCGCCAATTAAAGTGCCAATGAAACATCTGCTCCGTTGTCTCTCAATCGACTTACAAGCCTAGATAAAATTTGACACCACTTTGTTTGAAATTGAGGTTGATAAAATTTTATTCTACGAATAAGCCTAAATATATTTGTTTTACATTTCCAAGCAAAATTATATTCTATGAAAAGCATTCAAATCCTCAGTGAAAAGGCTACGCACAAAAATCATTAAAATCTTCCCTTGTAAAAATCAAATAACTAAAAAACCTTCACTTAACATACTAAAAACAGAGATTGAACGAAAAAGGAGGAACTCAATTCACTCAAGTGTAATAAACTCTTCAGTTATTTAAAACTGCTTTTAAACATGTTTTTTTTTAATTCGTCAACTAATAATTTTTGATCAGCTTAGATAGTTTTAGAGACAGGGTGATATTGGCAAAAAGTGAAATTTACAGTATATCTATATATATCTGATATATCTGATCCCCTATATATATATCTGATTGCTTAAAAAACTACATGCAAACAAATTCAACTATTGAGTTTTTTAATTATCATTTTTTACAATTCGTAAATGCATGCAAGTGTTCTCAATGTTTTTTTTTTTTAAATTTTAAACCATTGTAGAAAGTTGATTTTTGTATATGGGGACAAAATATATTATAAACATAGCCTGTCACCAAAAGTTAAAATATGTTTAAAAATTGAAAAAAGTAACATCTTAAAATGTTACTTTAAATATTTTATTTAAGTATTGATTATGGATACTTAAAATTAAAAAAATGAACGATATATGTGGTTATGGATCTTAGAACCTTTGAATAGTATTATTAACTAGGGTCTTCCTAGAATATTTATTATTAAGAAATTATTATTTATATTTTTTTTTTAAAATTTACTTTAAAATTCAGTTTGCAGAGACAATAAATCTTATTGACTCTACTTAAAAACATCACCTAGACTTTACAATAAAAATGTGTTTCATTTTTGATAGAGAAAGTTTGCATTTATGTGCATTAAAACAAATATGTAAAAATATTATTTATTTTAAACTCTTTAAAAATATATTACAAACCCATCTTTATATTTGTTTAAAAATAAAATTACCGAATAAACTACTGATAAATGTTATCTTCATTCTTTAGCAGAGCAAAAAGAAAGGTAAGCTGCTTTTCGTAAAAATAAAAATATTTGCGTTTTAACATTTGAAAAACTGTTATTTGAATTCATAAATCTCGCTTCTCAAAAGTGTTGAACACAAAGAGACATCATTTAGAGTTCAATCGAATATCAGAAGTGTTTTATTCTTTTTGAGTGAGAGCCAGGGGTTCCATATAAGGCGACCTATATTGGGTTTCTCCTCTCCCGAGGCAGACGAATTTATTTTTGGGTTCGCTCCTCACACAACACAATTCATCTTGCTTCACTTTATTAACTCATATTTTGTCACTCTCTCTCTCTCTCTCTGCCATATTTCATTCAAACAATTGAAATAAACAGGACTAGTTTTTTTTTAAAAAAATTGTTTCTATAATGCTTTAGTAGCTTTAATTAAAAATAAATAAAACTCTGTTGGCAAACTGCTACTGTGAATACGTTTTGCTTCTTCAATTTATTATGTTAAGCTATCTTTTATTAATATCGTTTTCAATTACCTTTCTTTATGGGTGATTCAATATATTGTTTATTTTATATCCGGCCATAATAGCTGACCCATTTTATATCTAAATTAGCACTGACCTGTGTGACAAATATATCCAAAAGAATGCACTGACGTTTCGGGATATGAGAATAACACGGGAGGTTCATCGTTTTAACTCTTTAAGTTCTTTATGAATAGTTTCACCGGACTGATGATTTCAACAAATTTCTACATATTTCATTGTGTTTACGATTATTAATATTCAATTCCGCAGCCTTGTCATTTTGAACCCAACTTAGAAGACGAGGGAATCAAGCATAATTAACCTTCAATCTAAATTAAGTTTCGTGTTTGCGTGAACGGGGAGAAAAGTAACGAAAACTTTACACGGTTAGCCCGATATTCTAACCCATAATCCTTTGAGGATATTTTATGCCAAGAATGTCACCTCATTGGGAGGTTATGTATCCCCTGCACTACACCATCTTCAAGAGGATTGTTGTAGGACATTGACCAACCCTGGTTAAGTGGATATATTACGTAAGATATTCTTTTAACTACCAGTTTATAGTAAAATTAATGTACAGTGTAGGAAAGAAGGTAATAAATGAATGGGAGCAAAAGGTCAGAAAGGTACTAAATGATTACTTATTGGGACTTAATCGAGATGATTCTTTCTATAAAAATGCGAATTCATTAGTGCGAACGATATTTCAAGTTTCGAAACTAGACACAAAAATATACTTTCTTTTAAATAAACTGTTTTCAAGGTCCCCCCCCCCCAAAAAAAAAATCTAGAACTCGTTATCCTTAAAATATGAAAGATAGACGCAATTTAATAAAATAGAGTCTTATTTAGTGAGAGTTCAGTCATTATACTTCGGCTGGTGGATGCTAATTCTGCTCCCGGTTTGCACCGACCACAGTGCTGACGTAAAACATCCACAGTGATAGACGGGTCTTGGGTTAGAATTCCCTTGCCGTCACGCAAAATGTGACAGATTTTCGTAGTTTTCCTCTCCGTTCATTTTACGCAAAATAGGGTTAATTCTATCAAAAAATTCCTCACGAAGACAGTTTCTTCGAATATTTTATTCAGGAGTTCTCTTGTCTTCTGGTTTGGGTTCGAAATGACAAGGCCACGGAGTTGAGCATGGATAGTTGTGGACTCAAAATTACTTTTAACGCCGGTTACAAAGTGAAATGAAATATTTCTAAGGAAAAATGATTTTTTGTGAGGTAACCCAAAAGACCTGTTTGAAAATGACAAAATAATATGAAATTTGGTAAAGTGGAGGGAAAAAAAAGAGATTAAAATAAATTATTTATCAACTCATTTGGAATCTGAAACGATTCCCAGAAATTCGGGTGTAATCCATCCACACACCGTTATACGACTTTCTTTTCTCCTTCTGTTATATAAAGGCTGCTGTTTGCAATTGAAAATGAGATCGTTCTATTGGAATGATATGTTTTGTCTCTCTGTTTCACCCTCTTCTATTTATGGACAGGAGGCTATTTTTAGTAACACGCGTTATTTTCCCTTTAATTGTTAGTCTCAATTTACGCAAGTGATTTATTCTTCAATAATTGGATAGAAAATGTGACGAAACGATGATTCATCAAAAAAAATATATGCATATTAAGTATATATATACATATATGCAAATAAATGCATATTATCAAATAACATAGTATGAATAATTTTTTTCTTCTCAAAATAAAATAATCATTTTATTTTATTTAATATACAACTTAATGAGCACTGACTTGCGACAAAAATATACAAAAGAATGCGCAGAAGTTTCGGAATCTGAGAATAACCATTGATTAAACGCTATACGGGAGGGTCATTATTTGCTCGGGAAAAAAAATTCATTGTTTAAACTCTTTCTTAATCATTCAAGTTTCCTTATGAATAGTTTCACTCGCTTTCAACGAATTTCTACCTATTTCATCCGTGTCCTAACGCGTTTTAAAACCTCTGTTGTTTTGAATGAAATTAAAATACTTTCCAAACTTTTTTTCTTAATCTAACAATTTTCCTAATTCTATTATTATTCTTGAAGTGCACTGAAGTTTAATATTAGTTAGTATAATATAGTTATAATATATATATAGTTATAATATATATATAGTTATATATATATAGTTATAATATATATATAGTTATATATATATATAGTTATAATATATATAGTTATATATCTATAGTTATAATATATTAGTTAGTATAATAAGTTAGTTTAATATTTATACGATAACACTTAAGAGCTCATCCATTTTAGTTTTTCTTCATAGACTCTTAAGATTAGTCAATCTATTTTTAAAACTTTTTATTTGTAATTTGGTGTTTTCTTTTTTCAATTTATTAAAGTAAGGGAAGATTACATGCTGGTGGATAGATAGAGAAGAACCAATTGACCTTGGAAATAGGATTTTTATACTTTCTAATCTTGATCGCCTCGTCATAGAAAAAATATTGACCTGACTTTCTTCCCTTTTAAAAAAAGTGAAGAGAAACCATTGTTTATAATATAATGACTAAACAAAGCTTCTCTGTTATACCAATGACTGAACTGAAATTGGAGATGGGAGGACAGACTGTTAGAATTAAAGAGTGGGTTTTTATTCTCTATATTTTTTTTATTTTACAGCCCTCGTTGAATAGCCGACAACATTCTTATTTTGCGACTACTCATGCCGTAGCCTTGTCATTTTAAACCCAATACAGAAGACGAGGGAACTGCAGATTCAAGTATTGGGAGGAATTTTGCCTTCGTCCAGGACTTTTTGATGGAACTATCCCGGCATTTGCGTTACATGGAGAGGAAAGCCATGCAAACCTTACACGGTTAGCCCGACGACAAGGGAGCTCTAACCCACGATCCGTCTACCACTGAGAATATTTTAGTTCTGCATTGTGGTCGTTGAAAGTCGGATGCGGAATTCGTATCGACCAGCCATCTTCACTTCATTGAAAAAAGAACGTTCTTGTCTCAGAGCCACCCTGGCTCTAGTAACTATATATTGAACCCAACCCAGAAGAAGAGGGAACTAATAAAGCTATGCGTTACATGGTTAGCCTTCTATCACTGAGACTATTTTACACAATAGCGCTGAGGTCTGAACAAGCTGCGAATAAAATTAATATCGACACACCATCAGTGGAATTCGAACCTGGGACACCACGTGAGGTGGCGAGGGCTGTGCTCCATCCTCTGAGCCACCTCAGTCTTGCGCATGCTCTATGTAGTTTCTCAAACGCAATTTGTTAAACATAGTAGTAGCAGGCACTTTTTCGACCGACGGTCTTTTGTAGGAAGTTTTATCAAGTCCAAATTTCTGCTGATATCAGAAAATGAGTCTATCAATTTGACATTTCCTTTTATATTCTATTATTTTCTCCTATTATTACACTGCAAAATTTAGATATTCAAACAAACAATAAAAGCAGGGGAAAAAAATAATAAAACGCAATAATTGATTTGTTCATTTACGTCGCACTAGAGCTGCACAATGGGCTATGGGCGACTGTCTGGGATACATCCTTGAGGATGATCCGAAGACATGCCATCACAATTTTGATCCTCTGCAGAGGGGATGGCCCCCTCGCTTCGGTAGCCCGACGACCTGCACGCGAAGTAGAGCACTTTATTAGTAGCACAGTTTAACGAGGACCCATACCGCACACCCTCGGTCCCTGCGCAGACTGATCCAAGTGGTCACCCACCCGCACACTGACAGCAGCCAGTGATGCTTGATCTGCTAGGAACCGTGTCTTAACGATCAGTCCACTGCGGGACTAAAGAAGCAATAAAATAAAAGAAATGTGTGCTTGCAAGACAGCACTACAAACACACAGCAGCCTTTCTGTCAAAAGAGAAGGGGTCTAGCAGATAAGTAGGCGTTTCATTTTTCTGTGCTTTTCAATTCTTGTAATGATTATTTGTCTATCCATTAAGGGACCTCGAGGGCACTGTCAGTTTTGCTTTTTCCACAAACAGCAGAGAGGCTATTGTTGAGTGGGTAAGCCCAATCTTCACAATGGAGGGTCTTGTGAAAGATAATTGAGAAATGGTGGCTCAGGGGAGCTTGCCTTCTAATGAGGTAAACTGGGATCGAATCCCACCGACAAATTCCGCTCCCGACTCGTGCCGATCACAGAGCTGTCGTAAAACATCGTCAGTGATAGATCCATCAAGGACTTGTCATAATGTCAGGCTAACCATAAGAGGTTTACTTGTTTTTCGTTCCAATGTGGGTTTGTTCCATCCAAAAGAATGTCACGGAGGCTAGTGGATGCCAATGATTGTTCCAGGGGTTTCCTTGTCTTCTGGATCGGGTTCAAAATGACAAGGCTAGGAGGTTGAAGGTTATTAAGAAGTTGTATAATTGAAAGCAGGAAATGTGAAAAGAGGTGACCTCATTTGAGCGCTTAAAAATAGAACCTCTCTATGAATAGCAAACGCATCCTTCCTCTTTCAAAAAAAGATTTTATTTTTGGCACGAAGGAAATTATAGATGGAAAACAAAACAATGATGCAATTCTTAATGATGACAGTTTATAAATGTCTACCTACTAATATTATTCACATTCTGCAACCCAAAGGATTTCCAAGAGTTAGATTTGAGCAAACACCTGGAATGCTTCGCTTTTTTCTTTCATTCATCATTGTTTGTTTCTTCTTTAAAACGTTCACAAAAACATTGAACAATTTGGTTTCATATTGAATACAATTATTGTAGCTTTATCAACTAACATTTTGATATTAATAATAATATAGACGATTATCTAAATTAGAAAAATAATAATATATATATATATCTATAGACCCCCTTTAATTTTTAAATTTCTCAAGAAATACTTAAAGGATTATTTTGTAACTTTAGAGATGTTTAGTTCATACTTTTTTATATTTAGAAATAATATTGAAAGCTTTCAGAAGTTTGGAAGTACGACAATAAATTACAAAAGAAAACAAATATTTTTGAACACCCTATGGCAGAAAATAAAACAAAAAAGTGGTATTAATGACAAGGAATAAATATTTACGAAGATATGGACATTTTTATAAGAAAAATATTTTTTTCGTCTTACACTTTTTTGCTGTAACTTCGTAAATATTCAATGGAATTTTGGAAGAAACTTTCAATGAAAAATTCAATTTGAATGGAAGAAATTTTTTGAAGAAATTTAAAATTAAAATTGTTTTGAAATTTAAAAAAAGATAATTGTTAAAAACTGCGTAAGATATGAGTATTTAAGCTAGTTCTTTTATATTTCTCATACGCAGAAAGAAAAAAAAATTTTTTTTCGTAATTTTGAAGGGAATTGTATCTTAAAGATAAAATCTTTATTTGAATATCTTAAAAGTTTGTTTAAAAAGAAGCTCAAATTCAAAACAAGATTCATTAAACCAGTGTGGAAGGAGATCACCACAATTAAAGTATTTGCGTGTTCAATCAAAATTTAGTTTTTAGATGATTATTGAAAGGTCATATCTTATTAATTTTGTCTTATGATACAATTTGTGAGAAACCCTTTTTTCGTTTCGACCTTTCCCCCCCCCCTTAAAGTACAAACACTACTTAAAAAATTTAATGAAACTTTATGAACTTTTCAGATATTCAAGTCAAATTTTTTTTTATTAGTTGACAAATACGATTCACTGCAAAATTTTGAAAAAACTTTCGAAAATTTTTTCAGAGAATGCGCAGAAGAAAAGAGCTAGCTTAAATACTTATAACTGGCGCAGTTTTCGACAAATTTTTAAAAATATTAAATCGGCAATTTTGTAATTAATCTTAAATGGCACGAAATGTTTTATTTAGTTCCATTGAGTATCTATGAAGTTATAATGAATAAAACGTAAGGCAAATTTTTTTTTTTATAAAAGTGAGCATATTTCCTTAAATATTTACTCTAGGTTTATGAAACTTAATACAAATAACAACTATAGTAATTGTTAAAAGTCACAAGTATATTGCTTGATTTTCTGGTATAGGGTGTTCAAAAATATTTGTTTTCTTTCGTAATTCATTTTAGGTCCCTCAAACCACTGAAAGCTTTATATTTCATTGGAAAAATTGCATGAACTAAACATCTCAAAAGTTACAAAATAACCCTTTAAGTGTTTCCAGAGAATTTTAAAAAAATGTCGAAAACTGAAAGTGTCTCTTCCATTACTGTAGAGTAGTGTATACGACAAACATATAATGACACAATTGAGGAGCTTAGTAGAAGAACCAGGCAAGTGACATTTTTAGAGGCATGTTTGAATCACTGAAAATGACATCAAGTGGTTGCGTCAATATGGATATTTTTTAATGTAACAGATTGGTTTGTAGATGTATTAAAAGTTTAGTGCCCTAAGTATTGAACTCTATATAAAAATCTAATGATGGTGTCGCAGTTTGTTGTTATTGGATTTTCATTGGTCAGAAAATCACATGGAAGGATTCAGTTCTCCCACATTAATTTCCTTATGGTTTGGTTGTCAGCAGCATGAAATTGATATAAGTCATGAAGGTATTGTTTTCCTATAAATATTTTTATATCCCAAAATAAGAGGTATTTACAGTAATGTTATTATTACATTTTTAACTTTTCCAAATTAAGAGTTTGTGAGGATTGTTTTTATTAAATATTAGAATAACTCACGTTAAGATAAAGTTATTTAAATCGGTGTGTAATCTTCCCATTTTTCGGTGCAAATTTCATTAATCTAAATTGCGATTAAAGAGATTCGTTGAATGGTTTAACTTGCTGGACACAAAGTGATCAATGCAAAAACTGTATTTAAAATATACATTCGCTCGTTTGGTAAGCATTAAATTACAGTTTTGAACTTGTTATAAAAATATACTTTTAATTGTTATTTCAAAAATATGATGACGCAACAAACTATTAGATCTTAGAAGATAAGGGAAATATTTAGACCTTCTTTTTAGTACGTATGCGTTCACCTTCCAATAAGATGAACCTGGTTCGAATCCCAGTGATGGCTGGTCGTCACGAATTCCACATCCGTCTCGCACCGACCGCATTGCTGACGTGAAATATCCTCAGTGGTAGACAGATCATGGGGCTTATCGTGGGAGGTTCTTGTTGTCTTCCTCTCCATGTAACGCAAATGCGGGTGAGTTACATCAAAAAGTTCTCCACAAAGGCAAATTTCTCACAGTACTTGATACAGGGGTTCCCTTGTCTTCTGGATTGGGTTCAAAATGACGAAGCTATGTAGTTGGACATGGGTAATCGCGAACCGACAAAAAAATAAGTCCGTTGTTCAATGACGGTTATAAAATGTGAATTTGGAGTTGGCCATTAAAATAACTCTTTCTGTTGGCGATAAGGATTAATAACTCGCGCAGATTTAACGACTGCTTTTCTTTGGAATTGTTAGATCTTTAGGTCATTTAAAAGAATTCTCTTTTGAATGGAGTAGTTTAAACTAAAATGTGTGGCGAAGATATTTCAGGCAATGCCCATTTTTCACAACATGCCATCAAATTGAAACAATGGAAATTTCTCACACTACTCGATACGGGAGTTCCCTCGTCTTCTGGAATGGGTTCAAAAGGATAAGGCTACGTAGTTGAGCTGTTCAACGACGATTATAAAATAAAATAAAAATCATGGGGGTAGGATGAGCGTCTGTCAGCCCTCTAGTACATTACATAAAAGCTAAAAATATAGTTAAAAATATTAAGTATATAAAGTATATTGCGCGAGTATAACGCGATGAATAGTATCCGCTAAGAATGAATCCCCACGATGTTCCGACAAATGTGACCATGGATGATACAACCACGAGCAGCGACGCTTTTAGTAAAAGTGAAAAATCCTCTTTCAAATCTTACATTTTTAAAGTTTTCTTCCGCGAGTATAATTTCCATCTCAGCTGATTCTCTTCTTTTTTTGTTGTCCGTCTTGCCCGAATGAGATGCAGAAGAAGGGAGAGATGACGCAAATAGTTGGGTGCAATGGTGTTGCTCAGTTGAAAGAGGCAGATCCACTTGGCTTCCTGAACTGAGAACATCCCGAAAGAGATCATCTGTGTGTGTGGTAGTGAAATTATTTCTTTTCTTTTTTATCCTGAGGAATAGGATTACCATTGAAAACAGAATTCGATGACAGGTAGGTGGAGTGCGTAGAAAAATGCGCATAAGTTGTATTATTTTATCGCATCCATTTTATCTGAATGAGTTCAATTATTATTTGAATTATTGACAAAATGACTTCGAATGAGAACAAATTTTCTCCATTTCAATAGAGGACAACTATCTCATAAATGAAGAAAATAACGATCGTATAAATGCATTATAATTCTAAATAATATGCGTCAGTATTCCTCATAATGCATTTCAAAACTACCCCCTATTCATTAAATATGCAAATAAATACATTTAAAAAATGAAATTTTCTTTTAAGTTGGCTAAAAAAGAAAGGAAATTATTATGAGTTTGTTGAAGGAAACGTGTAGTGTGTGCGTCACATTCGAAAGTAGTGGGGGGGGGATAGTATAGGGGGTGATCAGGACCTGCATCGACACTATGGCGTCGAGAAACAATTGAAAGTATTTTTTTGGACTTCACCTGGGAAGTATTACTCATTTAACGTTACCCAGTGTGAACTTAAGTGGCGGAGGCGAGCCACACTGTAGCTAGAGTCGGAATTTCGATGGACTCTGATTTTAGCTATCCGAAAGTGACGTCATCAGTTAAAATTTTAATGCATTTTGATGGGTCCGTAAAGGGAAAAGTGTAACAGGATAGATAGCAACAAGAACATTTTGGTTTAAAAAAAAAAACATCTGATCGAATATATTTTTCTCGTTTATTTATTTATTTTCTTAAAAAAATCTGTTACAGACATTGTAGTTGATTTTATTTTGTATTAATTTTGTTTTATTTTGTATTAAAAATATCGATACTGATGAAGGGTTTTCATTCGTTAAAAATTGAAAATATCTCTTTTTATTTTTGGATGTGTTACAAGTGATTGTCAGTTAAACAATTTCATTTTCATTGGGAGTTATTTTCATATATATAACATCTTAAATATTTATTTATCTTTAAGAAATGCTCTTGATTTTATTCAGATAAGCAGAACACGGTAAGTAAAATCACACTTAAAAACTAATATATATATATTTTTTAAATTTAATTTATTCACGAAAGTAAAGATAAAATTGAAAGAAAAATATCTCAAGATACTGTCATTTTCGATTGTTCTTTTATACAAGTGACATTCATTTATTTCTATTAAAATTTCGAGCGAAACACTCACAAACGTCATTAAAATAAATTTAAAAATAAAATTTGAATTCTAATGTTGCGCTTTATGTTTTGAGATAGGGTGAAGAAAAGGCAAATAGTATTCCCTTTTTTATTTGTGGACAGCCCCCCCCCCTGGACAATGCATTTGGTTGAGCGAATGAACATGAATGACATTAGGAATTGTTACAAACTGTAGAGCTAGTCGAGAAACCTGAGTGAATCGTTCTTTATTTACAAAACATAAAATAATAATAAATGTACTGACATAAAAAGAGCATTGTTTAACTTCGTTAGAGAAGGCTTTCATAACTTAAAAAAAACTTTCCTTTTTTTTTCGTTGAAAAGGGAGCTAGGGTGGTAATTAAGCTTCCATTCGTAAATAGTGTTGGAGACTCTTTTGATAGAATTAGTTTAATATTGATTTCGAAATGAAACAATTTATACTGATTTCATTCTTCACATGGTTTTTTAAAACTACTCATTACTAGAGGCTTAAAAAACACTCTTTAATGTTAACACGGTTTAATATTACTGTAAATACTGTTTAATAGAACCATTAATCCTATTCAATCTGAATCGAAATTAAAATAACTAGCGTCAGAAATAATGTTTATAGAATTTAACCCTTTGCCTACGGTTGTACCAGCCGTTAACAAAAGGTCGAAAACTATTTTTAATCTATTACCCAATAGAAAGCTTTTGTTCCTTTGGGTCGAAATCTGACACATTGTGCCAAGATTGTCCTATGTATGAACTCTAATAGTGTAGAAACCACTTCATTTTGATTGCGAATTTTTATGACTTGTATTATGAGAATTAATTCTGCGCAACGTTTTAGACATGAGGAATCTTTTGAAAAACAATTTTTTTTTGTAATATCGATTTATTACGAAATTATTGTCAGTTATTTTTATGAAAATTATTTCAATCAATTGCTTAGAAGTACATAAAATATCGGTGAAATAACATTTTAGCATTACACAAAAACACATATTTGTGACAAATAATAAAAATATGTCACTAGTCTAAATTCCTTAAAAACCGGCACCAAAAAAAAAACAGTCATTGAAGTAGTATTTTTAAATGTGTTTTTTACTCTTTTATTTCTCAAAACTATTTTTTTTTACTGTAAATTGAGAAATTCTTCTTATTTTACATATTTTTTTTTGTTGCATCAAAAAAACAAAAAAACACATATGGAATATTTTAACATGAATTCAGTATAGATTTTTGAGTCCAATATTTTGAGTGAAAGATAGTGTATTGTATGAGCACTGGATGGAATATGCAATGGGCTGTGTTACGAAACTAATTACTTTCGAATTGACAAACGAATTGTTACATTTGGAAACATTTATTAGGACGTAACACAAACATATACAGATTAACACAGACACTCATGATATAATGCGTTTATATTGCAGTTACATAGAGGGCGCTGCTCGAGCACTTCTTTATACGAATATTCTCAACACACCCCATCTGTACTATGTTAAAATAAAGTTTTTTGTTGTCATATCAGTTACCAATTCAATATGAGCAGCCCTTGTAACAGCACATGTAAACAAGGTTATATAAGATTTTTGATTAATATCTTTACCAGAACGAACAAAAAAGTAACAAAGTAACAGAAATGTAAAATCAATTCCAGTAACAGTAAAAGGGTTTTTTTCAAAAACTCTAGTCTTTGGTAATTGTGCAGTAATTTGTTCTGCAGGTTTCAAAAAGTACCTTTTGCATATGAGACAAGTTTTTTAAAACACTTTTCGCTATTTGTCTACCCTTCGGAATCCAAAATGCACTGCGAATTTTTGCGAGGGTAGCTGACATCACACCGTGACAAACCCTTTTATGTTCTCTCGAAATTAGTAATTCAGTAAATTTTAACTTTTTAGGTAAAAGAATTGGATGAATCTCGCTATCTGAAAATTCATTTTCTTCTAGCCTTCCCCTTACCCGAAAAAACATTATTTTTATCTAAAAATGGGGCGAAATAATAAAGAGACGACTTTTTAGATACCTGTTTACCATTTTTAATGCATTCCAATTCAGAAGAGTAGACAAGACTTTGCTCATACCTTATCCAGTTCATCTCAGCTTCTGAGAACTCAGTTGCAGTGTAAGATCCCAACTCAACTGGTAATTTTTTGAGCTTGTTGACGAATCTTTTAACCAGTACTGTAATTTTTAACACTCTATCTAAGTTACTATATTTACTTAAATCTAACACAAATTCTGAATCAAGCACTGTACATTTATATTGGGAGATAATTTCACATTCTTTTCTTAATTCTAAATCTCCAATGGGTTTCTCATTTTCAATTTTACAAGGCCAAAACTCACTAGGTTGATTCAGCCGAGGTGGTCCATACCACCACAACTAATTTTTGACTAAGTCCGAAGCAGAAATACCCCTTGAAAGGATATCTGCAGGATTTTCTTTTCCAGGACAATGAGACCATTTGGTTTGTTCAGTTAAATTTTGAATTTCATTTACTCTATTTTTAACAAAAGTTTTGTAGTTATTAACCTCTCTCTTAATCCAATACATGCATATGGTTGAATCTGTCCAATAGTGATGAGTAGTTTAAATTTTAAACATTTACTAACTTGTTTAACTAACCTAGCGAACAATAAACATCCTAACAATTCTAAACGTGGCAATGTGATAGACTTAATAGGAGCAACCCTACTCTTGGAACATATAAAGCTAGTAATCACTCGGTTTTCTCGAGTAATTCCTCTTAAGTAGATCACACAGCCATAGGCATTCATGGAAGCATCTGAAGAAAAAAGAATATCAAATGAAATAAAATCACATAATGTTAATCCTGAAAAATAATGTCTAGGAATGAATATCTTGTTCAAATGTTCGATTTCACTGCACCACAACTGCCACTTGTAGTCCAGTAAAGGTGAAAGTTCAATATTAGCAGCCAACAATTCTTGGATAAGAATTTTCAGTCTCGTAATGAAAGGACCAACGTAGCCAATGGGATCGAAAATGCGACCCAGAAGGTGTAATACAAATCGCTTGGTACTGCTACCATTGACATCAATGTCTTTTAACTTTCTGACGTCAAAAAAGATTATATCTTTATCAGGATTCCAAGCTAGTCCTAGAACTTTACTTGGTACACCATTTCCACTTATGCCATTTGAGTCATCAGTTTCTCTGCCAGATCTTTTGTACATCTCATGGAGTGGTATCGAGTTAGTTTGCCATTTTCCAAGCACCATTCCAGATTTCTTCATTATTTCTACACTTCCGGTGCTGTTTTTCCTGCGCCGTTTCTAAATTATCAGTTCCTCCAACGAGATCATGGACCCAAAACGAATTTCTTAACACTTCACAAGTTTCTGGGAACAAATTTTGGTACCTTTCAAAATGGTACTTAAGAGTTGCTTCATGCAGGTAAGGACTTGGTTTCAGTCCAAATAGCACTCTAGTGAAGTTTAGTACACAACGCTTGTCAGAATTGAGGTCTTCAATCCAGAAAAATTTGGTAAATCGTCGATCATCTGAGTCTATCAAAATTTGTAAATATGCATGTTTAACATCAGCTGTATATGCTATAGCATTTTGTCTAAATCGCAACAAAAGCTCGAACAAGTTAGGATATAAGTTCATTCCAGTATAAAGACAATCATTGAGTGAGTATTCTTCCTCTGCATGAGCTGTACCATCAAACACTATTCTCAGGCGACTACTTGTTTTATCTTCGCGAATGACAGCATGGTGGGGCAAATAAAATGTAGATTCATTAATTAAATCATCTGACAATTCAACTATTCCCTCTTTAAGATAATCGTCTACAACCTCCCGATACTCCTTATACAAAGATGGATCTCTCTTAAACCTCTTGACCAAACTATTAAAACGTTTTAATGCCACCTCCCTATTGCTCACCAACTTTTCTTGCTTCCCTTCTATCCAAGGCAACTTAACACAATATCTGTTGTCAACAAATTGAATCGAATCATTAAATTCCCTCAGAAGATCTTGTTCTTTCATACCTAAAGTCTCTATTTCCAATTCCCAAAAGCGGCTAAGCTCCGAAGAGATTGAATCATTCTCACTAAAAACGAAATTAAACGATGCGGACTCAATTGAACCTTCACATCTACCTTGAAGGGACCATCCAAAAACTGTTTCAAGAGCAACTAAAGATGAATTAAACCTTTGAAATCTCTCAGTCAAATCCCAATAATAATCCGATCCAACTAACTACGAGATCCTACATTCACTGGACAACTCATTAGTATTAAACGTCAACTCAAGTCACCTAGCCTTCATCTCAGAGCAAACACTTTTATCAGGAACATGAATTGGCGCTCTTGAAATTTCGTCATCTTCAATGCCTCAATCACGACTTCCTTACCTTCGATAATGTTTCGCAACTTAACCTCCACTTTGCAACAAACCTGCAACTTAGGATTCTCAGCGCCAAAACTATAAATTTTCAATTTTTCAAACCCAACAACCTTTAAACCTAACCTTTCGGAAACACATTTTTTAACAAAAGTGCGTTCAGAGCCATTATCAAACAACGAAAATATTAAATCCGAAGAATTAGAGCCAACAATTTCTGCCTTTACACATTGCAACAAAATCCCTCCATTTTTATTCCCTAAATGATTCGAAAAAGTGGATACAATTTATTTCATTTTTTCTCTTCATTTTGTTTTTTTTTTCCGACTCGCCCTCATCCTAATCCTTTTTAGAGTTTTCTAATTTAAAACATATTGCGCGGGCATGCCTACCATTACAAAAAGAACAAGCGGGGCCTTTACAATTTTTAACAAAACAATTATCATTACAACATAATAAGCATCTTCTTTCGCGTAATAATTTCTCTCTTTTATTTTGAGCTTTCAAATTCTCATATTAAGAACTCAAATGATTTTGATTACAAAATATACAACCATTTGAAGCTGCATTAGTCAGCAATTCTTTCGCAGAGGATATAAATTTATTCCGATTCCGAAAGCCACCGTTATATTTACGAGAAAATTGTTTTGATTGGAAATTCGACGCCAGGCGAGGCGAAGGGGGGGGAAACCGCCAGCAAGTGAAAAGCTCTCTATAGCGATGATAGCGTTATGCAAAAATCTCATTAATTCATTTAGATCAGGGGTTTCCAACTTGCATGAGGCGGGGGCCACAATTAAAGACACAAATCAAATGGCGGGCCGCAACTTTATCAAAATTTCATGTAGGACTCTTTTATGTTTGAAGGAACATTAAATATTACTGTCAACTTTTTACCAAGTTGTACAAAACAAAAGTATTGAATTACAAATTAAAATAAGAAGTAGATTTTTAAAAATACTTAATTGTTACTAATAATATTTGAAAAGATATTGAATAAATGATAAAAGTTCGGGCTACAATAACTTTAATGTGCACCTATGTATTAAACAGTTAATGTGCGACAGATATCTAATTGTTAAGATATAAAACTTCAAAAAGTTTGGTATTAAAACTTACATAGTACCACACAAAATGTTTAATGAAAAAATTGAGGTTTATCTGCTACAATCACCAGAGAATAGATATTTACATCTTAAATTAAAAATTTACAAATGTGTGTGTACAAATATATTTACAAATGTATTTTCATCCAAAATGAGTGGTTTCAAAAAGCTAAATTGGAGAATTTCTTCGAGAAAATTTCTGATGCACACATGCTGAATTATACTCACAAAATACCAAAAAATATGAAATAAAAAAGAGCAACATTATTTTTGTATTTGAATAAATATTTTCTTAAATGCAAAACCCGAGAAAATAAATTTTTTTGCACCGTTGGTATGTTAAATTTCACAGAAACGAAGAAATTAGGTTTCTATAAACGAGAAAAGTATTTTAAACCCATATAGATTTTTTACGAAAATTGTCTGCAAAAAAATTGCAACTAATATATTTTAGTCCGCCGGCCTCAAAAAAGGGCTTCGCGGGCCGGATGCGGCCCCCGGGCCGCCAGTTAGAAACCGCCGATTTAGATCATGATTAGTACTTGAAATTTGCTGTTTACTAAATTCTAAAATAAGATGACTGGGAAATAGTTTCAAAATGATTGCACTAAGCATTACACAATACGTTTCCGATTTTACACCTAAACTTTCAAGAGAACGAATTTGAGTTTGACATTTAAAATAAAGATTCTTTAATTCCTGCAAATTAGACGAAATTTTCAAAGGGGTCATATTTAACAGTTTAGACATATGGGCGTTAATTAACCCATCTTTTTGACGGAATGTATCTTGAATTGAAGAGTTGGTTTATAGTTGTTTTCTGTTATCGCAAAACCTTTAATGCAAGAAAGTGCCTCACCGCCAAGACATGTAAATAAATATGAAAATTTTTCAACATCTGAGAGAGAAGTATTTTTATCAATTGAATTTTCATATTGATTCCAGAAATTCAAATACTCTGATGGATTGCCATAATAAGTTTGAATTTTTAATTTAGGCAATTTTGCTCTTATATTTGATCCACTATGATTCACAGGATTTTCTTGCACATTATTATATTTATTTTCAATCACGCTATTCGATTGCAACGATTTTATTTTGTTTTTTAATTTAACAGTAGTAAAAACTATTTCTTCGTTATATTCATCAATTTTTTCTATTTCTGATTCAATATCATCGATATCTAAAAGATTTTCGATTTTAACATCTGAAGAATTGATTTGATCGTCTTTGGTTTGCAATTGGACCAACGGACTTTCGAATTCATCGATTTCAATTCCCTGCTCTTCTAAACAAGTTTTAATTTTTGTAATTAAGTAACTTGTCCTCTATGTGAGGTGCGTTGCTTTTTTAACTTATCCAACTCTTTCTTTTCAGCCATTACTAAATTTATATTCCTTTTCAGATATTAATAAGCACAAACAAATCCAACAATTTTTGAAGCATATGTGGTTCAGAAAATACAAACACTATAAATTCAAACTAGTACTTATTAAAAACGAAAGTATATATATCAAACATAAACAACACAATTTTACCATTTCAATAATTTCCTACGCATCAACCCTAATTCGACACAACATGAAACAATTAAATGTCCAAATCGAAACTATTTCAATTCAATAACTTTTAACTATTTTCAACACAATACGAAATGGATAAGTATCAAATCAAAACAACCTACCCCGCATGCCGTCATTTTTTATTTCTTGCAAACGAATTTTCCTTAAAATTAAAAATTGCGATCAATTCAATTCAGTTTTTAAATTCTAAAAGACTAAAGTTATAATTCTTTAAAAAAATTTTTTTTTAAGAACTAAGAAGACATCTTTTATGGAAATGTTAAAGTGGAATTAAAGCATAGAGCTAATCTTCTGGTTTTTTTTTTTCAAATTTAGCTTTATAGAAGCCTGGATATATATATATATATATATATATATATATATATATATATATATATATATATATATATATATATATATATATATATATATATAACAGTTTTAGTAATATAACCACTAAAACGATTAATATGATTATAGAAAATATATAATTACTAATTACTAAAAAGGTATACTTTCATCATTAGCTCACACGATTGCATCCGCTAAAAGGAGTGCTTTCTAAGATTGTATCAATAAAGCCAAAGCAAAATAATATATATAAGTACAATAGTGTGAGGAGCACTCAAAATAGAATTGAAACAAAATAGTGATAATAAAAATGAGCTGATGATGAGTTCTGGCTTTTTAATATATACTTTTTAGTTTTTTTAAAATTATTTTTCAAAAATGTTTTTTTTAAAATAATTTTTCTCAATCAATGATTTTCAAAATCAAATAGTTCTGTTGATTGTGAGAGAATGCGTTTTTTTCGTGTAGTTTAAAATCCTGGTATTGTTAAATCGTTTTTATTAAGGCACGTAGTTTTTTTAATAACTTCTTTTCAAGGAGTTGTTTTATTTTCGATAAATAAACTTAATATTTGGAAGAAAAATGTAGATAACTCCCATTTTATAATTCAGTTAGTTTCAGAACAGATTATGAGTAGACTCATTATCAGAATTGAAATTATATTCCATCAGTAGAATTTTTTTAAAATCTATTTTAAATTGGAGTGGCGCTGCGGAACAAAGAGGGCTCGGGATTGCAAGAGCAGAGGTTCCGGTTGGATGGTCAGCCCAGTGCATGTTTGGTACTCATTTTATCGAGATGAAAGGTTGAATCGACTATGCCCGGCATCGAACTTTATCTATTTTGCATACATAATTATTTGTCTTCAGTTTGTAAATGATTGCTATTTGTAGTATTTAAATGTTCTTTAATTTTGCATTTTTTAAAAAACGAAATATAAACTAATGCGAGTTTAATATATTTTAAAAGAAATAATTTTATTTTTATTTTATAACCGTCGTTGAACAGCCGACCCAAATTTTTGGGTTTACGATTGCTCATGTGCAACTCCGTGTCATTTTGAACCCAATGCAGAAGACAAGGGAACTCCTTTATCAAGTATTTATCAAGTATTGGGCGAAAATCGCCTTTCGTGGAGGACTTTTTGAGGGAAATCACCTGAATTTACAAAACCATGAAAGCCTCCCTCGGTTAGCCTGACGGCAAAGGGACTCAAACCCATGATTCGGCTGCCATTGCGGACATTTTACGTCAGCACTGTGGTCGGTGCGATTTGGGTGCGGAATTCGAATCGACCCGCAGTCGCTGGGATCGAATCCGGGTTTCCTCATTGGGAGGCGAGAGCTCTTTCCCCTGAGCCACCACGGCTCTAAAATCATTAAAATAATAATCTAATATGTATAATTCTCTTACGTGGCTCCCAAATTTTGGCTGCATTTCTTTTCCGCCGGTGGCAACGTTTGCTTTGTTTACGTTACTATTTCTCTTACACGGCGAATCGACCCATGATTGCCGATAAAAATGTTACATGCCAAATCTAGCTGAGGTGGCTCAACATATAGCGCTTTTAAAAATGGAAACTGAAGTAACCAGAGAGCATCAGCTGCGGCAATCTCATACTATTAAGTTGGGCAGAAGTGAGTAGTCTTTGTCGATAGATCTCTATTTTAGTATTTCGTCGAAAGCGCTTTTTTTTTCACGAATTTATACATTACGAATTTATTTGACGATTTTTGATTTATATCACGAATTATACTATAGCACATTTCTAATAGGTTTAACGAATTACATGTCATTTATTTGAATTCAAATTTATTTTAATGACTTGGTATTTACTAAAGAGATGTAATTTTTAAAAAAAAAAAATTTTTTTTATATGGATTTGAATGATTGTTTTGAATTCATAGGTGCATTGCAAATGCACAAAATTTTAAGTTAGTAGCGAGCGAAACAAACCATATAAGATTGCGTAACAATTTTCGGGGGTTGGCCAGCGTTAGCGAGCAGGGGGCGCAGTCCACTAGTAAAATAATAATAAATCAATTGAAATAATAATAAATCAATTAAAATAATAATAAATCAATTAAAATAATAATAAATCAATTGAAATAATAATAAATCAATTAAAATAATAATAAATCAATAATAAAAATCATTAAAATAAAAAGAAATAAAAAAACAACAACCCTGTTTTTTAAAATTGGTAGCAATTAGTTACAATTCGTATCGCTAGAAAACTACAATATTGTTCAATTCATGGAATTCATGGAAATTTCTTTCAATTCATGGAAAACAATAATTGAAGCCAATAAAATAATATTTCTGAAGAAAAACTAATACTAATCAACATTTTTGTAAAGATAAATTTTAAATTGATTTGAGTGAATTCAACAAAAATGTCTGGAAAGAACTGAGCTATCATTTTTCGCCTAAACGTAACTGCTCAAAAAAGATGATAAGCACTGTCACTCAAAGACAGGACAATGCAGCACACTTGAAGAAAACCGATCACAATAGAGAGATTTTGTGGGGAACTTGAGAGAGCAGGAAAGAAAGAGTCCGTTCTCAGTACAGGGTGAAAATCAGTACTTAACAACGGTAAAACAAATAATATTTCTAACTTGTTTATTATTTGTTCTCAGTGGCTATTAGTTAAAGCAAAACCATACCATTGAAATAAAAATGATCCGTCATCCGGCATAATGCCCATTCATATAGTATATCAAGCTTTTTCAAGTATCTTCAAGGGGCTGAAAACATTCTAGCCTTAAAAATGTAAAGTATCGGTGCTGTTGGACTCTCCAAATTTACTCATGAAATACTTTATACAAGAGTATATTTGACACCAAATGCCATAAAGCCAGCAGTGTCTATTACTAAAATTAAGCATCATCGGTCAGTTCGCCACTTTTTGAAGCTCCCTTATTAAGCCAATGAGTTCTCCATTCATATTGCTCTTTAGTACATAGCTTATTTATTTACTTCAGTTAATAACTATTACCAAAATAAATTATCGTCGAGTCGTGATGGCTCAGGGGATAGAGCGTTCGACGATGGCTGGTCCATATGAATTCCGTCTTGCACCGACCACGGTGCTTACGTAAAATATCCTCAGTGGTAGACGGACCATGGGTTAGAGTCCCCTTGCAGTCAGAGTCAGGCTAACTGTCAGAGGTTCTCGTGGTCTTCCTCTAAGTGCAACGCAAATGCGGGTGAGTTCCTTCAAAAAGTCCTTCATGTAAACAAATTTCTCCCAATACTTGATCCAGGAGTTCCCTTGTCTTCTGGACTAGGTTCAAAATGACAAGGCTACGGAGTATTCGTAAACGCAGAAAATTGGGTCGTCTGTTTAACAACAGTTGTCATATTGCTATGTTACTCCCCAACAAATGCTTTTCCTCATTCATTTTGCTTTTCAATACAAAACTTAGTTTACCGTCGATTGTAAATTATTTAGTTCTTGAGTTTGTAAGTATAACTATAAACAAAATAAAGTTAAATAAAAACACTTCGTTCCGGACAACCTTACAAACTCTATTTTGGTGACGTAGTCCACCTAAGAGAACAACGAATAAAACAGTATTACTGAACGCGCATTAAACAACTTAATGATACATATCTTTAATGACAAAACTGAATGACAAAACTTAATTTAATTCTAATTAAAGCAATGGTTTTCTCTAAATCAATGTTCCTAAACTTAAAAATCAAAAATTGGGTTTCATCATTTGTACTCATTTAGCGTCATTTTGCATTCTTAGAGTCTACCACAAACCAAACAAATTCTTCATTTAATTATAGACTTATCTGTAGTAAATCCTGCTTGGATAAAGACATCTTGAAATGTATTTCAATTTCCGATTTTTATTTATTAAATAAAGTAATTTTTCAGTCTCTCTGTAGAAAAATTAGCTATGAGGCGAACAACTTGTAAAAACAAAACTTGTTTAAACTAGAGCACCTCAATTAGAAAAGTCGACTTGTCCGCCCAAACTTTTTTTCCCCAGAGATTTGGCAACTTTTCGCTGAAAACGACGCTCACCTCAAATAGGACATTCCATAAAGAAAAGCGTGTTTGCGTATATTGATTTACATTGTTTTTCGAAAAATTTGTTTTACACCTGTACAAATTCCTTACAATATTTTTTTATTACTACAATCTATATCTATACATCTATACATAATAATAAACGCGGCTGTGTGTCTGTCTGTAATCACAATATATCTCCCTAGAAGCCTCGCCCAGGCACGAAACTCGGCACATAATTGTGTTTTGACATAATAAAGAAGTATTTTTTTTCTTTTTCAAAAATTTGGATTAGTTTTTTAGTTATCAGTCATTTTGTAAGAAAATCTATGCTTTTTCGTCTTCAAAGAGCCATATTAAAAAATGTATATACTTTTCTCCACTCTTATAAATGTATGCTAATGCGAACCTTACAATTGAAATATTAATTTTCGACAACTTAAACCAATAATATACGAAGGAATTAATAATTTAATTGCAAGGTTCGCATTAGTATGCATTTATCAAAGTGGAGAAAAGTTTAACTTTTGTATTAAAAATGTGGTAACATATTCGATACGTAAATAGAACGCTTCGATTTGATATATTTGTCGCTGTTCATCTGGATATGAAGACAAAATTGCAGGACAGGAACACTTTAATTGTCCACTAATATTCTGATTTTCTGCTATGTCTTAAAAAACTTTATTTGTTAAAACCTTTAGCGTGGCGGACAGCTGGCCGCCTTAGGCGGCTAGTTTAAAATAAAAATCATATTCATTACTAGATAGAAACAGTTTATACACAATTTTGTTTCCTTAATAATTATAAAATTAAAAACTAGTTTGTATTTTGTAAACACACTCCCATTTACTTTTCTACAACAGAAAATAATTGTTTTAGCAATTTTAGAATTTTACAAAAATTAAATAACATTAATAGACTCGAAAAACGCATGAAAGTTCAAATATTAAATGGATTTCTTATGACAAATGTAAACAAACTATTTAAGCAATATATTTCCTCGAGATATGAAACGAGAGGGGATTAAAAAAAACTAATTATCTGAATCAAAATGGAATACAATAAGAAACAGGCAAATATTTATTTTTAACAAAACACTTAAAAGTGAATAAAAAACTTGGTGATAAGTTTGGCGAATATTTATTCAGCCAATCGCTTGCCTTTATTGACTAGTTTTATAACTCACAAACACTCAAAATCGTCAAATAAAGTACTAAATGTTGCTGTCATATTTCAAATAGATATTTACTTAATAAATCCAGTTGTCGATGAAAATTCTTATATTTGATACACGGTTCGAACTGTACAATTCGAGTAATCCTCAAAAATTATTCGCTTATTTATTTTTTAAAAAAAAAAGAAACAGACAAAAACAAACATTCAAAGACAAATTCTGACAACTTAAAATCGTTTATATACTACATATATAAGTAAATAAACTATAATTAAATGAGTATTTACCTCACATGAACGAGATCCAGTTACAGGCTCCCAGTTATAATTTTCTAAAATTTATTACCTATTTCTACTTTCGATCGAGATCTCTATGAATATCTAAACAATGCTTTATTGAAATTACATACATTTGCAGGCTTGTGAGCTCAATTTAGGCTTATACACCTTTGTCAAGTAGAAATACAGATAGAACAATTCAGAGAAGGACATCACGAAGAATACATCCTGGGTTACGGCGGGATTCGAACCCGCTACCCCCACGCTTTGCACATCGTTTAGCCGGCGATACCGCTCGGCCAGGGAGGCCCCTCTAAACATTAAAAAGGCCATTTTTTAAAAAAACTATTTCCCTAATTCAACGCTAATATTAACTTTGCGTGACTAGCGAACTTGTTTGCTCCATAATAGCGACAGTTCAACTCTCTCAAGTACCGTGGTGGACTGATCGTTATTGATTGATTTGTTCATTTACGTCGCACTAGAGCTGCACAATGGGCTATTGGCGACGGCCTGGGAAACAACCCTGAGGATGATCCGAAGACATGCCATCGCAATTTTGATCCTCTGCAGAGGGGATGGCACCCCCGCTTCGGTAGCCCGACGACCTGCACGCGAAGTCGAGCACTTTACGGTAGAACAGTTTAACGAGGACCCATACCGCACACCCTCGGTCCCTACGCAGACCGATCCAAGTGGTCCCCCACCCGCACACTGACCGCAGTCAGTGATGCTTGACTTCGGTGATGTGCTGGGAACCGTGTCTTTACGATCAGTCCACTACGGGACGGACTGATCGTTAAGACACGGTTTAAAGCAGTTCATTGAAGTCAAGCAACACAGGCTGCGGTCAGTGTGCGGGTGGGGGACCACTTGGATCGGTCTGCGTAGGGACCGAGGGTGTGCGGTATGGGTCCTCGTTAAACTGTTCTACCGTAAAGTGCTCGACTTCGCGTGCAGGTCGTCGGGCTACCGAAGCGGGGGTGCCATCCCCTCTGCAGAGGATCAAAATTGCGATGGCATGTCTTCGGATCATCCTCAGGGATGTTTCCCAGGCCGTCGCCAATAGCCCATTGTGCAGCTCTAGTGCGTCGTAAATGAACTACAACAATATCAATTCCCCTAATAGAGAAGCTCTCATTAAAACAACTGACTCGTTATGACGCGTGCCTTAACCCACTGACGGCTTAGCAAAATGGGGTTGCTTTTTCCCAATTCACTATTTTCCTATCTAATAATATGGAAAGACCGCTAAGCGGAGAGGACTGCTGTATTTAAAAAGTCGTTGAATAGATTTTGATGGACGACTGCTCATGTCCTTCTCATTTTGAATCCAATTCAAAACACACTAAGACTACTACTGGATCAAGTATTGGGAGAAGGTTAGGACTGTATGAAGGAACTAATCCGCATTTGCGTTACATGGAGAGGAAGACCACGAGAATGTCCCACGATTAGCCTGACGGTTAGACGGCAAGAGGACTCGAACCCATGATCTATCTATCCCTGAGGATATTTCACGGTAGCACGATGGTCGGTGCAAGCTGGATGCGGAATTCGTATCGATCCACCATTGCTTGATCGAACCCGGGTTCACCTTATCGGGGGGCGAGTGCTCTTTCCCCTGAGCCACCACGGCTCATGACGGCATGTTAAAATAGGACTAGAAAATAAATCTTCAATAATGTTTAAATAAGAGATTCCGTTAGATACATTATCGATCGATGCATGTTAAAAGTTTGTTTCGTTAAATTTTGACTCTCCACCCACCAGAATGTGTTGTCTCTTACGTAATTATGACTCGATTATCGTTCATTTAGTTTTCATCATTCAATATGAGCTGATCTCCAAACATGGTATTAAAATTCTGTCACCTTAAGTAACTGATGTTTTTAGGAATTATTGGTGTGTATTTCTCGATAAAATTCGGGTAATAAACTTATTTTGCAGAACCCAGTTGAATAACCGTCACATTCCTTAGTCTTAACCATTTGTTTTTTTTTTTGGGGGGGGGGGGGTTACCATGGAATGCTGGTCGATTTTAATCCAATTCCAGCAAAAGCAATATTTTAATCTTTTAAAATTATATAAAATTTTATTTTGATAAAGCGTAACAAAAACAAAACTTAAAAAGTTTCCCACATTTTATGAACCATGCATATGTTTTAGCGTATGAAGCAATCGCTTCCTTTCTTTAAAGCTCTTCTATTCCTAAATTCTATTTGTGAGTATATCGTTTCTATTTTATTGCGAATATCAACAAACAAGCGAATCCTCATATAAAAACTAATTTATTCAACTCCAGAGTTATACATTTAAAATGAAACCATTTTAAGTCTTTTGATAGTTGTATAAAACTTCCGAAATGTATTCGGAAAATATGACAGTCGAAAAAACGATACAATAATTTATATATTCTGCTCGAATGCAAGTTTATTTTTAGTGTTATTTATGTTTTATTTCATAACCGTCGTTGAACTGCCCTTCCAAATTGGAGTTCATGACGTTACAATGTTCAACTCCGTAGCCTTGTAAGTTTGAACCCAATCCAGAAGACAAGGGAACTCTTTCAGCAGTACCTCCAGAGGTACTGATTTATTATAAGGACATGGAGGACCTTATGACCCCAACAGATTTCACGTTGCACCAGTTACCATTTAATAGACGGGATTCTTCGACCGGCTGGATTAAAATTCCCGTTCTCACAAAAACGATTCCAACCAGGCTATCATGGCTTTCTCCGGAAGTATTATAAAGGAAACCGTTTCCCACAATTAAAAGTGATTTTTTAAAAATAGTTTTATTTCAATGACCCTGTTTCCCTTTATATTTAGCTGCGTCGATACAAAGTTTCGTGGCAGCATTGTGCCTCGGCATTAGAATTTTATGGCACATCGCCCTTTCTACTACTTGCGTGCCATCGAGTCAAAATCGGCTGGGCAAAACATTGGGTGGTCATTTCTGAACTAATTTCTGTGATCAAACATCGAACTAATACTTTTAATTTACATTTATAATTTGATATGGGATTACCTCATCTGGTTGAAAGCGTGCTTCATCCTCAATGAAAATGATTGCCTCGAAAACTCCAAAAAAATCCAAACTTTTTTAGTCTTTATCTGGTAAAGACTGTGTGGAGGGGAAACCTTTATTAAGCAATGAGAGTGATTAACTCGATCATTAAAAAATAGAAATTTTTTCTAATGTCTGCTTTCATTTGACTTGTGAGGGAATGTATGTGCACTTAAAATGCGTATAAAACTTCTGTAAAAATGTATGTAAAAATTCTGGTAAAAATACCATAATGTATGTTAATGACATTTCTGGTAAAAGGCAGTGGAACCAAACAAGTGAAACCAAAACAAGCGATATGAACGGTAACGATATTTAAAACCTTCATTTGGCAATTTTTCTGCTCTTAATGTTTACTGGATATTCTAGTTTGCAAAATTGCAGTTCTTATTACCACAATTAGTAAAAAATACAAAACTTAAATTTAACCAGATAAAGGGTTCTTACGCCACATGCTTTCATAATCCATTACCAAATTTCAACACATTGTTAAAATTTTATCACCTATTATAAAAACATGTTTTATTTTTAATTTTTCCAAAAACAATTATCGAAGCTCTTTTGTAAAATGTACCGAAGCTCTTCTGGTGTTCCCAAAAATCCATGAACACGGTAAATTTTACCTTATTCTCGTCTATATTACCATCATGTTTTTCTTCTTCCTCAGTTTACTCAAAGTGGAGTGTAAAGATTGTAATGTATGAATTGTTTCAGATGGATTGTTAAATTAAAGAAGTATCGATGGGGGTAACAGACGAGGATATCGCCCCAACTTTCACCAAGAAGCCATCCCTGAGGGAAGAAGACGATGGCAACAAGTTGGTGTTCGAATGTCAGTTGGTCACCAACCCCAAACCGGCCATCCAGTGGTACAGGGGTGAGACGGCGTTGCACGAAGACCACCGAACTAAAGTGACCATGAAAGAGATCGGACCGAACAAATACAATATAATGTTAGAACTAAACGATGTATTCGAAACAGATGCGGGCATGTACAAAGTGACGGCCAAAAATAAATTCGGAGAAATTTCGTCATCCATCAATCTCAATTTCAGCCGTAAGTATTGCTTTTATTAAATGAAATATAACTCTCGATATAGAATGGCAAACATATGCAATAAAATATTTATTATTGAATTTAATTACTCACATTTTTGAATAGCACGCATTTCTACTTCATTTTAAATGACGCAATAAGAAACGTTCAATAGTTTCAATAGTTCTTGAATAATGTCCCACCAATTGCAAATTTTAAAAAAAATACACATATTAGATTAAATTTTGAAGTATCGAAGTGAAGAAAGGATTAAATAAATAACATAAGTGTGCTTTTCCCCGCCGTTTTCATCATAAAATATACTCACTATGAATGATAATCCTAGTGAATAATATTCCTTTACTATCAGTTAAACAGGGATGGGCAAACTACGGCCCGCGGGCCAACTGTGGCCCGCCGGAAGGTTTTATCCGGCCCGCGGATATAATTTTAATTTGCCGATCAGTGGCAATATACATAAACAATATACATCCATTTTCTTGTCAACTATTTAAAATTATTTCTGTTTTTCCTTTTTTAACAAAGTACTGATGACCTTTTTACTTTCTCTATTTTTGTTCTACAAAACATAAATTGATGGAAATAGTTAGCACAGACAGCTTCAATTGGTAAAATGTTGAAAGCAGAAGTTCTTTATAGAATAGCCGTAGATTGGCTCCAACTAGCTCTTGTCTCTCTCGCGGAGTTGACTTATGGAATCTAATATAGTTAAATTGCACTTCACATTTGGCAGACTGCGCATTTTAAGATCCAACGAGCGGACAATCTAACAATCATCTGAAGCAGTTGTTTCTAAATATGCCAAAGTTCTACAAATCATTACCAAAAACTAGTTTCCAAAATTTAATATTTTATGCCCAGAAAATCAGCTCTATGTTTGCTTAATCTTATATATGTGAACAAGAGTTTTCAACTTTGAACCTTAGAAAGAATCATTTCAGAAGTGGACTAGCAGAAAAGCATTTAGCCTTGTTCCGTAAAATAGGCACATCTCGCTTCGAACCTTAATATAAGGAACTTTTAAGAACGAAATCGCAATTTCATTCATCTCACTAAATATTTAAATTAAAACTTGTATATCGCTTTTTTTTTAAATTTTGAAAGTTTTATTTGTCCCACCAAACATTTTTTTTCTCGATTTTTGGCCCTCGACCAAAAAAGTTTGCCCATCCCTGAGTTAAAACAATCCTATTGATTATTTGAAATAAGGGTGCACAACTTTTTTGAGTGAAGGGCCACTTGCGCAGCGGGTAGATGAACGAAGGGCCGCATGCATATGGAGTCATGTTAGCGGCAAATAGGATTATTTTTATCTAAACATGAGTGTTCTGAGCACCAACTATTTTTATTAGTAAAATTAATAACTTATGTGAGGAAAATTAAATAATTTTAATTACTTAAATTTGTTTAAAACTAAAAGAACTGATACATTATTTTTAAAGAAAAACTTTTACATTTTCCAAAACTTTAAATAAAATAGAACACATTAAGTGAAAATACCGCGTAAAAACAGAAAATAAAATATGTAAAGAAGAAACAGAATAAAACATGAAGCGAAATCTATAAGGCAAATATCGAATTAAAGTGCAAAAAAAAAAGCACATTTCATTGAGTATAATATAAATTTGAATTGAATATTTTAATAATATGATGTTTAAACAAAAACCAAATGAAAAGAAATGTTTTATAGCGTTCTGAGGTTCCCGCGGGCCGCAAGTGGCCCGCAGGTCATAGGTTGTGCACCTCTCATTGAAGACATTTTATTTGTTACTTAACAAAACATTTTTCAATAGCAGAATAAAACGATTCTTTGATGCATAAATGAAATATTTCATTTCTTTCTTTTTCAGCTGCTGATCAACCGCACGATTAGTAAGTTCTCCTTTTTCCTATATCTATGCATGGTTTGCTAAATCTCTTCCATGAATTCAGAAGACTTATGATGAATTGATTTTTAAACAAACTACTTTTTTCCTCATGAAATTTTTATAAACGATTGTTACACATAATGAATTATTGCTTATGAAGGACAACACGCCCGAAGGTTTATGAGGACATTTTAAACACTTGTGAAAACAGAAAAAAAAATGTCTTTTTTTTACAACGAAATTTTTTTATTTATTCAAATTACATTTCTTTAATTATTATGTACATAATGCAATAATTATTTCTCAATTAGTAATTTATTTAATCCTTTAGTGGTTCTGTACTTAAAAAGTACTTGACCTAAAAGGACTTCTGTACTTAAGTGGTTCTGTACTTAATACAAATTGAAAAACTGCTCAACGTTTATAAATCAACTGTCGAAGGATTATTTTCTTTGTGTAGTAACATTCTATTTTAATTTTAAGTTTTCTTAAAAAATTCGTTTGGCGGGGGGAAAAAATTCGCATCAACTGTGTATAAAAAGAACATAAAAATTATTCTTGACTTAATAAAATTCCGAATGCTTAGAATCACTAATTTCTCTAACCAATTAATTTCTTTGAGCCGTGAGGAATAGAGCTTTCCAATGAGGTGAACCGGGTTCGAATCCCAGAAAGAACGGGTCGATCCAGCTTGCACCGACCACAGTGCTGACTTGAAATATTCACAGTGGTAGATGAATCATTCCCCTTGCCGTCAGACTAACCATGGGAGGTTTTCGTGGTTTTTCCCTTTTTTAATGCTATTGCGAAAAGTCCGCCACGAAACCAGATTTCTCCCAATACTTGATCCAGGAGTTCCCTTGTCTTCTGGATTGGATTCAAAATGAAAAGGCTACAGGTAGGAACTTTAGTAGTCGTAAACCCCCCAAAAAATTTAAGATTTTTCATCTGTTCAACGACAAAAAATAAAAAAAATTTTAATAAATAATAATTTAAAATAAAAAATAAAGGAAAAATTTTTTAGAAATGTAGAAAAGTAGAATAAAATTTTTTGCATCTTTCATAACAATTGAAAAAAAAGTTATCAGAGTGGAAAGTTATAAAGAAATTTCAGGGCCAAATGCAAATAAACTGATTTTTAATTGAGTTAATATTAGAAAAATTATTCTCTTTGTTATTTCTCCTCTATTCTATTTGCTTGTAAACAATGTACATTTAAGACTTCGGGAAACTGTGTGTTTGATAACTAAATAATTTTAACAAAACTAAATAATTTTAACAAAACTAAATAATTTTAACAAAAACTGATGGTAATTAAAATAAAAAGTTTTGTATTGAAAATTAAAAATAATTGGGAAATTGTATTCATGCGTTGAAGGTAAACGTAAAAGTATTATTATTGACACCGAAGATTTGGCAACTACTTGAAGTGAAATTATAAGCTGTGCAGTAAAAGATAAAATTTGTGGAGAAAAGTTACTAATTCATTTAAGAGCACTTAAAGTATCGACAAAATATTATTTTAGTCTTCGATGCTTCATTGAATCGTGATAGCTTAAGCATTCTCCTTCTAATAGTAATCAGGTTCGAATTCTGGCGATGGTAAGTCAATATGAATTTCGCATCTGACATGCACCGACCACAGTGCTGTAAAATATTCTCAGTGGTAGACGGATCATGAGTTTGAGTCCCTTTACCGTCAGGCTTACCATTTGAGGTTTTCGCTGTTTTCCTCTCCGTGTAACGCAAATGCAGGTTAGTTCATCAAGAAGTCTTCCACGAAAGCAAATTCCTCCCAATACTTGATCCAGGAGTTCTTCTGTCTTCTGGATTGGGTTCAAAATCACAAGCCGACGGAGTTAAACAGTCGTCAAACCAAAAATTGGATCGTCTATTCAACGGCGGTTATGAAATAGAATAAAATGATTCTTGATTAATTTTGGTAATAGGTACTAATTGAAATAAAAAAATATAAGATATGTTGATTCATTAGATGAAGTATGAATGATTTATAAATGGAGAAGATGTTTTTGCTTTTATGAAGAACAGTAAAAAATCTTCATATTATTATTGGCTCCAATGATTGATGTGATTTTAATATCTACTCTTACATAGGTACTGGTCTATATATTTGGTGCTTCATCAATGCTGTACACTTTTATGATAGATACTAATATGGCAAATACCCCCGAAGTTGTAAATACAGTAAGAAAAATAGCTTGGTTGTCGTAAATTTTATATATCATGAGTTTCCTAGAACATATCAAATACAATTATTCCTTAATTTGGTGATTAGTAGAGCCCGGATTTTGATGACCTAAAAAATCTCAATTAATGCCCTTAAAAAGTGCAAAAAATGCCCTTATGAACTGCAAAAAATGTCCTTAAAAGTGCAAAAAATGCCCTTAAAATGCGAAAATAGCTTTAAAAGTGCCTTATGACATGACTTAAATAGAAGTAAAAATATTGAACTAAAACAATGTTTTACTCTTTAAAATTATTATGAGTCGTTTCAAAAAATATAAAGCAATGCAATACTTGTTCTACGACAAATATGTTTTATATCCAAAAGTAACAAAAAAAGGAAAATATATTGACTCCAAAACATTTTCATTTTGTATAGAAACTTAAATGAATATAACAACTTCCATCTCATAATATTACTAAATATCAGAATCACAGTGGATTATTAATTTTTTCTTTTTAATATTTTGAAATGTAAACGAGCGTCTCTTGTCTGAAAGCAAATTTTTGTACCAGGAGAAGCTTCTTTCAACGTCTACTGATGTTATTGGTGCGTACTTGAAAAGGACGGTCAAACTTACTGACAATTCTTCTTCAATTTGAAAAGATGTTGCTTCACCTGTTAATATCCTAGAAATTTTCTTCATTGTTTAGAAGCCAGTGTAATATTAAAAAATTATAAAAAATAATAAAAATTAGAAAAATTTAACAAAAAAATTTAAAAAATGCTTTAAAATGCAAAATATGCCCCAAAATTTTAAAGAAAATGCCCTATAAATCTCAAAAAATGCTCTAAAGGACAAAAAATGCAAAAAAATGCAAATGTCTTCAAAATCCGGGCCTTAGTGATTAGGTACTTGATTTACTTAATTCAATAGCGTAAAGCTACCTACATTTCTGGCCAAATTATTAGAAGCACTGTAAGATTCTATATAAAATCTAAATTATCAGATGATAATACTATACAGCTTTATTGTTTACACGGGGCTGAAACCGGTTTGCAGCTGTTTATATTCGTGTGTCAGTGGGTTAACGGTGTAATGCAATACGTTAAGAATAAATACAAGTAGGAAGTACGTAAAAAGTGTCCCGAATAAAAACCTATTACTTGTATGTTTAAATATAAAAGAATTGCACACAAACTAGTGCAAAACATGTCATTATTTGAAAACTAAAGTATGTCTCATCATTGGATTTAAATATTATAACATACTAATATAATATCTGATATAATAAATATTCCATATTAAAATAATATATCGTCTCATGTATCCAATCGTCCAATTTATATGATATATCGTCTCATGTATCCAATCGTACGATTTATATGATATATCGTCTCATGTATCCAATCGTCCAATTTATATGATATATCGTCTCATGTATCCAATCGTCCAATTTATATGATATATCGTCTCATGTATCCAATCGTCCAATTTATATGATATATCGTCTCATGTATCCAATCGTACGATTTATATGATATATCGTCTCATTTAACCCATTGACACACGAACGTAAACAAGTGCAAACAGGTTTCAGTCACGGGAAAACAATAAAGCTGTCTCCTGATTAAGATTTAGATTAGACCTATTAAGATTTTACATAGAATCTTAAAGTGCGTCGACTCATTTAATCGGGGACTGCAGATGGCAACAAATAATAATGAATACAAAAAGCATCATTTTATCTTTATCAAACGTGACGTCATTTGTCTTGCATGATTTTGTAACATTGTTCAGAGCTTCACAAGAAATAAAAAAAAAACAATTGAAGTGTTTAAAGTAATCGATGTTCAAAAATAAAAATAATCGAGGTCTTCTTCTAAATAGATGTGCGTAGGTGGTTGCTTTTTGAAAGCTGCATTGGAGAGAGGAAGAGAAAGTTGCTATTTTTAATCCTTTCCACCAGACACACATTTAAAAATACCTCCCGAGAGAGAATCTCTCTGTTGTACTAAAGAGATAACTTCATCCTCTCTCTCTTTTTCTTTTTTTTTTAAATGTTTTTTAGTAGTGGAGAGGGGCTAAAGTGGACAATTTGAGAAACTTATTTTATATATTGGTGAAATCTCCAGGGGGAAATATGGTAAACGAGTAACACTGGTGTACTCATGGATGTGCAGTAGCACAGAGTGAATACTTTCGTTTTTTAAAGTAACCTTCAGGTTTTATCTTTTATGAGCTCATTTTGTTTTAAGAATTTTAACTGAAGTTTATGACCCCGTGGTAAAATGGCAGCGACACGGCGACATTGTCGTTCACAGAGTTCTTGCAGAAAGAGTTTTTCTTTTGATAAGTAACAAAAAATTGACTCGTACTTAAAAGTAACAGAAATTGACACGTCATATTTGAATCAAGATAAAACACTTTATGGCGCGCTCAATTTACGCCAGCAGTATCGATGCAATGTTTCGATTGCATTTTCGGCAGTTATTGATATTGATTTTCACGTGGATTTTAAATACCCCGATATATTTCAAACACTATGGAAAATTCGAATCGTGCATTTATTTGAGTATTTATTTTTTAATGCGATCATTCTATCGAATTTTCGGCAGTTATTGTTATTGGTTTCTCCATAGTTTTTAAATCAGATATTTTTTTTTACGATATTATTTATGACAACAACTTAGCATCGAAACGAAATTTGAGGAAACCGATTCACGTGATTTCATCGTCATTATTTTTTTTGGCAATGACTACAACGGATTTCATGATTTTTAATTATTTTTTTTTAATTATTTCTTACAAAATGCTAAGAAGGACATAATGTGTGCGTTTCACCCCTCCCAACAAAATGCGAGAATATGACCATAATATCAGAATACTTGTTCAATTAAAAACAATTATATATATATTTTTGTAAACACAGAGCACTTGCTGTGAACACAGAACACTTGTAAGAAAACACGAACTAACAACACTTGTCTCAATAAATAGTCGAGTCTTTAAAAAAAAGACACTGTTTATGTAAGTAAAGTGGAAGTTCAGTTTTTAAGAAAAAGATGGATAGAGTTCTTCCAATTATTCCATTTTCCCAAAACATTCTAAAGAGTCTTCCATCACCAGGGTCTGGCAGTACTGCATCTCAATACACATTTAAAAGAGATGATTCAATTTTTTGTGATAAAATTAAAAAGAAAAAAATCAGAATATTTGTCAAATAATTCAAATTGAATAATTATTTTAAAATGAATTGAATTGCGATCAAAATGTTTTTCTTACTAAAGTGAATTTCTAGACTGTCATTATCCGTCGAAATTTATTTTCCAATCAGGATTAGATTGAAATTAATTTCATTTTAACTCCAGATTCATTATTATTATTGCTAATACCCCATGTAGTGGTGGCTAACTATTATGGAAAAATTAAAGACATTTTTAAGTCCCGATATAAACCAGAATGCAAAAAAAAAAAAAAAAATGTCCAAATTGTTGTTAAAAAATGTTTCACGAGCTATTTCGCATATTTGGCGATTAAGGTCTGATTTTTTCTCCTTTGAAATGTTCACTCGTTCATCTATCTATACCTACAGCTTCATTACTCTCTAAATAACACTCCCGAATAAAATTTCATTAGACCAAAGTCTTTTTATAAATTTGTTTTATTCCATTAGCTAGCTCTTACATATCCAAGAAATTTTTTTTCGTAAAAAAAATGTTTTTCTAGTCATTATTAGTACAGTATTATAATTTTAATCTCGTCAGCATTTTTTTTTTTGAAATCCTAACTGTAAACGAGCGAGTGAATCGACCTGAAATCACGAAGTAGTTACAGTCAATTCTATGTGTATGAATGAATGCAGTTACAGTACTCGCTGGGGATAGAGCGTTTGCCTTGCAATGAGGTGAATCGGGTTCGAATCCCAGCGATGGATGGTAGATACGCATTCCGCATCTGACTTGCACCGACCACAGTGCTGACGTGAAATATCCTCAGTGGTAGATGGATCATGGGTTAAAGTCCCCTTGTCATCAGACTAACCGTGGGAGGGTTTTCCTCTCCATGTAACGCAAATGCGAGTGAGTTCCATCAAAAAGTCCTCCTCGAAGGTCAAATTCCTCCCAATCCAGGAGTTCCCTTGTCTTCTGGTTCAACATGAGTAGTCGTAAAGCCAAACAACTGGGTGTTCTGTTCCACGACGATTATAAAATAACAATAAAATATGAATTTGAAGCTTCTTCTTTCTGTTGGAGATAAGATGTGGTGCTCGTTAGAGAGAGAGTTGCTATGAGGTGATGTGAATAAAATATTATGAATTGAGTAGCACTTTAAAATAAAAATGTGAGATATTTTAGGCAATGCCTATTTTTCACATCATGCCTTCTAACAATGCGACAGAAATGTGTTTCCTAAGATTCTTTCAAAAATAGATCATTTGATCTGTCACGCTCTGAAAATGATCTTTTCTGGAGCAGCAGATCTGTCTGTTGTCGTCCTTTGAAAAACAGAAGGAAGTCTCCCAAAATAAACTACTCTCTCCTTTCTCTGTCAGAAATACATAGAGAGATTCAGATGGTTTATGTCTGTCACATCAAAACTCTTGCCCCCGAAGATTATTAGGAGGGAGCCATTTTACAACAATTGGCCTACAAACATTTACAGAAAATGCGTACTAATGTGTGTCTGTAGATGAAATCCTGTATATCTATATCCATCGATAGATATTTTTATGTTTATTTCTTCCTTTCTCATAAAAATATTTTATTTTAAGTTTATCCTTTCTTTCTTTATCTTTAAGTATGTGTTTTCCTTTTGATGAACAAAGCTAATTCATGATTGTATAAAATTGAAATTTAATTTAAAAAAAACTTTAAGTTTTCTACTGTGACTTTAATATATTTAATAATTCAAAACTGTCCGAGATATATATGTTAGAGAAAGCTAAATTCTTATCAGTTTAATGTCTGTGTCTGACAATGTTCAAGTAGTGGATAAATTTGAATTGTTTCAGATCGTGCTGCAGGCAGACTCTGTAATTTCTGCTACCGGGATTTTAATATTCTTTTTAAAGTTTATTACCTACAGATTGTCGTTTTTCTTTTCATCCAGCTCCTCCCCCCCCCAAAAAAAAATATTTTGAAAGATCAATAAAATATCTTTTACTAAATCACCCATGATATTCAGCAACGCCCGATTTTAATTGGCGCTGGTCAGCATACGCTGATTATACTCGGTGGTGTATCAAATACGACTCTATCGCGATTATTAAGGCACGTCGAATAAGAAAATATCGTGATCTTTACTAATAACTATAATTTCCGCATGCAATAATATTCCTATCATTATAAATTACATAATATATCAAAAAGATAATACACCAAATAATCTACATCATGATAATTATGATGATATAATATAATTATGATAATAGTTATGATGATAATGACGGACATAACGATAACATCCATTCATGATCTCTGTAACCAATAGGTAGAAAATAGGGCGTTAGGAAAGAAAATAAAGAAATGTACCTAATACGTTGTTTCTACGTTATTTTACACGTTTTTTCTAAAATTTTCAACAAGATAGGAACGCTTTTTTGAGGGATTAAAGTAGTGCCATTTTCGTTATCTAAGAAGCTTTTTTTTTAAATTGAAGGTTTTACATAATGGATACAGTATTTCCGGATAAAAATAGTAATAGATTCATATAACGTGTACTCCCAATGACTTATTAAAATTTTAAATATGTATTTCACGAACTGGCAACACATCATTAAACACGTCTCTCACACGACTTGTTAAAAATGAGTGGCTGGTTAAATTCACGAAAGTTATTGTGACGCCCTCTATCGCCAAAGACTATATTAAGTTCAACCTGTTGTAATGGATGATAAGACGAAACGTTGTCGTTAGTGCGAAAATTCCGAGCATTCGAAACCCTCTGGATTAGAATTGCTGCTATGTGTTGTTGTTCTTCTTCTTAATTGGATAATATACTGTACGGATCTATTCCGATGGGAACGCCGTAAGTCACCCCTTTTTACACTATTTAATTAGCATTTTGTCTGTTACTTAGCAGTCTTAACTTATTTCACAAATATAATATATATATTATAAAATTAATATATATATATATATATATATATATATATATATATATATATATATATATATATATATATATATATATATATATATATATATATATATATATATATATATATGTATATATATATATATATATGTATATATATATATATTACTGTTTAACTTTTTATAATTTTTTGTATTTTCCCTGCATGTTTCATCTGCAATAATCAAAATATTGTAAATTGGAGTCATATATATTTTTTTGATATCTTATTGGTTCTTAATATTTTTCAAGTAGATTAAATACCAAAAAGTATTCTTGTAAGAAACATAAATTAAACGAATTTCTTTACAAGAACACTTATGCATTGTGTGTTAGCTGTAAATACCAGTTTTCAATAAATATTTTTTTTATTAATATTACTAGTTATTTTCAATTAATATTTTAAGCTGATTGGGAAGAAATTTATACTTCTCCTTGTTTCCGACTTTTTAACTCGTCAACGGATTTATGGATCTGGTCAGACCTTTGGAGATGCGTAACAACAACAGTTATTTTTAATAAATATTTTTTTTAAATAATACAATCAAAAATGAAATATCAGCAGAATGGGCGTCATTAGAAAACTTCCTTCTTGCTGTTTGGACAAAGGAAAAAGAAATTGTTAAACTCTCTTTTAGAAAACAAACTCCTTCTACAAGTTGTGTTGTTTATGTTTATAGTTCGTAACTCTATGCTTGTTAAGGAGTATATAAGCCCCATAGTTTTATTAACTTTAAACGGATCATTTTTGTGCTATTAAATTCTAATACATAATACAAGAAAAGTTTTTTTAAATTCTTTATTTTAATATTCCTAAATAATTTCGTACAAGGCTATACAATACAGAGGTGCTGACTATAAATAACAATAAATATTGAAAAAAAAAATTCTTAATTATTTAAATATTATGGTTGTTCGTGCAAATTAAAATTTTTTAAAAGTTTTTTTAGAAATTTTAAAAATAAATAATAATTTTTTTAATGTGGAAAGCAGATGAATTTAAATTTTTTTTTATTTAAACAAGAAGAGGTTTTGCGTTGCTCCCCTTCCCTCTACTCATAAAATTTTATGTGTAGAATGTCATAAAATTAAAAAAAAAAAAAAGTATTATTTTGAAAAGTTGATGTTTAACGTTAGTCCCAGCTCCCTGAATTTCCAAGCCACAACGAAGAGTTTACTTTCTCCAAACTTCTACATCACAACCAGCACATAAACTCTACACATCACCATCACCAGCACATACCTCTCTTCACACCACCACCAACAACTGGACTTTTAGTCACTACACATTCTGCGTACACACACCGCTATTCTACAACCACCCAGATTCGAACTCACTACCTCGAGATCTCCATCCTGCTACGACTTAACCAACAGCAGTTTTGACATCACTTCTGTTTTAAAATATAGTTAAGAATAATCAAAATAACCTAATTGACATTTAACTAAAGGTTTAAGAATGTATACTTTCCATGGAACATTGTTGAAACACCGGAATTCTTTTAATAGCCCATCAGTTCATTTAGAGAATGTTTCATTTGTATGAAACGACCTCCAAATTAACGACATGAGTTCCTTATTTATTACTACATACGACTTAAATGTTAAACCAGAACTGAATGACAGCTCTCTGAACCCACTCTTTTTTGAATTTTTATTTTAACTTACCGTTTTTCTTGACGTAAAAAAAATTATGAATTTTTTTTCCAAATCAGTTCTGTTATTTTCAATCACGTTTACTTAAAACCCTCGAAACCTGGCTAATTTTTCCGTCTTAATTATTTTTGAAATGACTGAGGATTTTCAGATATCTATATTATATAAAACGCTAATACGTATGTATCAATAAAACCGATGATATTTCTTTTCTCGCGTTGGCAACAGTTTTCATTTTCAATTGATAGGATTCGGCGCGCAAGAGCACGTAGTAAGCATCATATGGCTAATCTATATTATATAAAACGCTAATACGTTTTAATTGATAGGCTTTGGAGCTCAAGAGCACGTAGTGAGTATCATATATCTAATCGGGTGAATTCTTACCGAATTATCAAAACAATTCTCACAAAATTATCTTCATCGAAGCCGATGCTTTACATCCGGCGTTCAGTACTATTTCATATTGTTTTACAACACATGGTTTTAGCCCTCTGGTGGGAAAGACTTTAAAACAAAACTTACAGCAGTTACTTTTCTCAACAACTGAAATTTAGAATAGTGTGATTAAGAAAAATATGTGAACTGTTTGCAATTTCAAATTAATATTGAAATGCACCGGTTTAGAATTTTCTACAGTGAAAAGTTTTCGGAACTTCAGTGTTCAAAAAAGTATACGAAAGCTAGACGTTAAGAACGTATCCAATGAGCGAGCATCGGATTGCGAAGCAATCCGAAATGAACTGCGAAAGCAGTTCCGAGGGTTGGCGAGAGCCAGCGAGCACGGGGCGAAGCCTCCTTGTATATATATATATATATATATATATATATATATATATATATATATATATATATATATATATATATATATATATATATATATATATATATATATATATATATATATATATATTTTTAATATGATGAACGCTCTCAACAAAGCTCTTAAATTAATTATAAAGCCTTTCAAATGTTTAATAACATTTTTTGGAAAGCTTTTTTTTAAAAAATATTTCAAACGATTAAATTGTAGGAGAAGTGAGTTGTGTTTAAAATTTTGGTATGCAAAAGGCTTTCCGAAAACTCCGGTTACAGGAACCCTGAAAGACAGTTATTTTTAAACTCTAATAATTATATAAAAAAAAATCTTAAATACATTAATGTTGCACACCCGATTCGAACTTATTACTTTGAGGTCTCCAACCGGCAGTGTGTGCAGCGCCTTTACCCAAGCGCCAAACAGTCTTACTGTGTACTATTATTACTTCTGTTTTAAAATATAGATAAGGAAAACTGCTCATCATTTTGAAGTGACTTTCATTTAAATGTAACTAAAGCTTTAAGAATGTATACTTACTGTGCTTAAAATATTGGTATTTAAAAGATTTTCGGAAACCTCCTACAGCTCCGTAGAACGATTGCATTATCTCTCAAAGATATAATTTTTTTATAAACTGCAATAATAATTATATAACTTTTTTAATTATTATAATATTATGATTGTTTTTACGAATTTACTCATGACATGTTTTTATGGGAAATATTGAAAAAATAAAACAAAAAGTATTATGTTAAAAAAATTGACTTTTTGCGTGTTTCTCGTAAATGAATTTCCAAACCACAACCAATAGGTTACTCTCTCTTCTAACTTCACAATTTTTTATTCGATTTATTGAAAAGTCAAGAGTTGAAATTATTCTAACATAAAAAATAAATATGATCGCTAAAATGTTTAAAATTAAGTGAAAATTGCAGTTGTGACTGGAAATTTTTTTAGATGGAAATTAACATGCCTGGAGTTAAGTAGAATCGTTTACATCTTGTTTTTAAACACATTTTTTTGTAAGGATAAAGGCAATTTTATCTGTCTGTTTTAAGTGGGCGAACATGAAAAAAAGCCCCCTAAACTTCAATAAGTCTCATTTTTGATACTAACAAAGGATGTGTAGTATTAGTAAAAGTGTATTATATTATGCACATGGTGCTTCGCGTATTTAATAATTGCTTAAAGGTGCTTCATTTCGATTTTTGTTTTTTAAAAGCCCTTAAATTGGGTGGTTTAAAAAAGTGCTTCATTTTCCCTTTTCGAAAATCTCATTTTTGAAAAGGAAATGTTGTATTATGTAAAAGCACGATTTTCATATTCAACATTTTCACCATTCCATCTTCCACTTTCTATTTTGGTGTACCGTCTGTCTGTAGCGTATGACATTTCACATGTTTGAGCGCGCGTTTGAGTCCGCGTGTGCTGAACTGGGTTCGATGATATTATTGCACTCTCATGTGCAACTCTGTTGCATTTTGCGAGATATTTCAATCTTCATTTTCCATCCTCTGATATCGAACCAAAAAATCTCTCGATCATTTTATAATGGCTAATACAATCAAGAAAAGCTTTCTTTGTCAGAAACCAGTTATTTTATCTTGATCATGTAAAGTCTTTGAAAATTATTTTGTATTTTGCTAATGCATAAATTTTTTTTTGAGTGATTGAAAAGTACTTAAAAGGTGAAAGTAGTTAAATTTAATTGAAAGAAAAAATATTATTTTTGAAGTTTATATTTTTGCTATAAACATTTTAGCGATATATTTTACCGTAAAAAGATACACGGAATCCGCAATTGAAATCAAATTTCCATTTATTATAAAACGCGCAATGGTTTTAAAATGCAGAAGTATTCAGAGCAACTGAAAAGAATAGCACATCTGAATGTTCAGAACTATAAACAATAGAATGAAAAGTTAAGCGAAAGAAGGTGTCTAACTAATCTGAAATTATGAAATCTAATGAATGTTTAAAGATAGAATTATTTTTTCGCAATAAATGAAAAATATATTTATATCGAAGATTAATAACTCGAATTAAAAATAATTCCAATAGCAATTTTCTGTTCAATTAAATGAAACACGCATTAAGAAATCAAACATGTAAATAACATAATGTTGAGTTTATGAAGCGTTAAAAATAAAGTGTCACAAAAATCACTGTTTTCTAAATAGAGTCACTGGGTTCTAAAACTAAACAGAAAGCATGTAACCTTACGGCAGCCTTGTGTTTCCTTTCATTGTCACGAAAATGTACTAAAAACCTTCCAAGCTTTCATTTTTTCAAAATGATTTTTAAAGCTTTTTTCAAAAAGTATTGCCACTTGAGGTCCATCATGACGTTTTAGGTGACGTCACACTAGCGATGAAATCATATTGCACCGTCCATTTCATGACAAGGCGGATTTTAACTAAGCATACAAGAATTTGCGAATGTTGTTGTTAATTCACGTGGCACTAGATATGCACAATGGGCTATTGGCGACGGTCTGGGAAACATCCCGGACGATGATCCGAAGACATGCCATCACAATTTTGATCCTCTGCGGAGGGGATGGTAGCCCGACGACCTAGCGAAGTCGAGCACTTTACGGTAGCACAATTTAACAAGGACCCATACCGCACACCTTCGGTCCCTACGCAGACTGATGCAAGTGGTCAACCACCCTCACACTGGCAGTAGCCAGGGATGCTTGACTTCGGTGATCTGCTGGGAACCGTGTCTTAACGATCAGTCCACTGCGGGACCAAGAATTTGCGAAAAGAAACCTTATGATTACCTAGATTAAAGATTATTTTCACCTTGAGACAAGCTTTATTAAAAGATTTCTTTTTCCGCTTGTAAGGTTTTTAAATCGAATGTTGTTTTCCAAGGTTTTGGATGAGATTGATGTGCGTTGTCACTAATCTCGTTTCAAGGATGGAAGGTTTACACCTACATAAACCGCATAACAAACCTTTTTTGGTTTACTTTCAAAGAATTTTGCCGAGTATTTTGCTATCTGTGTATAGTCTCAAGTAACCATAATAATGTTTATTGATAGACACAGTCTCCAAAAAAAACAGAGAATAAAAAAGCAATATTGATATGGATTAAACTGAAAATAAATAGAAAAATCTTATGATTTATAACCTTGTTCACCTATAAACAATTTCACTAATAACTTCTGCAATGTCTTGTAACAAAATATCATTTATAATCCGAAAATTTCCTGGTTTTCAGGAGAAATTGGAAATCCAAATTTTAGATTTTAAAAAGTTTTGAATTTTAACAATGTTTTTCTAGTAACTAAAGGTCCCACAGTGGACTAATAGTTAAGACACGGCTCCCAAAAAAACACGGAAGTCGAGCATCGCTGGCTGCGGTCAGTGTTCGGGCGGTTGACCACTTGGATCAGTCTGTGTAGGGATCAAGGGTGTGCGGTATCGACCTTCGTTAAACTGTTCTACCGTAAAGTCCTCGATTTCGCGTGCAGGTCGGAAAGTGCCATCCCCTGTGCAGAGGATCAAAATTGTGATGGCATGTCTTCGGATAGACAGTCGCCAATAGCCCATTGTGCAGCTCTAGCGCGACCGAAATGAATTACAATAACATTAAAAAATCTAGTAACTAAAGAAAATGTTAAATTTATACGACTAATAATGGAATATGAAATAGTGCGATGTTTTTCCAAGCATAATATGGATCTAATGATGGCTCGAATCCAAATGGTTTACTGAGAGAAAATTAAAATAAAGTTGCGAGATTCAACAAAGAAATTTATAGAGAGAGAAGAGGTTTTTGTGGTAGACTGCCTCGCTTACCCCCGAGCTTCGCAGGTGCACAGCAACCCCATAGCCTCAGAGAAATAGGAAAAATACATGATAATAAATGCGCAAAAATATATATATATCGAATTATATACAAGTATTTACAACTCATCTGGTAGTATTTATCGTATTATAGGTGGATATCGAAGCATTTACAAGTATTTACAAAATTGACGGGACAGTATCCCATCGGATAGGAAAAAGGCGGGGCTAATATTGTCTTTGATGAGCACAAAGTTTTTAAAGTAGTTGCACGTATCTCTGAAGAAATAGTTCATCTATTTTGTTGAAATCTTTTCTTAGATTTTTCATTCTCAGGCCCCCGTGATGTATCTGAGAAATTTATTTTGAGTACTCTCTTCTTTTTAGTAGCAGTGGTTGTACTGGGGCTGATGATCGGTCGAATGCATTGGAGGTATAGAGTTCGTTTTGTTTTGAGTGCAAGTTAAATATCGGCTTCAGGACTAGGCAGGCTCCTTGCTAAGAATATTATTAATATGGTAATGTCAGTTTAAAGTACAGAGGTAGGTGGCCTTTCGAACTAGTGATATTGTATCATTGACAGATGACTTTCTTTTTACTTGAAGAAGAATATCTTCACTTTTATACTCTGTGTTGTAAGAGAGAGTTCGGTTAAGAGTTGAGTTGAGGTAGGTAAGTACTTTATTTTCGAGACGGCATAATGAGCTATTGGAAACATCCTTGAGGATGATCAGCCACTTTGATCCTCTGCAGAGGGCTCCCCTCTTTGGTAGACACGGTTCCCAGCAGATCACCGAAGTCAAGCATCACTGGCTGCTGTCAGTGTGCGGGTGGGTGACCACTTGGATCAGTCTGCGTAGGGACCGAGGGTGTGCGGTATGGGTCCTCGATAAACTGTGCTACCTTAAAGTGCTCGACTTCGCGCGCAGGTCGTCGGGCTACCAAAGCGGGGGTGCCATCCCCTCTGCAGAGGATCACAATTGTGATGGCATGTCTTCGGATCATCCTCCGGGATGTTTCCCAGACCGTCGCCAATAGCCCATTGTGCAGTTCTAGTGCGACGTAAATTAACAACAACAACAAGCTTTGGTAGACAGACGACCTGCGCGAGCACTTTATTACGGATACCACGCACACTCGATCCCTACGCAGGCGGCTGATCAAAGTGGTTACCCACCCGCTTACTGACTGCAACCAGTGATACTTGACATCGTTGTTCTACTGGTGACCGTTGAGAGTTGATGAGGTTGAGTGGGTGAGAGGTGGAGTCACAAAATGATTGTGAAGAAGGGGTTTGAACTAATTCAGTTTAATGTTTGCAATTTTTCTGAGATTCTAAATGAAAATGTTTCAACACCTTTGGAGAGACATAAATCTTTCGGCGGAAAACTCTTTTCCTCTGGTGATCAGAGAGGCTAACACAAATTTGTTGTATTTACGAACGTATACGATAACTCGTATCCCTTAGTTAATCCCCCTCCCCCCAAAAAAACTTCAAGTTTTTTTAAAAAGATTTTCTTGTTGGTCATAGCTGAGAGGAAATTGGAAAGACCCCGATTGAGATGCACAGTTCTTGTCTATGAAGATCGAACCTTTTGCCCTCAAAGAGGAAGTGATTTACAGATTCCGGGGACTGACAATGATCACACAAAAGGGAATCCAAGAGCCCGATCTTGTTCCAAATTGCATAAAAGGGGGAAGTGTTGTTCAACGTTACTGTAAATTGTACCGTTGAGTATAATAGCTTCTGCACTAATAGTCCTTGTTTTTCTGGTCATTCCATTCAGCGTAAGAAAATATAGTCACGTGATTAGTCTACATATCGTATCTTCATCATACAGTTTTAAGTTTCTTTCTCATTCTTTTTTTAAAATTTTTATAGCCGTCGTTGAACACCCGACTCAATTTTTGGCTTTGCGACTACTAATGTTCAATTCCGCAGCCTTGTCATTTTGAACCTAATATAGAAGACAAGGGAACTCCTGGATCGAATATTTTGAGAAACATACCTTCGTGGAGGACTTTTTCCTGATGGATCTAACCCGCATTTGCGTTACACGGAGAGGAAGACAGCGAGAACCTCCCTCGGTTAGCCTGACTGCAAAAGGGACTCTAACCCATGATCCCTCTACCGCTGAGGATATTTCACGTCAACACTGTGACTGGTGCAAGCCGGATGCGGGATTCGAACCGGGTCAGCCTTATTGGAAGGCAAACGCTCTATCCCCCGCTCTAGGAGGGAAGTGTTCACGAACCAAGTCTTGGGAGGTCAGAGTTGTCTTTAAAAAGTAACGAAATGAATTATTTGTTGAATTTTACTGACCCATCAGTCTCCACGAAACACTCTCTGCTGAGATATTCAACAATGGATGCATCATTTTTGTGTTTTTCTCCAACTTGATAAACGTTTTATAATAAATGAATATGCAGAGGTAATAATAAATAAATTATTGGAATCATTCTTTGCTGGTTATTTTTACACCAGTCTTGTCTTTCCGTCAAACGTTGCATAAAGAGAGGCGCTGAATCAGAGAGTCATCAAGAATGCGTAACAGTAAATAAATAAGTGTGATTCATATGCAGGGTCGCATACGTAATAAAAATAATGAAATGAATGAAAATAAATCTGCAGAAAAGAAGGCATAAAAACAGAATATTGAACCCACTGTCTCTATGCTTCTGAGCGTTTGGCAGAAGAACGACAACCCACGGTAAGGGTAGAGAGGTAGGTACTTTATTTACGTCGCACTAGAGCTGCACAATGGGCTATTGGCGACGGTCTGGGAAGCATCCCTGGGGATGATCCGAAGACATGCCATCGCAATTTTGATCTACTGCAGAGAGGATGGTAGCTCCTGTTTTGGAAACCAGACGACCACCTCGCGAAATGGAGCGCTTTAATGCAGAACAGTTTAACGAGGACGGAAACCGCGCACCCTCGGTCCCTACACAGGCTGATCAAAGTGGTCAATCACCCTCTGACTGACCGCAGCCAGTGATGCTTGACTTTGGTGTTCTACTGGGAACCGTGCTATTGCGATCCGTCCATTGCGGGACCCCACGGCAATGGAGACTTCAATATTTTATGGTTGTTTTATTTGAACCTATTTGTCATTCCTCCAATATCTCCAGTGGGTTCGAATATCGATATAACATACGATGAACATTCTTGCTGCGTTCGTAAAATCGTGCTATCTGCTTTGTAAACTGATAAGAGTTTTTATGTTAGGCAAAAGCTCATCAGAATTGTTTTAATATAAATTTTGACACGTTTGTTGTAAATTATTTAAAAAAAAATGATTATTTAAAAAAAAATATATTACGAAATGAGTGATCTTTTTGAAAACTGTACATCACTAAAAGTATTTTTACACTAGTGTAAGCTTCAAGGCTGAAAGTTTGTTACTCTTAAACAATCAAGTTAAAATCTTCAAAACTTGTCACTTTAATGGGTCCTGCAGTAGATGGATCGTTAAGACGCGGTTTCCAGTAATGCACCGAAGTCAGGCATCACTGGCTGTAAAGTGCACGACTTCAAGCGCAGGTCGTCGGGCTACCGAAGCAAGGGGTGCCATCCCCTCTGCAGAGGATCAAAATTGTGATGGCGTGTCTTCGGATCATCTTCAGGAATGCTTCCCAGACCGTCACCATATTGTGCTGATATAGTGCTCCGTAAATGAGCAACAACAACAACCCAGGCCGTAGCCAATAGCCCGTTATGCAGCTCTAGTGGGACGTCAATAAACTACAACTACTGGAACTGTAATCTAAAGTCCAACACTACTTTTGGAAGATTTAACATTTTATTTGGAAGGAAACTCTGACTTATGCGTTTGAAAAAATAATAGATAGCTTTGTTGTGAACTTGACTGCTTTTTTGTGAGACATTTTTTTATATAAATCTAGTAAAAATAAAAGTTTAAAAATAAGAGCAATGTTTGATCACACAAGAAAAAAAAATTGAAGAGGTTATTTCAATAAACTTAACCGATTAAGCAACCTGGTAAGTGTTTTAACCATCCATAAGCTTACTTATTGCCATTTGTATTTTCTCCTGCTTTAATTTAGGCATTTTTAATGTATGTATGTGAATTTATGTTAGTTTGGGGAGGTGGGCGTGTATAATTTTGGGATTTCTCCAGTTTTTATATTCTTACGAAATTTTTAAAAGTATCTGCTTTCTCTCTCTCTGTGTATAAATTTACGGAAAACATGATTTGAAATTTCAGTTGTAGTCCCATTTCCTATGGGAAGAAAGTGCTTCCACCGAAATGTTGTGCTATTGTCACATTCTTTTCGTCTAAGTCGCTACGATGTAATTTAATCATTATTTTAGTTGTATTTACTTAGCGTTGTAGTAAGTACTTGTAAAAAATCTCATTAAAGTTAGTTTTTAAAGTGCTCATTTCAAACACACACTAAATAGTTTTTAAAATACATCATTAAATAATGTTAAATAGGATGAAATGTCATTCCAAATATCTTATAAAGTCGTTATAAAGATAGTTAATTTTGTTAGATAGTTAAGAAGATAGTTGAAAAGAAAGTTAATTTTGATGTCAAATATTTTCAGGGAATATAGTACTTTTCAGAATTTATAATGCGAAATAAACCTACCTCAACGTCAATTCAAATTTTATTGCACTTTGAATAAATTTTGATTTTAATTATAAAAGAGAAATTTATTTTCAGTTTGATATTGAGGTTCTGACAAAAAAAAAGTCTTTTCATTGAATGATGATATTTTCGCAGTAGAATGAAATTTAATTATTCAGTAGAATGAAAAGGATAAATTGAATCGAAGCTCAACTATTTTTCTCAGTTTTAAAGTAGAAAACAGCCATTTTGTGTATGTGTAGAATTTTTGATTAGGAGTAGAGAAGTTTTCTTTCAAACTGGGTAGTGATCAGAAATTACTTCAAAGGAATATAAATAACTGTAGTTACTCTATATTTTCTATAAAAAATCATTTCAAATTTCTATCCTAATTTTAAAATTAGGATTAATGAATTTATATCGAGAGTTTAGAAATTTTTTGTGAATTATACATTTTTTTGGATGAAAGATTATTTATATTTTCAAATGACAGATAGATATCTATTTACATTATTTTAGAATGAAGATTTGAGCATTTGAAAAAACACAAAAACTGTATGGTGCTAGAATATTTAAATCTAGTTTTTGTTTCGAAAACAATATGCATTACAACACTCTAAAAGTTCGAATGATGCAGCTTTTATTTTACTTCATTTTTTAAAATGTCTCGTTTCCATGCAGTAAACTGTATACGTGAAATGAATTACATTAGATGTAAAAAGAAAAATTGCAAATATTAAGAAAAGTATGAATTAGAGCTTTGATTTTTTTTCTCTACTGTAAGAGTGAAAATCATTAATAGAGTTGAAAGTTTGATTTTTTATATAATTTTACAAATAAATGCTGTGTTCTTATAATGTTATTCATGTTCTGAATTTACATTTTTAAATATTCAATTACGCCTTTCTTTAAACGAGTGATTTGAAAATTATAGCCCTAGAAATATGTCAAATCGGACCTATCAGTAGCTAAGAGGCGTAAAACACGACAGGTAGTTTATTGTCGAAATTCTCCTCCTATTGCACAATTCTTTCAAATTTTGTTGGTCAAAGTAAAAAACCAAAACATGAATGATGATCAAAATGTTCCCGAAATAATGCATCCATATGAAAAACTCCCGACACAAGTCATTTCAGACATGGATGACAGGGTTGGTAAAGAACCGAAGCAAAAAATTTTGAGAATTCAGCTTCACGTTATGCAGAAAGTAATGGAAAAGTGAGGCGTTCGAGTACATCAGCATTTTATTCGCAAACTGGAAAATACGTTAACTGTTGACAGGTCATGACTTCTCCATAAAAAATGGCTAAATACAGAAATATAGTAAAAAAGATAATACAGTAAAAAAATAATACAGTAAAAAAAATAATAATCCGAGAAATGTTTTAAGAAAATAGGATACCCTCCTTGAAATTAAACCATCTTCAAATGAGTGAGAAAGAGCCGCGATGGCTCAGGAGATAGAGCATTCGCCTTCCAATGAGGTGAACCGGGGTTCGATCCTGGCGATGGCGGGTCGATACGCATTCCGCATCCGGCTTGCACCGACCACAGTGCTGACGTGAAATATCCTCGGTGGTAGACGAATCATGGGTCTCCCCCCTCCCTTGTCGTCAGGCTAACCGTGAGAGGTCCTCGTGGTCTTCCTCTCCACGTAACGCAAATGCGGGTTAGCTCCATCAGAAAGATCTCCACGACGGCAAGTTTACCAATACTCAATCCAGGAGTTTCTTTGTCTTCTGAATTGGGTTCAAAATGACAAGGATTCGGAGATGAACATGAGTTGTCGTAAACCCATAAAATTGGGTCAGCTGTTCAACGACGATTATATATATAAAAAATAGTTTTAAAGGTAGTAGGATTTTATATGTAAAAGTAAAAGAAAATAATTTTTTATACTGAAAATTCCTAAATTATTCTATTGACATGCTTTTGGATTCAGCTTAAGATAACTCAGGGGAATACAAAATAAGTACAAAAATGTAATAACTATTGACCTTATTTTGGTCTGATTGGATAGAGCACAAAAAAGTATAGATTAGGAAACCTCACTTGTCTAGACAGATATTTCAGACGAGAAAATAAGTGTACGGAATAATAATCCGTTTAATACTTAAAAAATCCTTTTTTTTTAAATATAATTCTGCCCTACTGATTTCAGTTTGCAGTCATTCGATTTAGAATCAATAGTTAAATTTCGAAACATATTTTTAATATATTTTTACATTCCCTTTTGAAGCAATAAGAGTTTATCCATCCATACAAGGTTTTTATATCATATTTTTTCACCGTATAAGTTCATATAAACTCTTAAAAGTCTTCATATTATCTCTCTTATAACCAGGAGTACCCATACAGAAATAACAATGTGTACAATTATAAAACAATATAGGGTTTAAAATTATAGAACAGTTTTCAAGTTTTAATTTTTTTAAATAGTTTTGGAAGATATTTTTATTAATATTTTAAGTATTTTTTGACTATTTAATACTACTTTTAAAATAATATTATGGGTAGGAGGCTATTTTTTTAAAATTCTTTTAAATGAGAGATACTTTTAACAGAATAAAACCGATAATAATGAAGTGTAATAAAAAAATCATTAGGTGATTAAAGTTGTAAAAAACTTTCAAAATTTTATCGACTTGCGTTTACAGTTTTAAATTGCAATAAATATACTAACAAAAGCGTTAAATAGTATTGAAAAGCGCAACAAGACCAATATTCAGGCGAGATTTCGAAATTTGTGTACGTTAAGCTTGTGTTTGGTCCAATTCAAATCTAGGTTACCAAGTACCCATTTCAACAATATCTAGTTCAACTTATATATCATCGGCATAATGTATCCACATAACTTACAAAAATCATTGATCAAGTAAAAGTCCTAAAATGAAACCACCACTCGCGACTGAAATGACTCAGGAGCCTTCCAATGAGGAGAACCGGGTTCGAAACTCAGCGATGGCTGGTAGATCCGAATCCGGCTTGCATCGACCACAGTGCTGACGTGAAACATCCCCAGTGGTAGACGGATCATGGGCAAGAGTCCCTTTTGCCGTCAGGCTAACCGTGGGAGGTTCTCATGGTCTCCCTCTCCATGTAACGCGAATACGGTTAGTACCATCAAAAAGTCCTCTACGAAGGCAAATTTCTCCTCTGACTTGATCTAGGAGTTCTCTTGTCTTCTGGATTGGGTTCAAAATGACTAGGTTACGGAGTTGAGCATTTGTAGTCGTAAAACCAAAATTGTGTCGGCTGTTCAACGACGCGGTTATAATATTAAATGAAATGAAATTACTAAAATGTTTGTTACCCTTTCTTGTTTATTAGACAAGTGAGACCCATTTAAAATATAAACCTCACCCTATTTAAGTTTTTGAATTGAATGAATTACATTATCGAATGCTTTGAAAAATGTCTAAAAAAGGTTTTGCTGTTATTAATGTTCTTTTCATAAATGAAATTTGTGAAAGAATATCTATGGTGCTTCTATTTTCAATAAAATAAATTGATTATGGACATGAAAAAAATTAAATATAAGAAAAGTAAAATTATCGATTTGATATAAATACTTCGATTTATTTAGAAAATTTCGTCAAAATCGATCTGAAATTGACGTTTTTGCTTGCGGATTTGAAGGTAGCGCATTTTTTAAATGAGTTTAAAAAATTCAACATTATTGACAATTGCTTCGGTATTGAAAAGCCGTCCTAACCATTGAAATTTGGATTCGAAAAAGAATTCAAGATGTCATTTAACTTCTGAATTAAAAACCTTAAATATAGCAAAAGATTTATTGCACCTTTAATATAAGAAATGTAACATTGAAATTATCATTACCTGAAGTATTGCTACAAAAAAATAAATTTAAATAATTTTACTCGCAGTGTTGATATAATTATGTTGACAAGATACCGTATTTAAGAAGCATTTTATAAATCGCTCTTTCTATAAAATACCTGTCTTTTATTTTAAGTGAGTTAATGTTCCATTTATAGGCTACTTAATATGATTCGTCAAGAGGATATTTAGGCAATTTTTTTGAATAATTTTCGTTTCTTAGAACCCTATTTGGGGGTCATCCATTTTTTGTCGTATATTTTTTATTAAATTTTGTTTTTAATTTAAAATTAGATTTTTATCGTTCTAATCTTAAATAAAAATGAAAAGAACTTCCCAATGTGTTCTGATAAATATTTGAACAGCTGTTTATTAAAATGCGGTTTAAGTGTTTTGTTTAAACTTCAGCTTGGATCAATTAAATCATTTAAAAAAAAAATGCAGCAGAAAGTGATTTTGAAGCTTAACCAACTGGTGGTTTAGTAAATGGGCAACATTAGAAGAATGTTTCTACCCAAATACGCTATTATAATAACATGGGAAAGGGAGTGTGGTGAGGCTGGATAGATATTTTAGCTTTTAGTCAATTTTCTCGATATCTATAATGAGGTGTAAAATTTAAATATCTCCGCAAAGTTCAGTTCTTCATTACTATAGTAGTGAAGAAAAAAAAAAGGGGGGGGGGTCCCGAAGAATTTTTGTCCTGGGGCCGCAATTAGGATAAATCTGGCCCTGATTTAGATTTAATTGTTCGATTTAAATCATAAACTGTTAATAGACTGTTTTGATTTAATTTTAAATGGATAGTTCAATTACTGTATAAAAATTTGAAGATATTTCTGCTGATCCATTTTCAATCCATTTTGCGTTCTTTGGAAGGTTTTTCACAGGCTGCGAAAAACCTAGAAAAAAAAATACTAACCTGAAAAGATTTTCAGTCCCCCCATACAAACAATTATGAGATGATAATTGGAATGTGTTTTTATTTTCTAGTCAAACTGATGGCATTCCTCCAACTTTTGCAAAGAAGCCATCCATTAGACAGGAAGATGAAGGAAGGCGTCTATTGTTCGAGTGCAGAATATTAGCTGATCCTAAGCCAACAGTTTTTTGGTTCCATGATGGTAATCCAGTAAAAGAATCTTCAAGGTGCAAGGTAGTCACCTTTTTTTTTCTCAATACATTTTGAAGGAATTTTTCAGTGATTGATTATATATATATATATATATATATATATATATATATATATATATATATATATATATATATATATATATATATATATATATATATATATATATATATATATATATATATATATATATATATATATATATATATATATATATATATATATATATATATATATATATATATATATATATATATATATATATATATATATATATATATATATATATATATATATATATATATATATATATATATATATATATATATATATATATATATATATTTTGTAATTTTATAATTTTTTTCTCTCCATGTTTTCTCAACAGTTTGAACTTATTTTACGAGTTCTATATACTTGCAGCTTAGACGCAGTAAATAAAACTTATTAATTTTTTTAGTTTTCCTCTTTTTTCGTTTTGTCCCTTTTCTATTTATTTATTGTGCTATATATAAAAAATAGCATTAAACAAAAATGAAGACTAAAATTTAAATACAATTAGTCAAAAGCAGCAAAAAACCCAAAATCATCACACAATTTGGATAAATATGGAACAACTTAGATAGAAACAAAATGAGACATTTCAAGCATGTCAGCTAGTTTTTTTAGGTTTTTTGTCGGTACTTTTTCAGGGTACACACTACCCTGATAACAACATTTCTCTAGTCAGTGGTTCAAACAAAAACTGACAAAATAAGACACTTCAAAGATTAAATTAAGGAGTCCTCAAAAAAATGTCTAACATTTCTTTACATGTCGATAACATTTTTCTGCGGAATGAGATAGATTTATAAAACGAATTTCGTTTTGGCTATTATCTGAAATCAATTAGATATTTATGACCATAGTTTTTGGTGCGAAGGTGGTTGTACATTTTTAAAATTTTATTTAGTTTGGCCATAAACTTTTCTTTTTATAAATAACCGAATTTAAAATTTCTGCCTTTATAAATACATATAAATTTGATAAGGAATAATGAAATGAGCGCACTAAAGAAAAGTATGAACTTCTCGACTCTGGGCTTACATTTATGTAAAGCAAAGCCATTCACTGCTTCTTGAAACCAGTGTGTTCGTTGTAACCGAAGTGTCTATGGATCTATTTTAAATAACACAGTTTTTGTGGTGTCCGACCATTAAAAACAAATATCTGTTTTCTTCTCTAGTTAAGGCTGGATAAAGATGGAAACGCTTATTTTTCAACATTAGAAATTGATGACGTCACAATAGAAGATGCTGGAAAATATAAAGTCACTGCCAAAAATGAATTGGGCGAAAGTCACGCTACCATTAGTCTCAACTTTGATAGCAGTAAGTTTTTATTTTCAGTTTTCTCTTAAGTAATGGGTGCACCACTTTTTAGAGTAATGGCCCACAGCATGTAGATTAACGAAGGCCGCAAGCATGTTAGCGGCGAATATGATCATTTTTATCTGAAGTGTTCTAAGCACCAACTATTTTTATCAGTAACCTTAGTGACATACTTGCAGAAAATTAAATACTTTTAATTATTTGAATTTATTTCAAACTAATAAAACTGATAAATTTTTAAATTTTTTTCTTCCATTTTTTACAATAATGTATATGCATATATACAAGCAAGGAATATGCATTTTATAGAGTAATTCAGGATACGTAGCGTTTTAAAAAGTGTTTAAAGGTGCTTATTTTCGATTTTCGTTTTTTAAAAGCCCATAAAGGTGCTTTTTTCATTGGGTGTTTTTAAAAAGTGCTTCCTTTTCCCTTTTTCAAAATGAGATTTTCCCTTTGATTCTCGCTACAAAAAGCCACATTTTTCCTATCCAACTCAATTCATTCAACCCCAATCTATTTCGGCGTATTGTCAGTGTATGAAAACGCCGTTCTTTTCTACATGATTCAAAATTTCATGATTTTTGACGATGCCATAAGGGGTTTTTATTGCATGACGGGTTTTATTGCATGAGGGGTTTTTATTGCAAGATAAAACTGTCAATTATCAAAAACTTTCTGCCTAATTATGATAATTTTTTTTAGTGCTTAAAAATATTTTTTGAGTGCTTGAAAAGTGCTTATTTTTTGTTGAATAATTTGGCTACGCACCCTGAGTAATATAAATTTGAATGAAATATTTTAATAAAAGAAATTTAATAATGTTCAACCTACTGACTGTTCTGTACTTAAAATGTCGTATTTTAACCTGCTGTCTTCTCCACATAGCGAAACCGGTGTTTCCATGCACTTTGATAGATGAATAGTGTAAAGGGGAGAAACATTCTCCCAATTTTAAACTTTTGTTAAACCGCCAGTGGGTTAAGCAGAAATGAAATGAAATTTTTTTTTTATTACGACGGGCCTCACATCTTCAGTCGGCGGGCACTTTGTGGCCCACACCCCTACTGTAAAGTGTTTAGAACTGATTTCTCACTTATATTTTCTGTATTGTAGGTGAAGATGAAGGCATTCCTGCAGGAGGGACCAAGCCACTTTTTACAGAAAAACCAGCCATTAAAGGTGCTGACAATTTCAAAAAAGTCACTTTTGAGTGTAGATTGATTGCTGATCCGAAACCGACAATACAATGGTAAGTCAATATTAGTTTTTCCAGATTTTTTTTAAATGCTATGAAATGGGATGATAATAATTCACAATAAGAAAAGAAATCAATATTAATGTTAAAGAACAGCTTAAAACTACAATTTAAAAAAAAATGACGCAATACAGCAGGAATTTCGCAAGAAAATTGAACGCAAATTTTTTACAATAAAGAAAACAATGCATAAAATGAAAAATATAATAATGACAACCGATGCTGACGTCATCTGGGAAGTCATAAAAATAGTACGAAACCTTTTCGATCAAGAGAGTGACAGAAGGTTTGCTCTCTCGATGGCTTTCCAAGAAGTCCAGGAAAAGAGAACACAAAATACAAAAGTAAAATTAATACAAAGTATAGAAACCAATTACAAAAAGTAAATAAATTTCAAAAAACCTACCTACTTAAAACTTTCTGTTATCGAGAATTAATCCAATTCAGGCGAAATTCTTGATGACTAAAAATTTGCAATAGTTCAAATTCTGTTTTAATTTTCAAAGAAAATGTTGTTGGAAAGAACAAAAATCAAAGTTTTTCCTCGCTTCTTTACAATCTTTTTGATAAGGAATAATGTAGTATGAAATCGATAAAATGTGATAGTTTAAAAATTTAAGTAATGAATGGAATGACCTTATAGGTTTATTTTGAGCAATAGCAACATAATTCACCTGGGTACATGGATTTAACACTAGGTTTACGGGACAGTGTCATTTTGACGCATTTCGAATTTTATAAGGAAAATTACAAAACCCGTTTGCATTTTTATTTTATCTTTTGTAATGACTTTTATCCATTGATCGACGTAAATATATATTGAAATCCATTTTCTGCAAAAGCGTTGAAACATTGAAATTCTCTATAGTGGTATCTTTACGGAATTCTATTGTGGTATCTCTATGGATATGCGTCCATTCGACGCGATCGTAATGTAGACAAAATTTTGAGTAAACATGCAAACATCACATCCATAATAAATAGGAATGTACCAACACTACTTACTTCCGTTATCGTTAATAAGATTAGTGAATAATGAAAACTTTCCATAAATATATATCTCATATTTTCATTGCTTTTTTCGTTATATTATATAATTACATTGCGTTCTAAGTGCTCTTAAATGTATTCGTTCATGCGTTAAATTGACGCGTGTCCGTAGAGATAAGTATATAAGAAACGTCCGTAGACCTAGTGTTAATGTGAAAGTAACCAATCTGTAACACAAATGTCAGTGTTAAATGAAATTCAGGTAATCCAAATCTATGTAGATAACCAGCAAGACACCCTAAGGCAGTGTTTCCCGAACTTATGACTTTCGTGTACCCTTTCTAAATTTTTCGTTACGCTGTGTACCACTAATAAAAAAAATTAATGTATTTTTTTAAAAATATGCTTACTTTTCTTTTTTAGCACAAAGTTTTCGGTAAAAAAAATACTTAAATTTTGGTAAAAAATTCTATGTTAAGGATAAAAATTATATTTTATTAAAATAATCAAAATAAATAGAATTTATTACAAACCTTCACTACAAAACAATTACACCAAACTTTGAAAGCACAACTGCCTGTTGATATTAACTGTTAACTCAGCAAAAAATAGCAAAAGAAAAATACGTAATCGTAAATTTTAATGGCTGGCTTTGTTTTTAAATTAAATTTTTTGAAATTTTCGTCAGTTGCAAGATATTTCGCATAACAACGCGTACCCCCGCTGAACTGTTCCCGTACCCCTGGGGGTACGCGTACCACACTTTGGGAAACACTGCCCTAAGGGATCCTTTTGATGAGTTTTATCACAGATTTGTTCAGGTATTCAACGAGTAATTCCCTACTTAGGGCAGCTTCAGGCGTAGAGAATCAGGAACAAAAAGTGTGATTATGTGAAAACAAAATTGAGTTCATTTGGTGCAAGTATGAAAGCAAAGTGGTCAGAATACTTATCTTTTTCAGGTTTCACAATGGCAAAGAAGTTGTGGATGGTGGAAAATATAAATATGGTCTGATTTCTGATAAACACAATCATATAGTTTCATTAGAAATAACAAATGTTGTGGGGGCTGATGGCGGTGAATACAAAGCTGTGGCCACCAACAAAAACGGTGACGGACACGCCAATATTACACTCAATTTTGAAAGTAAGATTTCTTTTTTTAATACTTATATGTTTTAAAAATAAGTTTATCTATACTAAATGAAGAGGATTTCTTTTTTGAAACACTAATCTTTTATAAATTAAACTGATTTCACGAGAAAAAATAATTTCTTATTAAATGGTCGTGCAAAATAGTCTCATGAATGGAAATAATATTTATTCGAAATTGTTCGATGATTTAGAATGGTTTCAAGCTCTAGACTTTGTGATGAAGAGATGCTCTCTTTTTGGGGTTGGAACAAATTGATCGGAAACTTTAGATCGATACAACTTTTATTATGTTACTTTTATTTGAATGACTGAAATGTGAATGTTGGGTGAATGTTGACAATCACCCATTGGTAAATGTGTCCGAAATATATAATAGGTCTAGTTAAGTGCCACTACTCGGTCATCGATGTTTATTTAAGGTGTGACAGCCCGGTACTCCGAACGCAGTTGTTTCTCCTAATCTATCCTTAGTAGATATTAAAATATAGAATAAATTTAATAATATCAGCGAATATCAAATCTGATATTTGGGATATTCACCGAAGCGACTCTATTTCGGTCATTCACGATATTACGATACACTGAGGTGACAAAAGTCACGGGATCGCGTACAAAATGCATTCAAGATTTGTGCCACTCTGACGTGACAGAGATTCCTTTTTGGAAAGTGTGAGTGTCATAACCTGCATTAAATGACAGTGGAATTATCTCAAGCCTCGGTGGTGTTAAATTGAGAGCGGCGCTAAATTTAACTGCAATCTTTGACATCACGCTTAGCTCCTTTCCTGAGCTCGCCATAATACTGGTGGTTGGGGGTTGGTTGGTAGGGCCCAGGTAAAAGACTCCCCGTGTAGAAAATGGTGTCTGATACATGTTAAATCGGTCGAATCTCAAAGTCCTCCATGTTCCCATAACAAATCATACCTCGGGGGGTACTGATCCAGGACTTTCCTTGTCTTCTGGCTTGGTTCAAAATTATGAGGCTGCGGAATTGAATATTAGTAGTTATAAACCCTGAAAAAAATTGGGTCGGCTGTTTAACGAGGGTTATGACATATACGACACGATGGTTGGGCAATAGACGACTTCAGCATGGCCAGTTGAGTCACGATTTCAGCGGTTCATGGAAGATTGTGTAATATATATATAATTAATTATTTAATGTAGTTTCAGCGCATTAAATATTCGTTAGTCTTAAAAACCAGATTCATTTTTGATCCGGCACTGAAAGGCTAACAAGGGTGAATACATTATTGTTTAAAAGTAAAATCTTGATGACAAATATCAAATGCACCGAAACGACATTACTTTCCGCTCCCCCTAATCTATATAATAAAATAATAAATTAGTTAATGAGTTAAGTAATAATGTCAAAACTTTTTAAGCAACGAAACTGATGTAATCGGCTTCATCTCTTTTTGATAGGCATAGATAAACAGTAATAGCCGAAGTCAATCATTTTTAATAGGCAAAGACCATCTCTTATTAATGACATCGTTTTTTAATTCTCTGAGGCGTGTTTTATTTATGCCTTAACTTTTTAAGAGGTTTGACTATCGAATTTAGTATTCTGAAGTCAATATTTCTGAACAAGCATTTATGTTGTTTTTTTTTATTCAGTTTAGTTTATACATTTTAATAACCTCATATAGTCGGGTTAATTATTTTTATTTCATTAAATAATGTTTCTTGCATTGCATACATTTTCGAACATTTTTAACCTTACTAATATTTTTTCTTCTTTTTTCTTTTCAATAGATGACAAACCACAGTAAGTACTGCCTTCCTTATTATTTTATCAACATATGTTTATGTGTATAATACAGTCAAACCTCGTACATGTGAACCATTGATTGATTAAGGGACGGATTATTCTCATGTACACTATAAGAGAAGCTATTTGTGAAAAAAATATTCCCTATCTTTTGTCATTATGTTAATTGACTTACGCTGCAAGTGAATGGAACCAGTCTGATGGGAGATGTCTGATTGCATCATTGTTTGCAAAGTAGTAAACAGCTTTTTTCTGTGTTTTTAATACGAATATAGTTTTCGCTTGCCCTGTACAGTGCGCAAATGATCACTCTGAATAACGTTTGATTCTAATGGTCGGATTATCACGTTCTACGACTCAATCTTAATGGTTCGAAGAGGTCACCTTAATTAGCACAAGCGAGAAATCAAACACAAAAACGTTCTGAATAAACACTCCTTTTATTTTCAGCGATTTTTAATTTCAAAAATAATCTCCCAACAGGATCCATTTATGTTAATTTTACTTTTTGCCTCGAGAACTTTTTTATCAAATTATAAAAATTTCCATTCTTTGCAAATATTTATTGTTTTTTTATTATTTTATTTAATGATAATTAAAAAAAGTTTGAATTGTAAGCTTCTTATATCATTTTAAAGAATGACATTTTACACGGCAAAGTACACTATTTGAACGAAATCGGTCGAATAGCTCCCGAATATTAAAAGTACGTTTTTTTTCAAAATTCGATTTCTCAGGTATTATTGGAACGAATTATGCTCTTAAATTTTGCTACGTAAAATGGCATTCTTTAAAATGATGTAAAAATTGTATACCTTACCATTCCAAAATTTTTTATGCGCATCATTTGTAAAAAAAAAAATTTATTTAAACTATGTTCAGAAAAAAACTAAAAATAAGAAAACATTAACTTGATGACTTAAGCAACTCAAAAATTTCACCTAATGAAAATATGCTAATATTTAAAAGCTTCGTGTCTGATTCTAGCGTCATTCTGTAATGGATTCTGTTAAACATACTTCAAAACTTTTCTTTGAAAAAAAAAGAGTATGAATCCACATCTTTAGGAACATTGTATGTTTCATGAATTGTTTTTTTGTTTAGAATTCCAAAGGGTAAAACTCCTAGGTTTCCGAAGAAGCCAACGATTCGTCAGGTGGGCGAATCACTCTTTCTGGAGTGCATCTTGGAAGCTGATCCCCTTCCAGAAATAGTTTGGTATCACGGATCAACGAAAATAAAGGACGGAAAGAGACATAAAATACAAACAAAATCTCAAGGATCCGAAATGTATCTTTTGACATTGGAAATACAAGTGAGGCACTTTTCTCTTTTTCCTTGACCTCTCTTTCGTTGCCAATCGGTTTTTGTAGTTAACTGCAACTATGCGACAAATGTAGTTAACTGAAACTATTCTTCTTTTAAATGTAGTCACTACTAACTACACTGGTGTATGAAATGAAGATAATGATTGAAGAGAGAGAAGGTTGATTATCTCCAGAACTACTAAACCGATTGACATTCGATATGTACGTACACTGATACAATACAATTGAAATAACCATTCCACAATACACGCCGCACATGATCGTGCATGTAACACTGGCTGGAGTCGGAAATGGCCACAGGACAATTCAGGAAATGATAAACTGTATGAAATCACACTGTAAGAGGGGATTAACCCATTTTTGTTTTGTTTATTCTGCTACCGCTGTTTCATACCTTCCGACTTCAAAGAGTGTTACGCATGCGTGTGTATTACAATTATTAAATGGTTATTTTATATGTACTGTACCAATGTATGTACACATATCAAATTTCATTAAAATCAGTCCAGAGATAATCGACCCAGTCTGCAAATTTCTCTTCATTTCTTATACGAGTGTACTTTGTAACTTAGAAACTAATTTAAGGTGACGAACTGTACTGGAGAACTTAATTTACACCTATATTCGAAAAGTTCTTCAATATGAAAGTGGCGCACATTAAATATAAGGGAATAATTAAGAATTATTTATTCAAGTTTACATGAGTCAGTTTGTTATTCTAAAACATTTTTTTTTTCGAATTTGTTCACTTAAACTTTAACTTTTTATTCCTTTTCGTCAGCGAATATTTAATGAAAGAAATTCAAAACTCTCAAATACTTGCAATTTTTAAATTGTTTAATGCTCTTTCCTCTAAAGCAGGGGTTGCCAAACTTTTTTGATCATCGACCCCTACATAATTTTTCGAAATCTCCATCGACCCCCATAAAAGTAATTTTCTGTTAATTAAAATAAAACTCTATTAGATACTGTGTTTGTACATTTATTTTATGATTTTGAGCATTTATTAAAGTAATAGTACATAGTGTAACAATAGTTTTATGAAAAATATATTAATGTTGAAATTTAATACCTTAATATTTATGAAATAATAAGTAATTATAAGTAAGTAGAAATAATAAGTAAAGTAACTACAAATTTATTGCTTCTTAATCAATGACATAGGTGTGTCTGGTGTTTTTTTTTTTTTTTTTTTTTTGCAAGGTTTGTTATATTGAGTTCAAAACTGGTCAATTTTAATCTAAAATCCCCTCGAAACTCCACATTTAATTTACTTCTGTTCTTAGTTAATATTGAATTTACGTGACTGAAACCGGCTTCAACCATATAGGAACTTGGAAATGCTATCATAAATGGCTGAGCTATTTCGTTAAGTTGTACATATATTTGCATTATATTTATATTTGTCCAAAATTTGCTTATTGTTAAATTTTTAAAAAGCGTCTTTGCTTCAAATCCCCATAATAATTCAGCAAGCTCATCTTGCAGGTTGATGTCCACGTTTTCAATTTGAGCAGAAAATGGCACAATAATCCAATCAGGGATGTCAATGTTTTCCAAATCAACAAAACGCAGTTTAAAATCGTCGCCCAATTTTTGAAGATTACCTGTATATATTTCCAAGTCTTCTTTTATTTCTAATTCTCACATATCTGAAAAATACTGATAATCCTTCGACCAATCGACCCTTCCGGTTCGGATCGACCCCCATTCAACCCCCTGGCTCAGATCGACCCCCGCTTATGTTAAATAGACCCCTGGGGGTCTATGTAGACCACTATGGTGACCTCTGCTCTAAAGTATTAAAGTTCATCGAAAACACGTTCCCTTCCTTTTGAAAGGACATCATTGTTTCGCGAGTCGCATGTAAAAGTGTAACCGAAGTAATTATATATTTTTCGTAATGGCTAGTTTATACGTGATTTTAAATACGTAATTTCTGTTAACGCTCAGCTGCAGGCATTTTTCTTTCATTGACTGAAGATTTGCTCCCACCAAATGAGTTGCGTTAGAAGCGTGTAACTAAACTAACGTTAAAAGTAGAATCGCTACAAACTACTTGTTAGTTTTTTTTGTATCGCACTATTCTCAACGCTACTTTTTGAAAAAAGCAGCACTACAACTACAAAAATAAGAAACAAAAGTCGCGACTACAGTAGTTGTAGCTCGCTATTTCCGACAGCTAGTGTCAACGATGATTTTGTCACAAACTAGTTTAAAATCAAAAAATTACTCATGAAAGCTTCCAAATTCTTAGTAAGATTGAAAACTATATTGTTCGTTTTACTACTTTTTGAATAGATTTCATGTCGATGTATTCCATTGTACAAATAAGTATTCTTCGGGAAATTTAATATCGGTATTCAAATCCTTAGATAAGGAGACTAGTTGTAGTTTTGCTATTTATTCATTCAGAACCGTTTCAATAAAAATAATTTTACGGTATTTTCATCAGTAGTGCAATTTTATTAAATAAAATTTTTTTAAATGTCGGAGAACCTTCAAAATTAATGATTTTTTTTTTAAATCGAGGAACAGATTTTTCGAAATTAAATATAAGATACAATCTTTTTTTTTTTCATTTACACAGAAAACGAAAGTTCATCTTCTAATAATAATAATACTTGATAAAAAACAATCTCTTTAGGAAAAAAGTCTGAAAAATACATTTTAATCGCTAATGTAGAAGCAAAATTAAACTTTGTAATTTAAGTTCATTTTACGATTTTGAAATAATTTTAAATGAAACCAAAACTTTAATGGCAATGAAGAAATTTCAACATTTATCTTAGAATAAAATTTACATTTAGGATATTTAAACTAATGAATGAGAAGTTTTACGAATCATTAGTTTTTTTTAAAAAAATACTTTCTGCGCTATGATAATTAGGTTGCAAATAGTGTTCAATGTTTATTTATTTATTCACTTATTTATTTACTTATTGGGATGAATAATAATAAAAATCTTAACAGAATTTTCAATCGAACGGACCGCACACAAAGAATAAAAAAAGGGAAATATTTTTTTTTGTTTTAAAGAAATGTTGGTATCGTTCGGTTTAAAAAAAAAGGAACGATGGGCTTTATAATTTAAAGATTATTTAACCATTTCATATTTTCTGCAATTGTATTAAGAGGTCACTGAGAGCTTTGCAGTTTTGTCTCTTTATTTCGGACCCAGTTTAACTCATTTCTGTTATCAATTCAATAATAGCTAAACTATTCAAGTCTTATTCAAAAATGCTTATTCCATGTGTTTTCGTTTTGAAATGAGTGAACTTCTACTTACCTATTTGAAAAAAAAAATCTGTAAACTAACTACAAATTTCCACAAAATATTGAATACGTATATACAGGGTGATTCTAAAAGGATGGGCAAAATTTTAGGAAGTGATAGTACACACCCAGGCAAACAATTTTTATCAAAGAATGCATGGTCAAAAACAAAACGCAAAACCGCTAGAGGGCTTCAAAGTTTATGTTCTTATATGGGGCAAAAATACACAAAGAACGATGAAGTTATGTTATAAAAGCAAGTTTAATGGCATGTGATTACAATAAGTGTTAAAACAGTGGCCGGTAGCGGCTATGCACGCAGTACAACGGCGAAGAAAAGATAGGTGAGCATTCTGAAGCACACCAGGCATATGACGAACTTTCCCTGCAGTGGCCGAAAGCTTGGCGACAAGTAACACAGCGCAGTAACTCGCAACAGGAATGGATCTTTCACGTTTGCATCAAACAGCTTTCCAAATGCGCCAGCACCTTAACGTTTTGTTTTCGACCATGCATTCTTTGATAAAAATTGTTTGCTTGGGTGTGTACTATCACTTCATAAAATTTTGCCCATCTTTTCAGAATCACCCTGTATATATACATTCATATTAATTTTCAGCAACTTTTGAATCGTAATAAAAGTTTTTCTTTTTTCCCTAAGAAATCTTTTTTTTTTAAATTTAGAAAAATATATTTGGCTCATTTTCCAATTTTAAATAAATGAGTTTATTTGTAAAAATTTCATTTCAGGATCCGATAGCTGAAGACGGTGGAAAGTACAGATGCAACGCAATTAATGATTTGGGAGAAAGTAATGCCAACATAGATCTCAATTTTCAGGGTAAATTCTTTTATTCTAATATCTGTAAGCATTTTAAAAAGTGTGCACAATGTTTTGACCTACCCAAAAAAAGACTCTTAAAAATACTGAACCATTTGTAACAAATTCATATCTAAACTCATGACAGTTTTATTGAACAAAAATGAATGTTGCGAGTTGAGATTATCAAATACAGTCAGACTTACGTAACTTCCACTTTGCGAATTTCTCTAATGTGCGATTTTTTTCGAAGAACCAAGAACATGTTAGAAATTTCTTCGTAAAATAACTTCCGAACAGCAAAGTGAATTTTCTACTGACCGAACTTTTTCTTTGAAATCCACTTTGCCTCTTTCTCAAAATATTTCGGAACATTTCAAACTTGTTAACTCATTTTATGGGGGAAATAACCTTGAATTGATTTTTGCAGCTACCTGACTTCTAGAGAAAGCGGTGATGAAATCCCTTTTTTATTAGCATTTCACGCAGGAATTCATGCCAAACATCAATTTAGGAGAAAGCGTGACAGAAATTTCTAAAGCATGGAACTATGATGTTCGCAATAGTTTTGCTAAAGCTGGATTCTTAGTCAGCGCGGAAAATTTGGAAAGTGAGTGGGACGAGGATGACAATCCTTTCGAAGAACTTAAAAAAAAAAATAATGGTATAGCTAAGAAAGAACCACGAAATGAATGCACTGAAGAATGATTTTTTTTTTCATTGATACTGCAACCACAGAAACATTAACTGAATCGGATATTTTGGACAGAGTGAAAAATAAAAACAATACAGCAATAAATTGTGAGGAAGACGGATGAAGAAAATGTTAATATAATGTGAAACAATTCGATTTACGCGATAAGGGTTCTAGTGTTTAGGAATTCCTGTTTTGTTTTTCAATTTAACGCATTTTCCGAATAACGAACTTTTTTATCGGGATTCAGCGACTTCGTTAAATGGAGGTCCGACTGTATATATATATATATCGTCACACGTTATTTTGATTTTGTTGCAGGTGGGGACAATTCCAAAGAAGAAGGTCTGGCTCCAGAGTTTTTGGAGAAACCAAAAATCATTCCAAAAGATAAGCTTATCATTCTGCAGTGCAAAGTGAAAGCAATTCCTGCTCCCAAAATCACTTGGTACCAAGGTACCAAAATTGTGAAGGAGAGCAACAGGGTACAAGCTAAAGTAGTTGAAAAGGGAAACGACGAATTCACAGTATCACTCGAAATAAAGGTGAGCACCTCTTTTTTTAAAGTCTTCATACGCAGCTTCAAAAAGGATCATTTTTTTTTTGGTAATACATTTTATGAAAAATAAAATCTGATTTTTTGGCAGGAGGCATGATCGCGGCAAACTAATTCGTATTCTATTTGATTTCACGATTATTTATTGGGAAGAAGTTATTTCTCGTAAGGAACATGAGTTTTATGAAGTGGTAAGCTGCTTAGGCGTAGCATCTGGTAGTGTGTGTGTGGGGGGGGGATCCAACATTTACCGCTGTTGGTTGCATAATTAAAAAAAAGTTGTTTTCTTTAATAGCTGATTTCTGTGTCATGATCTGCGCCATAGTGATCACCCAATTTCGGCAACTTCTGGTAGGGGCGTCGGCGGACACCAGAGGTCGCTCTGACTTACCAAAGATTTTTACCGTTCGCAGAATTTTCTCTGGACATTCGGAATATTTGAGAAATTTCATTATCTCTCTTTCTTTTTTAGAGCAACACAAACGAAATGAGTCACATTTTCTCTTTTTTTCCTTCTTTTGAAAGCGATGGGGGAAAAGATGCCCGTGTATCATTTCAGGCATCCATTTAACAATTGTTTCCTTCTCAACAAATCTAATCTTTATTGCATCGAAAAGTAAATTTTTCAATCACTCGTCATAGAGTTCCGAAAACAAACAAGTCAGTTTCATTTTCATCAGAAATTGTGAGCGAATACCCCATTTAACTCACCTTCAAAAACCCCCTTTTATGAAAAACGAAATCAAAATGTGTAACAGTGAATAAGTAAATAATTACATTCTACAGAAACTTAATTTTTAAAAATGCGCATAAGAATGTTTAAGGAAAAAAAAGATTGCGAAATAGACACTAAGTTGAATGTTTTTAATACTTTTTAATAACCGTCGTTGAATAGTTGATCCAAATTTGGACTACAAATGTTCAACTCCGTAGTCCGAATTTTGAAATCCAATCCAGAAGACAGGGGAACTCCTGGATCAAATAATGGAAAAAAAATTGCCTGCATGGACACTTTTTTTTTGATGGAGCTTACCCGCATTTGCGTTACATGGTGAGGAAAACTACTTCCCACACATAGCCTGACGGTAAAAAGGGACAGTCCCCCACTAAGGATATGTCAGAACTGTGGTTGGTACGAGTCATGCCATCGATTGGGGTTCGGTACTGGAAGGTGAGGAAATTCTCTCTCTCTATGATAAAACACCTTTAGATAGCTTTAGGCTGCTCACTCTCAAAACTATTAGATGAAAAATTCTTTAACATTTTTAGAAACCCTTTTTTTAAACAAAAATTCATTTCGAATAAGTTTTGAGCACATTAAATTTTAAACATTTTCAAGTTTCTTCCCTGCAATCGAAAAAGGCAACATAGATTTCAAGATACCTAATTTTTCTCCAGGTATATAAAATCTGCATTCATGAATTTTTAACAATGATTTTTCTATTGCGCAGCAGAAAAGCTAACGAAAAATGTCTATAGTGTTTGGACACAACGAATCTTAATTATTTATTTTTGTAATACATTATTGATTAGAGGGCTCAGAATAGCCTTCTACTTCTTGCATATTTTTGTCAAGACATGATAAGCTTTGTTTTTTGAGTCAAAAGAATTAAGTAAAGAATTCTTTTGGAGCCTCATAAATAAATGCTTTCATTCTGTCTAATCTGTTATTATTGTATGTTATGAAAAGGTCAAAATAATAAAGGATTAGTACTTGTAGCGGTAACCACAGCACTTGAGTGTCTTATTGATTTGGACTTTTATAGTGGTAGACACACTACAGTACTCCAGCATTAGAGCTGTGATAGAATTCGATGAACGGATACCACTAATTGATTCATAGATGTTATGTGAGAAGCCGGGAGAGCAGTATTAAGATCACCGTACTATTGAGTGGTGATCGTGAGAGCTGCAGTAAGTTCATGGTCGCTTTTGTGTTGCCTTTAGCAGTCGAGTGAATATGTTGTACGCTATGTGTGATTGAGTAGCAACAAGCGCGAGGTGGTGGGTAATGTCACAAGTCACATCGACAATGTCGACCTTCATTTATGAAAAAGAATCCCAACATAGAATCGAGTTAACATGTCTTATATACTTTTACGTATTTTTACGAATTGAAACTTTCAAAATTATTTATTTATAAATCTTTTTAAGATTTCTTATCCTTTTAAAATGTTCTCTATTGTGTTCTCCGAACTTTTGTTTTTAATTAGTCTTAAAATTAGTTTTTTTTTCATTTTATTTTATTTTAAGAAAATAAAACTAATAATTTAGAAACAAGTTGTTAAAAGGAAATTTGAATTATATTCTAAAACATGTTTAAAATATGTTTTCCAAATGTACTTAAAAGTTAAATTCTTTTGTTACAAAATAAATTTTCTTAAATGTCAATAAATCTCAAATATAAACTATTTTACTAGATTATCTTCATTTTTTATTCAAATCTTTTCCCGTTTATTATTATTTTTTTATACTTAGTTTTAGTTATTCTAACATGTTCATCAAAGATAAAAAGGTCATTTTTCAAAAGAGGTTTTAAATGATTACTTAAAAATCGTCTGCTTCAATAAGCGATTTGGGTATTTTTGCTCCATGCGTGGGTGCTGGTAAAAACAGCTGTTTGAAACAGCAGGTGTAGTGAATATCGGTCCATTTTTTAAAGGGGTGAAAGTGGTCTTAGATTACTAATTATGACTTCGATAATGCACACATTTCCTGGAATGTTCTTCTCCATATGTTTGGTCTTTCAAAACAAGATAGTTTAATTTAAGATACAAATTTTAAAACTTTTTAAAAATTTGCACTATTTTTCCAATTTTTTATTAAAAATTGCAATTTTTTTAAGGTGAGTGAAATATTTTTATTTTAAGATTACAGAATTTTTTTTATTTAAATTGCATTGACTACATTAATGTCTAATAATAAAAAATATTTTTATTTTACAAATTTATAGTTTAAGTAGACATTTTCACAAATTTTACCTAGATGAAACACTAGTTAAAAGATATTTTAAATTCAGAAATGGAATCAAAACTAAACACGACATTAATAATAATAATTGCAGGAGGAATGACCTTGGGAGGAAGAAATAAAATCATTCCCTTTCAATAAGAAATAACTTGTTTATATTAAACTCTTTAAAAGTTTCTATGAGAGAAACTTAAACTTATTACCATACAATCATTGAGGAAGAAATAAAAGGGTAAACTATGAATAATTCAATCTTAACTGTCGCTCCCAAGTGTTTGAATTAAAATGAAGCAGTCAGTGAAAACTGTCCTCGCAATTTCAATTTATTCAATTAATTTCAATTCAATTTATTAATGATTAGGGTTTTGTTTACAATATTTTTCCTTTGGTTGTTCATTTTTCGTCTTTTAAAGTTTATTTGTGTATTGCCCATCTTAAATAGGGTTCATTTAAGATTGAGTTAGGGAAATACTGATTTCAATAGTCAGAGATATCATAAAATACCGATTAATTACGAAATCGTTGGAAGAGACGAATCAAGGACACACAGAAGGGAAATAAAAAAAAAATTAAAATCGTTGCTGTTTGATAAGACCTTAATAATATTGAATTTAATTACATAAATAAGAATTTATGAAACAAAATTTTATCATTTTCAATTTCTCTAACAATACTTATTTTTATTTAAAAAAGAGTTGAGAGTTATATAATTTAAACACGCTCACATTTAGTGCCTCGTGTTTAAGTATTTGACAAATTTTTGAATAATTTGATTCGTTTGCACATTAATCTCCGTTGTCATAATGGTCTGAAAATCAAATGAAATAATAGTCTTCGTTTTTATATTTAATTTTAAATTAAATACTTTCGTTTTGAAATGTATTTCTTCTTAACTTAAGAATATTTTACTTTTGAATTGTATTACTTCATATCACTTTAGTTCATTCACTTCCTAGTGTTCATGAAAATAACATAAAAATCGCTGTCTTCTTTTAAAATTTATTTTTCTTTATAATCCTTTAAAAATGATAGTAATGCATCAATAATGTTTCCCTCTTTTCTCAATTATAAGAGTTCGTGTAATTTTCGACAACTGCGTATCCATTTTTTGCTTCAAATCATATTTTTTCACTTTATATTTTTACTTCAACGAAATATGACAATGGAAATTGTTTTAAAGAATTTTTTTTATTCAGAAAGATCAATATTAACTTATTATTTAATATTTCTTCGGAAATGCTGAGGAAATAGTTTTAATGAGTTTTACCATTTCTTATACATATCAATGAAGTTTAAAGTTCTTACAGTTTTGAGGCAATAATTTACAAACAAAAAAGATCTATACAGAACTTTATTTTGTTTTAAAGAGAATGATTCTCTTGTGGACTTTCTTTCTTTCTTTAATTATTTCTTAGAATGGCCTCTAAATAAAAAAAAAAACAATTTTTCTAAAAATGAATTTGCTTATTTTTTTGAATTCCCTTCTTCATAACAAAATTAGAATGTATTTCAAGTAACCAAAAATTATAATTCAGTTCTACAAAGAATCCACTATACAGTAAAGAATTTGGACTAAACGTCAATGAAACAAATGTTATTTTATTGCATTGTACTCTTTTATTGCGTGTATATTTTTCTAAACACTTTCAGAGTGTTTTTTGCATAAATGTTATCGTGAGCATTCTTGTTTTCCTAATAAGGGACAAGATCGAATCAAATTCTGAAATGAGAGCCTCATTTATAATTTTTTTTTTTTTTGCAGGATGCATCAAAAGAAGATGGCGGTGCTTATAAATGTCACATGATCAATGCACACGGTGAATTGAATGCCAACTTAAATCTTGATATTCAAGGTAATTTTTAAACAATATTTGAAACAAATGCGGGAGATCTGCTTATAACAAAAATAGTGTTTTCGAAAAAATATATTAATTTAAAAAATATATCAAAATGATAATGTGAGCAGCACCAAAGAAAATACGATAGATAAGTAAATAAAGTTTTGTTAAGTAAAAATTCTAGAATGTACGACTTTTTCAAAATTCGATTTCTCAGGAACCCCCCCCCCCCACATTTTGTTTCCAACCCATGTTTCAAAATGATCTAAAAATGATACCAAAATGTGTAAACTATTATTAAATGAAATTATAAATATTTACTTAAAATTGATAAACGATTTTGTGCAAAACTGTTCTCTTAAAAATGGTGAAGTTTGGACCACTCTCCCAACTATTGTGAGAATATTTCTTCTCAGATATCCCTTATATATACACTGGTGGACAAAATTAAGAGATGGAAAGCATTTTCGCTCATTTCTATGACGCTATTTCTGGACGGTTATTGATATGAAGGGAACCTGCAACCCGATACCATCCCAGCAACATTATCGAAAGGGACCATTATGCTGGTGGAGGACTCATGGTTTGGGCAGGGATCATGCAAGATAACCACTCCATGTGTTTGACAGTGGTTCCGTGAATGCCCAGAGGTACAAGCAGGAGGTCCTAGAGCCCTATGTGCGTCTTTTCAGGGGCGCTGTTGGCCCTGAGTTCATTTTTATGGACGACAATTCGCGACCACATAGGGCTCTCATGGTTGATGAGTATCTGGAAAGCGAGGATATTCAACGAATGGATTGGCCAGCCAAATCCCCTGACTTGAATCCTATTGAACATGCTTGGGATGCTCTTGGGAGAGCTATTGCGATGAGCCAACCTCCTCCCAGAACCATTCTGGAGTTCAAAATTTCTCTGGTGGAAGAATGGGAGAATCTTCCACAAGTCCTCCTTAACTTCCTTATTAACAGCATGCATACTCGTTGTGCATGCTGTCTGTCAGGGGTGACCATACACCATACTAGAGGCAACACACACTGTACAAGCCTCACTTTTATTGTCATCTTTTATCCTTAAGCTCAGACTACATTGCGTTTATTGGTAATAGGTCTTGCCAGTGAATGGCACTTTCATTTTTATTTTGCATACTTTATTATCATGGAATAAGGTATATCCATACCAAATTTCATTTATTTATATTCAGTATTTTTTGAGATATTTGGGAAAATGTCTTCCATCTCTTAATTTTGTCGACCAGTGTATTGTGAGGGTCTGCTTTAATTCATTAGACTCTCTCTTCAACCATTTAGATTGAGTCAACATCCGATCAATAGATGAAAAATCTATCTTTTTGCGCACATCATTCCATTTTATCGGGAATCTTAGCAGGGGAAACAGTATTTGTTCAGTCAGAATTTATCATTTAATGAATTAATTTTAATGAATAATTTTTAGAGAATTTTTCTGCTTTCGAGTTAAAAAGTCTCTAGACATTCCAATAGTTTTTATTTACATCCATGGAATACATTCAGATTGTGAAAACAAATGAGTGAACTTTTGTTGTTGATTCAGGTGAAAAAATTCCAACTGGGGAAGCACCGACATTTGTGGAGAAACCAAAAATCACTCCCGAAGATGGAGGAAATAGGATCATCATGGAATGCAAAGTGAGGGCCAGTCCAAAACCGGACATTACGTGGTTCTGCGATGGACAGGTGGTCAAAGAAAGCAGTCGCATCATTCAGACCATCAAGCAAGACAAAGATGTATATCACATAAAGCTAGAATTAAAGGCTAGTTCATCTTCCCTTCTTCTTTGATGTTATGGAAAAATGCGTGACTCATGTAAACTTAATTCAGTTTTGAAATATTTTTAAGACTATACTGGTAATATACTAGGTAGTGTACTAGTAATATACTAAGTTAATACAGTTAATAATAGAATATTAGTAGTAATAGATAATTCATATACTAGGTTAATATAGTTAATAATAGGTGATTAGTAGTAAGAGGTAATTAATATACTAGTTTAATATTGTTAATAATAGGTGATTAGTAGTATCAGATAATTAATATACTAGTTTCATTTGGGTAATAATAAGCTATTAGTAGTAATAAGTGATTGATAGACTAAGGTTTATATAGTTAATAATATGCTATGAGTGGTAATAGGTAATTATTATGCTAGTTTAATAGTGCTAGTTTAATAATAGGCTATTAGAAGTAATAGGTAACTAACATAGAAACATTGGTGATAATCTTTCCCGCTGAATAGTTCCGAAATGTATATAAGTCAAAGGTTTCATTTAAAAAAAAAAATGGAGTATCAGCATTCATTGAATGCTGAACGAAAATGCATCTAATTTGAGAAGATTGTTATAAGTGAACCGATAGCAGCCATTGGCTAGTTCACCTTCATGTTCTGCAGGGTTCGTACGAAAAAAGAAGAAATTGTTTTTTACCTTTTTCCAGGCAGTACATAAAATTCCAGGATTTGAAAAATATAACAGAATTTATATTAAATGAAAATTTTGATTAGAATTATAAATAAAATCATAATTCTACGAAAGCATTTCTAAATTATTTAAAAAGAATCAGGTTATTTAAACTATTCCAACTCTGATTAGAAATAATAAGTTGTCAGAGCTAATAACGATTAACTGAATACTAATAACGAATACCGACTGAAATAAGACTAAAGGAATTTATTGTGCAAGTTAATCCACATTAAGTAAAATTAAATAGAACTAAAAATAAAGCTTTTAATCAACAGACAAGCAGAATTCAAAAAATAAATAAAGGATAAAAACGTAATATTTTCGTCTGCTCTAAAATAAATAAGTTTCTCTAAAATATAAAAAAAATTCTGAATAAAATTAAATTTTTGCCTGACTATATTTCGAATCTCGTTTTTCGAATAAAATTTGAGCGTAGTAAAGAAAATGTTTTTATTATTTTTTAGTTATTTGTATGGGTCGTGTAATTTCCACATACTATTTTTTTTTTTAAATTCAATTTTATATATAATGTTCAAAAGTTGTATTTAAATGTGTCTTTTTACAGAATTTGGAATTTACTGATGCCGGGCTCTATAAGTGTAACGTCAAAAATGTTCACGGAGAAAGTAACGCAAATCTCACTCTTAACATCGAATGTAAGTCTTTTTTATTAAATTTATTTTTTAATAATTTATTATTTAATAATGAGAAAGGGTGTCCCAAACTGAACACAAGGTTTGAATTAAATAGAAAATGCAGTTCTTTAGATTGTTATTTTTCATTGAATCATGAAGTACATAAGATAGGGTTATTTATGGAATCTGGCAAATGAACTCCACGACTTTGATGGCACTCTTATTGAATATCTCTTGCTGAAATCTTTCATGACCTTTGTGCATAATGGTGGCTGAATTTCGTGGGTTCTTTTTTTCAGGGTTCCCAACAATTCACTGCAAAAATGGCGGCACATTCAAATCTTGCGTTCATTTTGGGACACTCTTTACATCCAAAAAAATATTTCAATCCAACAAGATATTAATCATTTTTTTAAAAAAAAACTTAGTACATTTAAAATCAATGCAATGACACTCTTTATGAGAAAAATGGATCTCTTTCTAAGATATATTTAAAACACTACTTTCTTTAGATGACTGTTTTTTGTTGTTGTTGAATGAATCAACCTTTAAACTGAATTTCATTAACAGCTATTGTATTTTTACAAGTGTTTTTTTTAATGAATCGTGTTTTATTGCTTTAAATTATAGCATTCTATCCATTTCTGGCATCACTATTATAATACAAAAGTATAATCCATGCCAGTTTATTTAAAAGTAAATGTATAGTGTTGTAGTATTTATGAATTGACGGAACGATATTTGTATAACTACGTTCCTTCAATACAGCATCCTATTGCATTCATTGAAAGTATTTGTATTAAAATGAAAACCTGGATGTATCGCTCGAAACAATTTTTATGTTAGATTTGCTCATGTTTTTGTTGAAAGTATGTAAATAATCAAATGACCCTATCGTTATATTTCCATATATTTCATACAATGTAATAAAATTCCTATTATCCGACATAAACAATGGACGTTTTTACTTTCCAAATGAAAATATCAGTAATAAATATTTTAAGAGGCAAAAAAGCAGTATTTTTAGCTAAAAAGTAAACATTTTAATAGTATTTGAGGAAATGAATAATAAAATGTACGATTTGTTTGAATTCCTTGAAGCATCTCTTTTCTGTTAGGATTACTAGAATAGCCGGGAATCCTAGGCTCGAATCGATTCTTCCCCTGTCACAGTGAGTAGACGCCTTGCTTAGCCTGGGATGTCTTGATGCGGGATGTCTCCTTCCACATTGTCCCAATACTTGGTCTTGTGGATCCTTGCCTTCAAAATGTCGAGGCAACGAAGTGGATTGTCGTAAACTCAATTATGTATCTGCTGTTTACCGTCAGATGAAATGAAATCATAAAAATCACAAAAATAAAAATGAATGACTGAAACAATTTTCAAACTACAGAGGTTTGTTTACCTAGTTGTGCTTTTAAATACACTGGTCTCAATATTTGTCCCGCAGTGACGTCACCCAGTAGATCAATTTTCGAATTTCCTGTCTTTTGTTTCAAACTTCAATCCACTATTTTATTATCATTACTTAATCCCGTGATTATTTTATCATTACTTGAAACAACGGTTGTTTTTATCGAAACTCTGTCCTTCAGTGGAATGACCGTAAAGACACGGTTCCCAGTAGACCAGTAGAAGTTACTGGCGGTCAGTTAGCGGTTGGGTGACCACTTTGAGCAGCTTGCGTAGGGACCGAGTGTGTCGGTCCTCGTTAAACTGTTCTACCCTCTCGACTTCGTGCGCAGGTCATCGGGTTACCAAAGCAGGGGAGCAACCCCCTCTGCAAAGGATAAAAAATGGCGATAGCATGTTTTCGGATCATCCTCAGGGATGTTTCCCAGACCATCGCTCATAGCCCATTGTTCTGCTCTTGTGCAATGTCAATAAAGTACCAACACACCCATAGTTTGTCTACGGTAAGAACTCCCCTCGCCACAAAGTCAGAGGCCGTCCGCTGCCATGGAAACAAGAATAGCGCGATTCAGGGAGAGTAGCTTCTCTTCACGATAGGCTGAAGAAAAAGATTCCCTTTCTCTCACCGACCTGGGCCTCTCCCCGACTCGAAATAGTTATACCCAGGGCCAGATTACCCATTAGATCAGACTAGGCCATGGCCCCCAATGATTAGGGCCCTCTTAAAATGAATTTTTTGAAAATAAGTTTAAAAAAATTAAGAAAAACAATTATTTTTTTTATTAAAAAAATCAATTTCAAATATATATTAAAGTACTTTCAAAATGTTATGATTATTTTTTAGTTCTAATTCAAACAAAATAAAGTAAAATTTAATTTATTATTTATTTTAAATATGCTTTCTTAAATGAAAAGATATGTAAATACTTAAAATAAATAAAAAATATAAGAGAAAAACAACTTAATCGAAGGGCCCCTGGTTATTACCTCCTTGCCACCATAGTCACCAGATTTAAAATGAATGATTGTCTTTGTTTAGTGGCTCCTGTGATCAAGGAGAAACCGAAAGTGGTGAAGAGAGAGGAGAGGAGGGTGGTGATCGAGTGTCGAGTGTCCTCAGTATCTAAACCGACCTGCAGCTGGTACAAGGAGAGTACAAAAGTGATGGAGAGCAGCAAACACAGCGTGAAGATAACGGAAATAACAAAGGGAGAGTTTTCTGTTGCACTGGAGATTGAGAAACCGACCACCGCTGACAAGGGGGACTATAAAATGGTGGCCAAAAACGAAAAGGGAGAAATCACTTCATCGGTGGTAAAAGTAGACATCGGTAAGATTAATCGTTGTTTTTTTTTCTTCCTAAAATGTCGTTCAAAATGTTTATAAAATACACTGGTGTTAGAAATAAAATGAATTTGCAGACTGGACCGAGTTTAATGACATTTGATATACATTGGTACAGTACAAAACAATTCAACAATTGTAATACACACGCATGGTCGAGCGTTGTTGTTGGAAGGTTTGAAACAGCGGTTCCAGAATAAACAACAACAAATAAGAGACCCCTCTTACAGATATACAGCTTTTCGTTGAGTGTATAAATAAATAAAAAAGAAATATTAAATATGGTGTAAAAAGAATTCTTCTTTTTAAAAGAGAGTTGTGTAAGCTAGCGACTATCACCGATGTATAATATTTGAAAGAAAGAAAATCGTCTGCAGCAGTTTTATTTTTATCAAGGGTGAGGTGTAAAACTATGGGGGTGGGGGGGGGGAACTAAATCAACCGAAGCGAACTAATGGAAAATTGACCCCTTGCAGGTCATGTCCAAAACAGAGACACTCAGAAAGACTTCATTTTATTATTTCAGATAATACTAGTTATTAGTTTTAAGTGAAATTTATTAATTAAAAGAAATACCCGGATGCTTTTTATTAAATAACTTAAAAATATGGCAATTTCTCTTCATTTCTTAAACAAGTGTATTAATCATATTTTTAAGTACAAGTACAAGTGTATTAATCATATTGTATTAATCACAAGTGTATTAATCATTGGCAATTTCTCTTCATTTCTTAAACAAGTGTATTAATCATATTTTTAAGTACAAGTACAAGTGTATTAATCATATTGTATTAATCACAAGTGTATTAATCATTGGCAATTTCTCTTCATTTCTTAAACAAGTGTATTAATCATATTTTTAAGTTATTTAATAAAAAGCATCCGGGTATTTCTTTTAATTAATAAATTTCACTTAAAACTAATAACTAGTATTATCTGAAATAATAAAATGAAGTCTTTCTGAGTGTCTCTCTTTTGGACATGATCATTCCATAATAATTATTAAAATAATTTACTTTTAAGCCGATTTTCCTATATATGTATATGTATGTATATATATATATGTATATGTGTATATATGTATGTATATATATATATATATATATATATATGTATGTATGTATGTATGTTCGTGTTGCATTTAAATTCAGTAGTTGGTAAATGATCTTGATTGTCTCTTACTTAAACAAAATAAATGAAAAAAAATTATTATTTAACAGCTACTCTTGTATTTTATTGCATTTAACTGAAACAATTTTCGGTTGTTTTTACGCTTTGACAAAATTATTTATTTCACTGAATGAAATTAATATTTCAGTTAAAACTTTATAAATATATTCTGCACAGAAAAAATCTTTTTAAAACTTGTAGCTTTTTCTTTTTAATAATTTCTTTGGAGAAGATGCTCTTTGATAAATTACGGTAAACAATTGCTTTAGTTATAAACAATTAAATCTTACATTTAAAAAAAATATATTCATTATTTTTTCAGAGGAGAAAAAAGAAGAGAAGAAGGAAGAAAAGTAAATATTTTTCAAGATATTTATTACTTTTGAAATCAGAAATTTTTTTACCCTACAACATTAAGTGTTTGGCATTTCATTTAAATTTTGAGAAAGAGTATTTTATTTTAAGCTGATTTTTTGCAAATTTTCTTATCGGTTTAAAAGGACACATTTCTTAATCTCAGCTGTTGAAAATGTGATTTGCATTTCAACCTCAATATTAAGTTCTTAAGTTCTTATTATTCATTACATTTAATAGCTATTATACAATCTTTCTTAAAAATACTCTTTATTTCGAATGTAAATAGAGCCCTGATATTTTCGTACACTTTTACACTTGAGTACACTTGAGTTTTTAAAAAGAGAGATTCGCCTTTAATGACATGAAATTATCTATATATGAAGCTTCAATTCCTGTTTATTCCACACTTAAAATAGTTACCTCTCAAAATATTGGATGCGCTAATTTTAAATGTTTTTTGTTGCTGAAGATTTTGAATTAAATATATTTATAAAAAATTATTAAATTTGATATTTAATGCAAGCAATTATTTATTTTAATCAATATAGTATATCACCTGCCGTTTCGCTCTTGATAAACGGATTGCTGCATTAAAAGTATTATGTATTGTTCTATTTTAATTACATGTGCAGTATTTCATTAATATTATATTTATTTAAATCAAATTTCATGGATAATTGAATGGGGAAATATTTACATTTATTTTATAATTATTCCAGTTATTACAGCACTCTTTTTTTCTCTCATGGAAATGGGGATGATTTGAGGTAAAGAACTGAATTTGTTTCTAGATAAACTAGTGAAGAATATTTAATGATGCATTTTTTAACACTCAATAGAATGAATCCAATCTAGAGACTAATAGTTTAGAAGTTATATGAGGTTTATGTACAAACAGGGAAGGGACGGAGAGAACTTTTTCGGAGGGGGAAGTTCCGAATTTGACCGAATAAAAAAAATCGCCCACAATTGACACACAATAAAGAAGCTCTAATGACATACAAATTATAAATCAAGAAAACAAGTTTAAACATGTTCTTGTATATGTACATCTCATTAATTTATTTAAACATATATAAATTATCTGATAATCATTTAGAGAAATTTCTTCTAACAGTCATTGTTGAAATTTTATTCATTTCAATTTCACCCTCTTTGGTAATATCAGAAAAGAGCTTCTTCAAACTTTATCTTTTAGAATTAATACCATTTCATTTATTTATTTATTTATTTTGCTTAAAATGTTTTATTAATTAAATAATATTATTATTATAGAAAAAAACCTTCTGGTGATAAACCAAAGATTACACAAGCTTTAACTCCTCTTGTAAGTACATAAGTTTTTTGTTTTTCCAATTCTTACATTTATTACACTCGAAACATCTGTTTTTATCTGATCTGGTTTTAAACGAAATGTGCTTTCTGAGTATATTTTTTACAATTTGGTTGGTTTGTACTTAAAACAAAGATTAACTGTTTTCAGGAGGAAAAAAACTGTACCTTAGAAGAAAAAAAATCTATAAAAGAATAAGGGTTTACAAAAACTGCATCTTACAGAAAAGATACAACTTCAATGGCTATCCATAAAAAAATTAAAAATAAAAAATATTTTCCAATTAACATAAATACAAAAAGTAGATAAAGAAAAGCGACTTTTCAACACACATAACTTATGTAAGGAAAAAATCTTTTGAGTTCCTTACGATATATATTACTGCATATATATTATACGATATATATACGATATATATTACTGCAAATTCACAGAATTTCATTTATTAGATTAAAAACAGTTTTTAAATACATATTTCTCATTAGAATTGCATGAAAATTGCATTTAGTGATCCACAAAACATATTCTTACAAAATTTAATTAAAAACAAAGGTTATCCAATATATATATATATATATATATATATATATATATATAAACATATATACACTGTGTATATATATATATATATATATATATATATATATATATATATAACGTCGTTGCCGGGTGGAAGGATTAAAACAGGTCATAGGTCGGGAAGGAGGGTACAAAATTTATTTATTAATTATTAGACAAGTGAGTGAAAGTGCACATGAAAAGTTGCGCTCCTTGGTTATATGTTAGGGAAAATCTTGCAAAGTAAAATCCGTAATATGTCTTAATTTAGGGACAGAGGGAACTCTTAGTAGTTGCTATTGGTTTATGAAATAGATCGAACGTTTCCCACACAAGAGCAAAGGGAAAAATGTCCTGCTCTTAATTAAATGCATACTTGAGCCAAAAATAGATTTAAGAACAGGATGTGACTTTTAAAAGTGTGAGAAAGTATTTCGTTTAGAATAATTAATTAGGATGAAGTTTAATAAAAGAAACTAACATAAAAAGATTAATTGAAGCTTTTTATGTTACATATAAATATAATGATGAAGAAAATTATTAAAATAAGATAAAATAAAATTTATTAATTTTCTTCATTTTTCTCTTTATTTTATTCTTTTTGTAGTTATTAATTGTGCTACATATCTGTATTGATTTTTTTTAGACTATAGAAGAAGGTAATAGTGCTGTATTTACATGTAAAGTGACTTCTACGTCTAAGACAAGTGTTACCTGGTATAAGTAAGTAGTTTAGCTTACTCATTTCGCAAATTTTTCTGTCACTCAGTAATTGTCTACCATTGTCTCCGTTTAAGAAAAAAAGTGCATTTCAATTTCGTTAATTGAGCTTCAGCTTTGTTTGAACTCTTAGCTGCTATTCTCGTGTTCAATGAAAAAAAAATGTGCTAAATATCTAAACAGTTTCGTCGAGGTGAGCAATACTTGACGAGTTTCAACTCGCGGTGGAAAAAAAATTATATTATGCATTTGATGGTGTTTACTTCCTGGTACTAGAAAATGGAAAATTTTTTTAGCATTTTCTAAACGCTCACCTAAAAACTCTAAAGATTTGAGTTCTCTGCTAGCCGCAGCTCACAGTTTAATAAGCCCATTTTGTATTTATTTGTTTTGCAAACAAAAGGAAATATATCAAGCTTGCCAATGAAATAAAAACGTATTAGCTGGTAGCTTATTATCATTAGACTCCATCTTTTTCTTTTTCTTTAGAGGCACCCAAATTATGAAAGAATCGAGCGAGATAAAGCTGTCCTTTGATAATACTACAGCCACTTTAAGCATTTCAAAGACTTCTGTTTCTTCGTCTGGACTCTACAAAGTGGAATTTACAAATGATTTTGGAAAAGATGAAAGTTCAGCGCAGTTGACTGTTTCAGGTCTGGTATTGTTTTATTCGTGATTATTATTTGTCTCGCTTTTAATGAAACGATGTGACGTCATGTTTATAGAAAATCGATTTGTACGAAAACTTTCTTTAGTAGATTCAAACCATCTCAAATATTTTCTCCCTTCTTTTTTTTAATTATCTTTATCAATTTATTTTCAGAGAAGAAAAAGGTCGAGGAAAAGAAAATTGAAAAGAAAGAAGAAAAGAAAGTTGAAAAGAAGGAAGAAAAGAAAGAGGAAATAAAAGTGGAAAAGAAAGAAGAAAAAAAACTTGAAGTGAAAGAAGAAAAGAAAGTAGAGAAACTAGAGGTTCATAAGAAAGAAGTAAAGACATCTGAGAAAAAAGTGGAACAAAAAACTGAAAAGAAAGAAACAAAGACAGAAAAGAAGGAATCAAAGATAGAAATAAAGGTAATGAAACAACGATAAAATGTAAAGAAGAATATTTCGTGAAAATGATTCGCCGCATGTCGCTGAAATCGCCTATCAAGACATAAGTAACAGCCTTGCAAAAAATGTCTCTCGTTGTATTCACACAATCGTTTTCAATCCAAGTCATATTTGCTTCTGTTGGAATCCTTTCGCAAATTTACTTTTTAATGAAAATTATTGATTTTCGTGCTGGTATTGATTTTTAAAATTCATTATTAAAGATATGATTACTTAATTTAATTTGGCTGTCGTAATTTAGCCTTAAATAGTAGCTGCCATTACTTAATGCGTTTTGAAAATAATGACTTTTTTACATTCGGTGTGTTTATATACCAATATCTGCAATGGAAACGTTTCGATTACGACATTGAATAAGTGAAATAAAATAAATAACTGACTCAAACGATTTCTGCTTTTATAACATATATCGGCATTAATTTAAGCCAAACGATAATATTCTTTTTTTCAATGTTTTCAATCGTGCATCAATATCAGTTTCTAATTTCTGAAATTTTTTTGATTGGTTGGCAGCTACAAAAGCAGAACAAAAGCTTTAAACAAAATCAATAGAAAACAACATTTTTGGGAATACTGGTATCGAATTTTTATAATATTCTTTTTTTTTTTTTGTTTCATTTAATGGGCCTGATTGAATTAAACGTATTTAATGACGTAAAAGAACTTTTGTTATTTCGTTTACTGATTAAAATGCATAGCAGGGAATGTTGGTATTAATAAATTGTTTTTTATTTTGAAAATTTTTATTAATATTTTGAACATCTTTAATTGTTTATGATTGAAATTTATAACAAGTCTTGCTTTTGAATATTTCTCTAGCATTTTGAACCTTTAATTATCCTTAAAATAGAAGTTTATAAGAATGTTCCTATGTAGGAAGAAAAAGTAAAATCGACCAAAATAGAAGAGTCTGCAAAATCCACAGTTCCACAAATCTCTGTGGAGGAGACGGGAGGAGGAGCTCCTGTGATCAAAGAACCTCCCAGTTCCAGGAAGGCGTCAGCAGATGTAAGTGTTCCCCAATTCGGAAGCCGCAGAGGCTCCTATGTCGATATCCCCAGTCCTGGTGGCTCGAGGAGGGGATCCATCATTATAGCTGATGAGGTAGGTTGTCTAAAAAGACCTGGTTAAGTCATTTTGTTTGGAAGTAAGGCAACTAAAGTTTCACATATAAATGATTTTAAATAGTATAAATTTTATGAATTTTTTTTTTATTCAAGATATTTTTTAGTTTTTAAACTTGAGCAAATCAATTTTATAGGGTAAAAAGACAAACAAGAGTTTATTTTCTCTTGTTGTAGCATATAACTTAATAAAAAAGAAGTAAACATAAATTTATATAAATGTCCATTATGCCACAGAAATAATAATAATAATAAAAAAAAACAATAATGAAACATGTAAATATATTTTATAACATGAAACCAAGTCAACCTTAATATTTAGAACACAAGCATATTTTATTTTTTACAGAAAGACTATGATTAAACCTTGGCTAAAGAGATTGAGTAAACAGTCTTGACGCCAGACTCGTTATAATATAAAGAATTGCAAAAAAGTATAAATATTTAATGTATTATATTTAACCACTCCATTAAATGAATGACAAACTTCTTTTATTTGAATCAAAGAGAAAGAATCGTCAGAAGTATTTCCTTAATTCATACTAAAAGTCATAAAAATTAATAGTTTTTTGAGAATAATTTACTAAAAACATTTTTTTCCTTAGTTTCCTAGATTTCATTGTTTACTATTAATTTATAAATTTATAAGCGATTCTCAAAACAATAAATAAAAAAAAATACAATTTTATAGAAGCAAAAATGAATCTCATCCAAGAAGTTTAATACTTACAGAAATGCAAAAAAAAAAAAAAAAAAAAAAAAAAAACACCTAAAAAGCAAAAAGTTTTTATTAGTTAAATGCAATAAAGGCTTCAACCAAATACATTGGCTCAACGTGTTATGAATCATTTCTAATGAAATGTTGTCTAATTTATTATTTTTATCTAAATGTTTATTTTAAAGTGAATTCATACATGACTGCATCGCCTCATTTGAATTTTGTAAACTGTATAAATTTCACATCTGCTGCTGTCGCGAAAGTTCTTCATGAAAGAATCAAAGCAGATCTTTAATTGCCTTACCTCTCCTGAAATTTATCTTTGTTATTGATGTTTGTTGTGTTTGAAATTTATGTTTCCTTTTGCATCACGGCAAGAAAAAATACATTATTCACTATTAAAGTAAATCTAACGTTCGTTTGGATTAGAGTCGAAACCTAATGGTTCGATTATAATTAGAAAAAAAAATTAAATATACAAAGTTTAATTTAAAGTGGAGTGAGCGAAATGTTCTTTTAATACAATTATAGAATAATATTGTTATAAATAGTTTGTCAATTATAACTCTCTTTTGATGACTTAAAAATATGAACCAAATTGAAAATATTTTTCAATTTAATACTAATTTAAAATTTTTTTTAAATTATTAAATAGCAATACGATAAGTATAATGAGTGATTTTAGAACTGTAACAATTTTTTTTAAATAAAATGTCTAAATGAATTCGAATGAATTTAAATTTGGACTTAATCGTCTGAATCGAATCATTTATATGATAATGCATGAATTCCTCGGATGCCTCCTGACTGTGGCGGAACGGGGTTAAGCTCTGATATAATAATGAATGAGGCTTTTTTAATCGTTTTTTTTTACACCGGTGTCAAAAGTTAAAAGAGCCACATACAACACTCTGTGTTTTAACATAAATTTATAAAAGAGTTCAAAATAATCTGCAAGCAGTTTCTTAAAACTTACAAATTTTAATATCAAAATTTTAAAAATATATGATTATTAGAATTTAAAAAAAATTTCTCAAAAAATTGTGATAAGAATTCCTTAACTTCATTTAATAAGTTTTCTAGCATTTTTTTAATGAATTGATAAACATAAAATATAAATATAAACGGTGTCTGTGAACTGTCTTTGTGAAACAAGAATATAAACTGTGTTACTGTATGTTTATATAATGAGTGTACGTCTTTATCTGTTTTGTGTTTATAGCAGTTGTAGGTACAAAAGACTAACCTATCGACTTGAATCTTAACCTATCTTTTTTTAATACTGCAAACAAGTATTTTATGATTTTTGAAAACTAATTTTTTTTAAAGACCGTTTATAAAAACAGCTATTATTTCAATGTTTACAATTTGTTTTTTTTTTCTTCTTAATATCAAATTGAATTTTTTTTTCTGTATGTAATGAGCGCTTACATTTCTTATCAAACTAACTTTCTCTTTTAATCTAATTGTTTTGGCATTTCAAAAAAGAAATGGAACTATAAAATCAATATATAATTATTTTTCTCGCCTATTTTTAAGTATTTGCAAGTTTATATTTTATGTCATTATGTGGTTATGTCATGTCCTATGTACCTTGAAACATTATATGTATACTTTTGTATTTACTTTATTATTTTTAAAAAAAAGGTTATTTTTTAAGATAAATATTTTGATACTACTTTTTTTATTTTATTATTTAGTTTAAACGCAACATTCTATTTTTGTAACTATTTCCAAAAAGAGATGTTTAGTTCTACTATGTTTGTGACTAATATTTATGAATACTTTGTTCTGTGAAATCAGTACAAAGAGTACAATTAGTATAGTTCTGTGAAACGTAACTAAAATACTTTCAACTGAAAAAAAAAAGTTGTCCTCTGGAGAGAAAGTTTATGAACCACCCAACCAATACTATTTCACGACGAAAAGGAAACTATAATTCCAACTAGTGCTGTTTATGATGCAAATAGTTTTTATTACAAGGTCCTGTTTTGAAATGCTTTTATTAATAGGATAAATATTTCAAATGAGCAAAACTTGTTTACTCTGTTCTCGGTTTAAGAGCCAGTTCTCTTAAGAGTCAGATTAGGAATTTAGATTTGATTTTGTTAAAACTTTCCGTTCTTTATGTAAAACTATTAACGCAATTTTTTTTTGGAGGGGGGAGATATTTTTTCTCTAAATTTAAGGGAATCAAAAGTGAAGATCCTTTGAGCATCAATGGCAATACTTTTAGGAATACTTTTAAGGGAATCATGACCATTATTTTATAATTTACTAAGATCACTTTAATTATTAAACGATAAATACTTTTAGTTGAAGATCATTCAAAAATCTTAAAAGAAAGGCTTTTTTTTCTGAGACCGTCAAAATCTACAAGAACCACAAAGGTTTCTGTGAATACATATCAATGATTAGTACATATCATTGAGTAGTAAAAATAAACGTGTGTGAGTTGTCTATTTTGTATGACCTTAAAGTAGCAAGAAACTGTACCCTTTCCAAAATCATTCGGAAAAACTAGGCAAGTATGAAGTTCGCCGAAAATTAAATAAATATAGAACCAAATTGAGAACCATAACTGAGTAATCGGATAGAGTTATGGGAGAGCTGTTATTCTACAAATCACCTTTTATACGATCGAATTTTGACAATGAAGACGGCACCCTAAAATGAATTCAAAGCATTATTTATCAATTAGTTTTATGCAACACTGTATCAAGAAGAGCCCAGGAAATTGCATTGCATATAATCATCTGCCTGCTTCAATGCTCTGTCTTTTTACTAACAGCCCTTGTCTATCATTCCTCTGTCTGTAATCCTCTCTCTGTTGTCTCTCTTCCTCTTTGTTATGATCTTTTATATTTCATGCGGCATGATTCTTTTTTTTAAAGCTTCTTCCAGGTCTTTTTCTTTGCACACAACCTACCTCTAAGCATGAATATTTTATATATCTCTGATACACGTAAGTATTCTTTTTTAATCCTTCTCTCTCCTACATTGAAAACACAAAAAAACAGCACATTTCCTGAATTGTCGGTGAGTTTTCAAATCGGGACAGAGCTTGTATAGTTTGTCTAAAATAAGAACTCCCCCAGACCTGTAGCGGTGACTATGGTTACAAGGTATGACTATTTCAAGTAGGGGTGCGGGTTCACTGCTTTGGGAGTGGTTTCGGTTCGGGTCAACGGGTGAATCTCTTTCTTCGGTCTATTGTGTTAGTCCTAGAGTGAAGCTACCCTCCCTAAAATTCACCATTCTTGTTTCCATAGCACCAGACGACCTCAGACTTTGTGGCGGGAGGAGTTCTTAGCTTAGACAAACTTTAGTATCTGTTTACGACAATGGAACGCGTGTTTGTGAGGAGCATTTGATTCTGTTTTTCATGGATGCGAATGATTTCTTTTTCTTAAACGAATGAATCTAAATAAATTCGTAATGGGATTGCGTCCATTTAAATTATTCTTGTTTTAAAGACTTTAAAAGTTGCTTATATAAGATTGCAGTGATTGTTATAGATTTAAAATAGTGTAAAAAAATTGGTTGAAAACTCACGTTGTTAATAATTTAGAAATTTAAATTTTACGTTACCGTTTAGAATTTCGAATGCGAAGTGTTCATATACATAGCCACTTTGACTCTGATGTGCCGAAAAGTAATCCCTTGTTGAAAACTGAAAAGGAGCAGTTGTGTCAATTTTTCTTATACACGCCGGTTGAGTTGCGTTTGTTTTCGTAAAAACGTATTTCAAACTGTCATTTTGACCATAATAACACTAGGTTTACGGGACGCGTCATTTTGACGCATTTCGAATTTTATAAGGAAAATTTCAAATTTCCGTTTGCATTTTTATTTTATCTGCTGTAATGACTTTTATCCATTAATCGAGGTAAATATATATTGAAGTCCATTTTCTTCAAAAGCGTTGAAATATTGAAATTCTCTTTGTGGTATCTCTACGGAATTCTATTGTGGTATCTCTACGGATATGCGTCCATTCGACGCGATCGTAATGTAGACAAAATTTGGAGTAAACATCCATAATAAATAGGAATGTACCGATCCGATATCGTTATCTCAAGCGAAACAAACGATAAACAACTGTTGCCGATAAGCAGTAATAGAAAGAACAAACGCAGAATCGCAATGATGTCAATTGATCAGAGAGATGTGCATAATAAAATTATTGAATAATAATAACTTTCCATAAATATATATCTCATATTTTAATTGATTTTTCTCGTTATAGTATATAATTACATTGCTTTCTAAGTGCTGTTATATGTAATTCGTTCATGGGTCAAATTGACGCGTGTCCGTATATAAGACGCGTCCGTAAATCTAGTGTTAAGAAGAAGAAACTTACCCATGAACTATCCTTAATCTATACGCATGTTAAATGAAGCCTATTTTTGAACTTCTTGATTTCCAATGGAGCTCTATCCTTAAAAATATCTAAACATTGCCTGCTCTGCTATCCAGACGGATCTTCTCAAAAATGACACAACACTAAAAAGTCATTATCTGAAATTTAAAAAATGACCAGTAATGCTGCAAATGTATTCTAAAAGCTGCAAATAAGAATTAGCAAAATAACGTAAATTGCTTCTCTTTTTCACGTGAATACATCCTACTTTTTGCTCCAAAAGTGACATTTTTACATCCTCCATACTATTTTCAGATAGGTAAACATTGTATTGCCCCTGTACCCCAAAACCCGAATATTTTGCGCAGGGGCTTAGAAGGCCTGGATTCATAATATTTTCGCACTTAATACGTTGTACTTAAACCCATTGAGATTTTGAGTGGATTGACCAAAATTGAACAAAAACTGTTATCTACTAAACCGTAAATCCGTGTTTTTTTATTCTATAAATTTTCACATTTTCGCATATATCACGTTTTTAACATATTATTACGGCATACAAATCTTGAGTTTCGCATTTATCATTCGTAAAGTCTTGATAAAAACATTTTTCTACAGTATTTAAAAAAAATTCTGTTGTTTTTAATTAACATTCTTTTTAATGAGATGTTACACATCTTTATTACTACGACGTGTGAAAAATTATGCACCCTGCCCTTAGTTTAAAAGACTGATTACATTTTTTTCCTCATCACAAGTGCAAAAAAAGAGAAAAAAATATTTCTCGATCTTAAGAAATTTGATTTTCTCGGGTTTCCCTGTATGTGCCATTAAAAAAATTAAGTGGATACGAAATTGTACATTTTGCGAATGAAAAAATCATTTCAAAATAAAAGAAATTTTGCTAAAACTCAATTTGTATCACGGATTCTTACGAGTAAGAGAAAGAAATTTAAAAAAAAAAAAAGAGGACATGCAGAAAAAAATGTATTTTGGAAGGAAAAAAGAAAGAAAACATAGTAAAAAGAAGAGAGATGTGTTTTTGTAAAAGAAAAACAGGTTGAGTGAAGAAGAAACTTTTCAAATTTTGAATTTTTTGGGTAGCCTTGTCATTTTGAGCCCAACCCAGAAGACAAGAGAACTCTTGGATCAAGTATTGGGAAAAATCTGCCTTCGTGGAGGACATTTTAATGGAACTATCTCGCATTTGCGTTACATAGAGAGGAAAACCACGAAAACCTCCCACTGTTAGCCTGACGACAAGGGGACTCTAACCATGATTATGGTCGGTGCAAGCCGGATGCGTATCTACCAGTCATTGTCGGCTCACCTCATTGGGGTGCTGTATCCTCTGAGCTGTCACGGCTCAAGAAGAATGATTATTTGTTGCTCATGAGAAAGGATCGATTTCCTTACATTATTTTGCTGACAGTTTTCTGGAGAAAGTCTCCTAGTCTATACTTTCAATATGAATTATTTACCAATCTTTTTAGATGGAGATATTGATGAAAGCACAATTAAATTCTCAGTTTAATAATCCTTTTAAACTCGTAAGAATGGTTAACGAAGAAAATATTTTGCTTTAGTTATAGGAAAACTTTAGATATCAAGTTTTAAGAACTAAATTTCTTTTGCTCATAATTAATAACGTATTAATTATGAGCAAATTGTGATACGTATAGCATATATATATTTGTAATTTTTTTATTTGCTTGCATGTAAAAATAGGGAATAAATTAAACTAGAATAATTTGAAAGAATTTTATCTAATAATTGATTAAAATATCTTAAAATTTTCTAAGGTGTTTTTGTATTGTAAGTATTAAAAGAAGACTCTGAACGGTAAGAAATTTTCCATAAATTTGGTTTTGTACCAACAACGTTTCAAATGTATAAAAAATGAGTACGCTCAAAATGTATTAAAAAAAGTACGTTTTGCCTCCTTATTACTCACATTATCACCTCAGTTACTAATTTTTGATTTATGATACAAAAAAAAGTATAAAAAACCTCTTATTCCTCAACGAACTACTTTAGAAACTTATAATGATCTCGTTATTCAATTTGGGCTTGCCTATTACGATTCACGCGAAAAAGAATTTTTTTAAAAATATTTTCCTGCGCATGCGCAGTTAAAAGGAGCTACTTCTAAGTGCTCATCACTTGCGCAAATGTCAACGAAATTTTTATTAATATTTTAAAATAATATTTTTGCATCCATTAAGATATTGCTCTGGCAATTTTGTTTAAGTTTGTCGAATGTTTTTACTGTTACGGTAAGGCAAAACAAAAATCGTTTTTTTTTTATATATCTTAAAATAATCTCTTTTGTGAATGCTAAGTTTACAAATTTTAATGTAGTTATTAAATATAAAAACCAATGTAATCGATGCAAATGATAAATTCGTTGCTACATTTTCTGACATTCCATAACATTCATTTTCGGTTCATTAACATGTTCAATGACATTCATTTCCATTCAGTATTTCTGAAAGCATTAAGTAAGAGAAATCGCATGATCCTCTGAAATAATGAAATAGTTATCTAAGTATTTCTTGAGAGAGATTTGAAAAAAATATCAAAAAAACGGAAAGAGTTTCTTCTCTGTGATTCTATATTATGATTAAGAAGTATTATATTTCTAGAAAAAAAAGTTTCAGTTATTGTTAGGAAGTATATAATTACGTTTTAATTTCGAAAGTTTTTTTTTCCAATTTCTTCTATTTCACAATCTCCCTACATTTTCAATCGTTTATAAAATACTTTTTATTCAACTTCAAATACATTTTTTTTAAAACTTGTAGTGTATGAACACTTGATGTAAATACAGTTTTTTTCAAATATTAATTCATTCATTCAATGGAGATGAACTACAAACGAAATGGAATTTTCTGATGGGTGAAGCGTTAGTCATTGTTTTAAATTTTACTATACGCTAGTCAGTAATTTACATATTTTAAAGATAACATCAGTGATCATTTCTAACTTATTACTCTATTTGAACAAAAAAATAGTTTATCGCTCACGTTTAAATATTTAATTTTATATTAATAAATTCAAAAAAGAACATAACGTGGTACGAGGTTTGTTATTTATATTTCTGGCCTTGGCAACAGTAAGTGTTGCTAGGCGACCGCAGACGATTTTAATCGAAAGTTTGATATTTTTAAACATAAATTCAGCAGACGATTTACCATTATAGCTTCATTTGTGTTGTTGACAGTAAATTGGAAAGTTCTTCTCTTTCAAAAAATGGAATTGAATCGTGAACATTTTCGTGCCATTATTTTTCATAACTTTTATAATACTTTTTAGTCAAGCACTCTACTTCAAATACATTTTTTAGTGGATGATACTCGATGCTAAGACAGTTTTTTCAAATATTAATTCATTCTTTCAATTTTAATTCATTCATTTTAGTTTTATATGGGAGAAAAAAATTTTAATATTTAATAAAAAGTAATTTAATTTTTCGAATCTTTTTTTTAATTTTATATTACTTGTTTAAAAGAAAAGTGATCTATGTTAATTAATTTATTTAGAAAGGCATGGTTGTGGATGAGAGTGGAAAAACGAAGAAACTCCGTCCCGGTGAAATGCTTGAAGTAGCAGCACCCAAAAGGAGAAAAAGTATCGATGTTCGTAGAGTCAGGTATTTACCACATCTTTAATATCCACATCACAAACTGTGTATCTAAAACAAAGTCTAGACGAACGAACAAAATAACTGGAGGAATGTATAAAGTTTTGAAAGTAGAAAAAGAAATTTTTAATTTATGTTATTTCACAGTATTTAAAAGTGACAAGCATTTTATAAATGAATTGAGTGATTTAAAAGGATATTTCTACAGGGTTCTTTTAAAAAGTGCTTAAAGGTGCATATTTTCGTTTTTTAAAAACCCTTAAAGGTGCTTTTTCCATGGGGTGTTTTTAAAAAGTGCTTCATTTTCCCTTTTTCAAAAATGAGATTTTTCCTTTACTATGTTCATTTTCGCTTAGAATTATGCAAAAAGACAGTTCACAATGTTCTATTCAACGTTTTCACAATTCATTCAACCCAAATCTATTTTGGCGTCACTCCGCAGCGAATGAAAATGCAATTCGTTTTACAGGATTTAAAATTTCGTGATTTTTGTCAATTGTCAAAAGTTTTTTTTTTCTAGACATAACGGATAAAACCGGTCAAAAACTTTCCGACCCTGCCTAATTATCATATTTTTTTTAAAGTGCTTAAAAATATTTTTGAGTGCTTGAAAATATTTTTGAGTGCTTGAAAAGTGCTTAAAAGGTGCTTGTTTAATAATTTGGCTACGCACCCTTTTCTAACTTGACTGATATATATTTCATTCCAGCGTGTCAGAATTAGAAGAAATGATTGACAAGCCTTGTTCACCTCTCAAACCAATTCCAGGAAATGAAAAGTCAGCTCCCTCCATTATAGATTTCCAGCAAAATTATTCTGCTGTTGAAGGTTTGTCTTTTTAACCATTTCTAAAAATAAACGTATAGAATTAACAGTCAAATCTGCAATCGATATCTCTCTCTAAAATCGTTATGTAATTATTAGGAACCAGAATTTTTCACTTCCCCTTTTATACGTAGGGTGTGGTATCAGGAAGGATGCGTGAAGTGTTAAACTCACCCAAGTCAACATTTTAGATGGTTTTCCATGGATAGGCGGGCCAACATAATCTTGATGGCAACCATCAATGATTCCATCTTGAACAATTATATTTTTGATGGTAACCAACATAAATAACCATCGCCCCAAATGTAGCAATTCCGACTGATTTTTGATGACTGAACCAACAATAATCTATATTATATAAAACGCTAATACGTATGTATCAATAAAATCGATGATATTTCTTTTCTCGCGTTGGCAACAGTATTCATTTTTAATTGATAGGCTTCAGCGCGCAAGAGCACGTAGTGAGCATCATGGTGGTGATACTTATTCCTCTTGGCCCAGAACAAGGCTAGACCAAGTCCAGGAAACCGTTCACCGGCAGAAAATCAAACACCATCTGCGGATCCTCCAAAATAAAATTTTTCTCCAGTCCCATACAGGTCAGCAAAAGATCAGGTGAAGCCTGGTGAGCACAGTGAGCATCATATGACTAATCTATATTATATAAAACGCTAATGCGTTTTAATTGATAAGCTTCGGCACGCAAGGGCACGTAGTGAGCCTATCATATGTCTAATCAAGTGAATTCTCACCGAAATATCAAAAAAATTCTAACAAAATTATCTTCATCGAAGCCGATGCTTTACATCCGGCATTCAGTACTATTTCATATTGTTTTACAACACATGGTTTTAGCCCTCTGGTGGGAAAGACTTTAAAACAAAACTTACAGAAGTTACTTTTCTCAACAACTGAAATTTAGAATAGTGTGATTAAGAAAAATATGCGAACTGTTTGCAATTTCAAATTAATATTGAAATGCACAGGTTTAGAATTTTCTACAGCGAAAGGTTTTCGGAACTTCAGTGTTCAAAAAAGTATACAAAAGCTAGACGTTAAGAACGTATCCAATGAGCGAGCATCGGATTGCGAAGCAATCCGAAATGAACTGCGAAAGCAGTTCCGGGGGTTGGCGAGCGCCAGCGAGCAGGGGGCGAAGCCTCCTTGTTATTATTAAACTATCATGAAAATGCATTGTTGTGCCATTATGGATCATCATGAATTTCCATCAGAGTAGTATCTTAAAAATTAAATGTTTGAACGTCCATGAAAACCATCATCCAAATGTAGGAATTCGGTCTGATTTATAGTGGTCCAACAAATAAAAAAAAATTGTTTTGATGGTATATTCCTGAGAATAAACAAGAATTCCCATTTAAAAATAATGGAAATGTATAGCTGGAACCATCAGGGCTCACCATGGATTGTTGGCCCACGAGAATAAAACTTCTCTTGATAGTTAATCATCATAGTATTGAAGTAGCGTTTTCCATCATGGAATGATGGAAGTTTGTTTGCCTATCAAAAAACCATGAAAGCATAATGAAAAATGTTGGATGATGGTGACCATCCAATAATGTTGGACTATCGTGAATAGCACTGAAACCGACATAAACCATCTAAATGTTTTAATGGGACCATCAAGAATTTTGACTTGGGGGAAAATACCATTTGGAAAAAAAATCACTACCGGTTTCGAAATAATTTTATATCACCCACACCCTAATCAAGCACATGCAACAAAAAGTTAGTTCTTCACGAAATTTTATCTCTTTACAATCAACATACTTCCTGTAACAAGGTAAGACGAATGGGCGGATATCATATGCAGTAAAATCTGATAAATACCCTCGCCATATTGGATTTTAAATAATTTTAGTTCAGTTAAATGATTACAGAAGCAAATGAATGTTTTTTTTTAAATTTTTTATTTTACCCAAAATAGCTGATATTTGATTCACACATACAAAATTAGTTTCTAAAATTTGAATCTGTATTGGTTATCTTTAAAATTAAAAAAGACTTTCTCATTTTAAATATAAATTTTTTAATTGAAAGCAGACTCTGATGAAAAAAAATAATAGTAAAGTAAAGCATTTCCGCAACTGCCTGTTGTGGCCCAAGAGGGTCAAGGCTCCACTATTTCATGACCAACGGCATGAGTGTGGCAACAAGGGGGTCAGAACTGCGCGCAGGCCGCCTTTACTTCTCGGAGAAGCTTTTACTTATTGATCTGGGGCTTCTAGCTGCCACCAGGAATCGAAAGGCAGCTCTTCACAACGCTCAGTGCCTCTTCACTGAGCCATCGCATTTCATATTAATATTTGCACACAATGAGGCTTTTTTTTTTTTTTGCAGATGGTTGCGAAACAACATCGTAGTTTTTGAGAAGTTTTCTTTACTTCTTTTAAAGAAAAATATTATGTTAAATTTAGGTTTACCTCCAATTTATCAAGCGGCTATTTTCGCGTGGATGTTATTATTCCTTGCTCGAATTAAACGCTAGTTGTTTAATACGTAAGGTTTTTTGAAGTTTTGTTCCTATTTATAAGAAAAACCCCACAGAATATGTGTTTTCAGTATCGTTATGTCATAACCCTATCGTTTGTGAAATGGGAAAATCTTCTATGAAAGCGTTTTTGAATTGTCGTCTGCAACCTAATGACAGCGCTGGATGTTTGTTAAACAGGTGCTACAGCCTACATATCTTTCCAAGTGGAAGGGAACCCGGCTCCGAAGTTTCATTTCTACAAAGGTATTTCCGAGATATTCGAAGGTGGGAGGTACAAGATCTTCACGGACGGCAATTCCAACACCGTTGCACTCTGTATAAGGAAATCGAAAGCACAGGATGAAGGCAAATACAAGATTGTTGCCTACAATGAAGTGGGAGAGGACAATCAAGAAGTCAGCCTTTTTGTGAGCGGTGAGTCTTTCTTTCTTTCTTTCTTTCCTGCTGCTGCTGCTCAATAATGTGATGAATAATGTTCTTTTTTTTATCCTTCCAGATGAAAGTGGTATGGATTTCAGAGCCATGTTGAAGAAAAGGTGAGATTTTTGTCTTCGCATAGCATGAATTGCTACGCAATCTTGATCTAAACAAAATTTGTAAATGTAAAATACATTTAAAAAAAACTGTATTTGCTTTTTTAAGAAAACTAAGATGCTTACGTTAGTCCTAAGAGGACGAACCACCTATATTTTCACAAAAACTCATTTCCCCAAAACAGCTTGAGTCAACTAAAAAACAAAAACAAAACAAATTTTTTTTTTCATAGCGTGTATGCGGAGGAGATTTCTTCAACTATTGTTTATTTTTTGAAATAAGATGCTTTCTAAGGTTGTTTTATTCAACTGTTTGAATATGCAACTGAGGTGCCTATTTGTTATCGTGAATAATAGATATCAAGCGAAAGTCTACTTTCAACTGTGATTATCAAGAATTACAAAGTCGCTTTGGGGAATGTCTAAAATATGTGTGATATCCGATTTGATATTATATTTAATCGTTATTTTAATATGTTCTGAGGATAGATGAGGAGAAACATCAGTGTTCGGATTACCGGTTCAATGCATACTGGGCAGTGGCGACTGAACCTTTAAAAAAACATAAATGTAGGCTATACCGGCCAGTGGCACTTAAGCATTATATATTTCGGACATTTACCGAAACGATTGTGTGAACCGGTGGAAGTCAACAACCACCCATTTCTGTCCTTCACTGTAACCTATTCAAACTGTTTTCAAAGGTGGCACATTATATATAAATACCATATAAAATGATTGGAAGATTTTATGTTATATGCGATGAGCAAAGGATGTTTTTTTTCGAGACAATTCAGTACAGGGATGAAAAGCTTAATACGAATGAATTCAAGGTGTTTTTTAAAAAGTCTTTTGCGCAGCATATTTTATTTATTTAAAAACTTTAATTTAAAAAAAATAGAAGGATTGATTTCACAGAAACTGAAAAATTGCTTATTCTTTATTATTAAAGGTTTTTGCTGAATAAATATTGTTTTGTGAAGCAGAAATAATTTTTTATTAGCTTTTACAAAATAAAACGTGCTCCCATCTTTAGATATGAATAAAAATGGATGGAGAAAAAAAGTAATTCATATTTAAGCTGTTTTGATTGTGTTCTTATAAGCTATTAAAATTGCAGATGAATTAGAGGCATTCCATTATTTAGAAGTCATAAAATATTTGACAAATGTAAACAGCCAGTTTTCGTGATTTAGTGTTACCACTTACAAGGATGATGGATTCTTAGCTGTCTATAGAAAATAGAGGCTGCGTTTTACTTTGGCACAGTTACACACCAGGGTTTTTCTCCTGCTGTGAATAGTTTATCCTTTGAACAACTGACCATTTTTCGTCATCCTATTAAATAAAATTCTTTTGCAAAGCTATTTTTATAACTGCTCTGAGGTATTCAAGACTGTCAAAAAATAAAAATGCAAAATTTAAAAATGACCTCAAATAAAACTCAAAGGAATCAAATAATTAAGAAAACGTTTAATAAAAAAATTTATTAATTCAAAAACAAAATCACAGCATTCAATCTTAAAGACTTTAACCATAATTTATTAGAACAGACGTTATCTGAATAAATCTTTTTTTTTTTTCCCGTTGAGATTCAAAATATGGTGTTGCAGCAGTTAATTTTACTTTACGCCTATTTCACATTAATTTTATAAACGATTTTTTTAACAATATTTTTACTCATTTATTCACAAATAAGTTGTCGGAAAAGTTTTGAATTGTATGCGAATTATGCTAATAAAATCCAGAACATTTTTTAAGAGTCTTTGAGATGGGTAATTAAAATTCTAGCGGGACACTATTTTTCTGATTATCCCAAATATTCTAAGGGGGGCAGTTTTATTCAGAACTTCTTTGTATTTTATTTTGTCACGTATCATCTGCTTAAATTTGCATATTTGTGGGTATTCAGATGGAGTACATGAAAATAGGATCATTAGATCAAAAGTTATTAAGGTTTTAGAGACACTGAATTCTGCGAGAGATAAGAAAAGCACAATATTAACAGCAAAATACAATTTGAAACATTTTCGTGTCAATTCATCGCGCAGCGAAACAGTTGATCGTGGGCACAATTCTTCGCGACTATAATTCGACGTAGCCACCATTTGCATCCGGCGTAACTCCACGCATTGTGCTCACGACGAATTTTATCTAGGATGAGTTGTGAGCCGTTGTGGCTGAAGGGATAGAGCCTTCCAATGAACCAGTTTCGTATCCCAGCGATGGCTGGTCGAAATTCCACATCCGGCTGGCACCGACCACAGTGCCGACGTAAAATCTCCTCAGTAGTAGGTGGATCACGGGTTAGAGTTCCCTTGCAGTCAGGCTAACCGTGGGAGGTTTTCGTCTCCATGCAACTCAAATGTGGTTTAGTTGCATCAGAAAGTCATCCACGAAGGCAAATTTCTCCCCAAACTTGGTCCAGAAGTTCTCTTGTCTTCTGGATTGGGTTCAAAATGACAAAACTGCGGAATCAGTAATCGTAAACCCAAAATCAAGTCAGCTGTTCAACGACGGTTATAATATAAGTCGTGCCAAAGAACCAGAAAAAGACCCTTATTATAATGATATTGTTTCAATAAATACGTTTGTTTGCAGGCAGTATGCAAAGTGGAAGGAAGACCAGGAAGATCCGAACTGGAACCTGAAACCACCGGAGAAAGAGAGAAGACCATCTCTCAGAGAAACAAAGGTATTTTTTAATTAGAAATTTTACTCATTATCATCTTTTAATGTTCCTTCTTTATGCTCTTCTTTTAATAATTACATATTTAATAATTTTTTTAAGTCTATTTTTTAATAGTTAAAAAAGACGTGTAACATGAATAAAATCCAATATTATTTTTTCCCACATTACATTTTGTTAAGCGGCCATTTTTTTTATTTGTTAATTATTATTTTTTTCTTTCAGTATCAGAATGTGTTTATAGGAAATGTATCATAACTTTTTTTATTTCATTCAATATTGATCTGTTCATATTCATAATGGATGATTAACACCTTTTTTCTCATGTTAGCATTAAAATAAGTGTATAAGCCGATTCATTGTCTAAGAGGAGGGATTTCCAAATGCTTTGAATAGAAAAAGATTCTGGTAGTGGCTAGAGAGAGAGAAATTTAAGAAACAAAATTGTGATTTTTAACATATGCAATTACAACCTGATTGTTCTTTCAAATTCCATTTCTAAAGTTTGTAATAATATTGAATTAGCTCTGAGTATTTGGGAATCCCTGTCTGATTGTTGTTGTGATTTAAATAACTAATGAACCCATAATATTAGGAGAAAAGAATTTTCCGAAGGTATTCATTGGCTGAACTCAGTTCTGATTGGCTGCTCTACAAGGAAGAGGTTCGACATTTTTTCCCCCTTCACAAAACCTCATCGCTACAAACCTCTTTTGTTTCATTTTTTTTTTTTTAATTTTCCCTTCGAAACTGCTTTAGGAATGCCTTTTAAATAGGTATTTTGTACTAAATTTTACATTTGTTTGTTCATAGATAGTTTGGCTAAAGAAATAACTTTTTCTCTTTTTGCAGATTTTGATTAAGTGCTTTTACAAAACCGAGCATTTTGAATTTTTATTTTATTTTTTAATGATATGTAATAAACAAATGAAGTATATATATATATACTTATATGTATGTGCATATATATATATATAATAATAATAATAATAATAGTAATATATATATATAAGTACGCATATGCATATGTATGTATATGTGTATATATGTATGTATATATATACAGGGTGTCTCAGTTAAGCGTTTCAGAACTTCTAAGAGGGGTAGGGGGCATCCTGACGACTCGAAATCATATAGCAATGTGCGGTCGGAAATGCTTTCCTGAAGAGGTGACGTACACAGAAGCACCATAAAGAAAAAAGACCGTAAGTGAAAAATCGCTATAATAATACATTGAAAAAATTATATGGTACATGGGCCAAAGTAAGTGTTCGAAGTTTCTGCCACCGGCTACTCACATCTCCGGCGCATGGACATTCGAACATTCTGCAATACTCCAGGCATATCTCGCAGGCAGCTACTGCGATTCTTGCAACCAGCATTATCAACAGGGGTGTCATAAACCAGTGTTTTCATATGTCTCCAGAAATCAAGACATGATAGGTCGGGTGACCGAGGAGGCCATATAATTCTTTCAATGTATTATTATAGCGATTTTTCACTTACGGTCTCTTTACTTTAAGGTGCTTCTGTGTACGTCACCTCTTCAGGAAAGCATTTCCGACCCCACATTGCTATATGATTTCGAGTCGTCAGGACGCCCCCTACCCCTCTTAGAAGTTCTGAAACGCTTAACTGAGACACCCTGTATATGTGTGTATGTATATGTATATATGTGTATAGATATGTATGTATATATGTGTGTATATATATGTATGTATATATGTGTGTATATATATGTATGTACATATATGTATATATAGTACTCAAAAGTACACAGTACTCAAAATAAAATACTCTGAATAACGTTTGATGATTCAATCTTAATGGCTGGAGAGAGGATGGACTGATTTCTAACCCCAAAAGTATGGGGATTGACCACAATCATGGAATTAGGGTCTCAATAGTTAGATCAGAGCGCTCCAACATTTTAATGTTAATTTTACTTTTTGCGTATCTCGAAAACATTTTAAACAAATTGTAACATTTTTGCACACAATTATAAAATGCGTTCATCCAAAGATAATTCTATTCAAACTATAACTTTTAGTAAATATTTATAATTTTTTTATTATTTTATTTAATAATGGTTGTGAAAAACCTTTTTGAATTCTAAGGTACACAATTTTCTGTATCATTTTAAAGAATATAATTTTACGAGATAAAAATGCTAACTTTGAGTGAAATCGGTCGAATGGTTCCTGTGGAAATCTAGTTTTAAATGTCTGGCTTTTATGAAATTCAATTTCTTAGGAATTCTTCAACCGATTTTTGTATTTTGCCATCTATAAGTATATTCTCTAAAACGATGCAATAATTGTACAGATAACAACTCAACATTTTTTCGTCCATTATTAAACAAAATAATAAAAAATAATAGATCTTTACTAAAATCAATTTTTTTGCATGGAAATATCTTTAGATAAGCAAATTTTATAATAATGTGCAAAAATGTTCGCGTAAAAATTCTCGAGATATAGCGAAATAGGCAGAAAGTAAAATTCACAAAACTATTGTAACACTGTCCTGATCTCCCTACATTTTGGGAGTCAGAATCTGTCGAAGAAAGGGTATGTTTCTGTGTCCGTAACTTAAAATATCATCTGCACTTATTAATTAGCATTGTATAGGTCATCCCCTCAAGCCATTAAGATTGAGTCCCAGAACGTGAAGATCTTTACATCAAAAGAGTTGTTCAGGGTGTTAATTTTTTTTTTTTTTTTTTTTTTTTGCGAAATATATATATAACGCCTGATTGCCAATTTCTCCAGGTCTATTGTTTGTTTTTTTATCAAAAATTCTTGCTTCTTATTTTTGGAAACTCCACAAAATAAGAAAGTTTCTGAAAAAAGAATCCTTAGAGATATAGAATTTTTTTATGTCGTTTTTTGCTTTCTTAAATATTTAAGAGTTTACACTCTTAAATATTGTACTAAATGTGACTAAAAAATAAAGAAAGATGAATTTAAAATAAAGGTTTTGTTTTAGCATTCTAAAATGTTCATTTTTCGAAACTTTCTAAATTAATGAAAGGAATGTTTTATAACTATCGATACAGTGATTCCAATATTTATTTATTGAAAACCATGAATTCAAAAATGTATAAAAAAAAAACATTTATCTCTCACATTGACTGAAGTTGCTGGTTTAGTGGAATGCAGTTTTTGACTATAAAAATCCGTAAAATTCATTCGCTTAAAATATGTCATACAATAGTTACCATGTATGTTTCGTAGAATCTTCGTTCGTACGATTATCGTAAATCTAATGGATGTTTTATGTTACGCATACGTGTGGGATATATGTTTCTAATTCTATTCCATTTGCACACAAAATTCAAGTTCTTCTTTACAAACTTATCTAATTTCATTAACATTATGTTTTAAACCAATTAATTATGCAGTGCCCATAATAATCATTTTATATCTCACAATTCAGAAAAATTTATTTACAAAAAAATGTTGCTTTCTAATAACATTATTTTGATTTTATGGAAATCAATTAGTTTAACATGCATTCATTTTGCTTCAGTTTTCACAAATGCGATATGGAAAAAAAATATGCATAAACATGATTTCAGATTTATGCAAATAATGCTTTCTAACTCAACCCAGGAAGAAATCTTGCGTTTGAAAAATCATGATATTGCTTATTAGTAATTTAACGCTTATTTTTAAATACAACAGATCTAAAAATATCAACTTATTATGATAGTGGCTAAAAATATGTTTACCTAATAACTATATTATCTGATCAAAAAATGCTTTCCCTTTACATAGAAAACTAATTTTTTTAGTTCTACAAAAAGGAAAAAAAACGCATTCAAATAATCACTTTACTTACACCTTGTTTTGCGCTCCCTACTGACACTGGTTTAGATTAAACAGGTGTTTTACAAGAGATTGATAATGGTTATAAATGTGGTTTCATATAAAATTGAATTAACAACAAATGGACACTTTTTTTTTTTAAAGAATCAAATTAATTTCGAAAGCAAATTTTTATTTTAAGAAGAATTAAGTTATTTAAACCAGGACAAGTAGAAAACAGATTACTACACAAAATGTGAAAAATATTTCGAAAAGTAAAATGTAAATAAGTTGTTTTATAAGCGCACGTTTACTTTATATCTTCTCCTACCATGAGGAATGAACGCTCTTTCAAATTATAACACGCACAAAGATTCCCAGTGAAATACAAATAAAATAACTGATTAAAGAATCGAACTACCTTAAATAATCAATCTCTACTTATAATATAATGTCCCATCTATTTATGGACGAGATATTTATTATCTATTTTGATAAATAATTATCGTGAGAAGTTTGAAATTTATGTGAAAGGTTGTTGGTTTCAATCAGTATGTGTTCTTATTCTAAGTAGGGATCAAAATTAATTAAAAGACGTAAATAAAATCAAAGGATATCCGAATCAATTTGATTAGTGTTCTCAATCAATGAAAGAAAAGCCAACCATTTGTACTTAACTTTACATTTATCACATAAGAAATCCGTGAACGTATTTGTATTATAATGAAATTTCTTTGGGAAAGATCACATTCATTTTATTTTCAAATTTAGATGTATTAATGGGAACAAACAATTAATGAGTGTTTGGGTAGGAAAGCACATATCCTATTATCACTTTTGATCCTCTCACGTCTTTATTTCTAACAGATTGAAACTAATTTATATTCAATCCGTATTTTATTTTATAACCGTTGTTGCCATTTTGAGTTTCTAAAGTTCCTTGTCATTTTGAACTCAATACAGAAGACAAAGGAACTCCTGTATTGGGAGAAATTCGCTTTTGATGGAACTAACTCGCATTTGCGTTACATGGAGAGGAAAAGCTCCCACGGTTAGCCTCTAAACCATGATCCGCTTACCACTGAGGATATATTACGTCAGCACTGTAGTCGAGGCGATCTGAGTTCGGTATTCGAATCAACCTGCCATCGCCGGGATTGGAACCTGGTTCACTTCATTGAGAGGCTAGCGCAGCCACCATGGCTCCGTTTCGAAGTATTTTATATCCGTTGTTAAGCAGCCGACCCAATTTTGGGTTAACGACTGCTAATGTTGAACTCCGTAGCCTTCCACTCCGTAATTTTGAACCCAATCCAGAAGACAATGGAACTCCTGGATACTTTCATGTCGGACTTTTTGATGAAACTAATCCGCATTTGCGTTACACGGAGAGGAAGACCACGTGAACCTTCCACTGTTAGCCTGGCGGCAAGGGAGCTCTAACCCATGATCCGTCTACTACTGAGGATATTTCACGTCAGCACTGTGGTTGGTGCAAGCTGGATGCGGATTCAAATCGACCCACCATCGGTGGTATTCGAAGCCGGTTTATCTCCTTGGAAGACCAACGCTCTTTCTCCTGAGCCACCACGGCTGATAATATATAATTGATGATATGTAATTTCTAAGTATTTTATTTTATTTTATGACCACCGTTGAACAGCCGACCCAATTTTTGGGTTTACGACTACTAATGTTCAACGCCGTAGCCTTGTAATTTTGAGCCAATCCAGAAGACAAGGAAACTCCTGGATCAGTACTACCAGAGGCTTTGATTTGTTGTGGGATGATGGAGTTCGAGACTTGGCAGATTTAACTTGCATCAGTCCCCATTTACTACACGGGGAATCTTCGATCGGCGGGGATCGAACCCAGGAACTCTTGGACATGGGCCCGGCACCCCACCGACCAGGCTATCCCGCACAAGTAACGACAATTCATCAGAATTATTGTTGCACCGCACCTGTGGACCTGTTACAAGGGGAGTATTAGTTGATTATATAGTTGATTATGGCAGTAAGTGGAAATCACTTGTCATAATTGGATGTTAATCTGTCAAACCATCCTTACTTTGGTTAGATAATGGGTTTGGTGTTTACCAATATCTTCTAGTGGTTCCATCATGGTGTTGTTCATCGCCTGTAAATTATTGAATTTGAAAAATTAGTATCATGGGAAACAAACTTATCTAATTTGGCTTACTGCATCAGAACAAGATTAGAAACTTATGTTAGATCTAATTAATTGCGTACCCTAAGTTGGTGTATTAGTTATTTAACCTAATTAGGCCCATATTGTTTAGTTTGCACCTTGAGATAGTCACAAAGTGCTGCAGTTAGTGTTTATCCGGATTAAAGATGATTGGGAGAAAAGTTGTGTGTCTAATTTGAGTCGACACCTAGATCTTGAATAACCTACTGTTAAAACTATCACATCAGATGTTAATTAGTAATTTTACATTGATTGACTAGCAGCGTTACATTACAGACTCAAAGTATGGACGATAACAGTACAATATAAAATAGCTAGTCACGTCACGGGTTTTTTTTTAACATTAACATAAATGGCCATCACGGGTAGCTGAAAAGCTCCGGACTCACTGCTTGTCCCCAAGGACTGGGAGCAGGGTCAGTGGTGAGGCGTGTTTAGTGATCAACCACGTTGGCTGCTATTGTGAGCCAGTCCGTGGTCGATTGTGGGGTATGCATGTTTTGTTTATGTTGTGTTGTGTGTTTTACCTATTTTTAGTATGAGTGGAATAATAAAACTTAACAAAATCATAAATGGTGGTAACTTATTAGAAATTAGTAATCAAGTTAGCTGACTCAACCCCAACTTTTTTTTTTAAATTTACATGAATAGCCATCACGGGTAGCTGAAAAACTCCTGGCACACTGCTTACCCCCAGTGTCTAGGAGCAGGGTCAGTGGCGAGTAAATAAAAATGAATCTATTTTTTTGTAGTCATTTAATAGGAACAGAAATTAATTTCTTGCTTAAATAATTAGAAATAACCGATCTTATTTTCATTCCTTTTTGCGTCAAATTTTTTTTCGCGCCATCGCCTATTTTTGTATTCATGTTGTTTCAAAGCGGTAGGATCTCTTCTTTTTTTATATTGGCTTATGACATTGCTTTCATATTCTACAAAATAATAGTATTTTTAATCTTTTACTAAGATCTTGGATTGAATTGACAGTATATAAAAGTCTATTTTAAGTTTTTAGGATTTCAAGGAATATTCTTGAATGATTCATCAACAGCTTTTAATTTTAGATTTACCTGACTTACGGCGTGATGTTTGGCTTCAAAAAGCATTCATATTAAAAACACATTATTAGAGAATCTAACAAAAAATGTACTAACATTCTCTGTAGTACCCAAAAGATTATTAAAGTGATTGTTTGTTCTGAAATTAAATTTTATGAAAAGGGCAAATATAAAATCTATCAATAAAAATGATTATATATTTAATCGATATCTATAGGACTGTGTCTAAAATGTTAATTCATTAAATTAAATACTAACAATGGAATGACCCTCTATTATATCCAGATAAAGATTGTCATACTATGAGTCATTTTGAATCCAAAATGATTTTTTGTGAAATGGGACTTCTCTTTTCTTTATTGGGTGCTTTTCGTTCTTCAAACAGTGGGTCTGACCTTTAAAAAAAAGCATTTACTCATGCGATGCTAGTTTTAATTGGCAGAATCAAGCGGGGGAAAAAATGCTTTTTACGAAACAGATCATTTTCTTTTTCCAAAATTTTTTCAGACATTTAAAAAGTAAGAAAAAAGCTATTTAAAAAAAATTTTGTTTAGAAAAAATATCAAAATCCAACAAACTCTGGGTCAAATTATCTAAATAGTTCATTAAAGTCTGTCATGTGTGCATGCATCTTCAGAGATTCGCTTTCATTTGGATAATGAGGGTGGCATTAAGTGCATTGCATATACAAAAATTTTCATCAATACAGCATCCTTTACACAGGGTGCAATCAACCCTTCCAATTTCGTTGGGAAACCAGATTTTATTCAATTTGCCCTTTTTCATATTGTCCTTGAAAGGCTCGTTAAAACACACACATAGCAGTTGAGGGATGGATGACTTCAACCTAAGATTTTAAATGTGTAGCCTTTTTTTTCACTTCTTCACAAAGGTACGAAAGAAACATGCCCCACACCAAAAGAGATTTCGTATCTGCAATAGGTCCCGCAGTGAACTTATCTTAAATACACTGCTCCCAGTAGAACACCGAAGTCAAGCATCACTGGCTGCGGTCAGTAAGCGGGTGGGTGACCACTCTGATCAGCCTGCGAAGGGTGCACGTTATCGTTCCTCGTTAAATTGTTCTACCGTAAAGTGCTCGACTTCCCTCGCAGGTCGTTTGGCTACCAAAGCAGGCGAGCCATCCCTTCTCCAGAGGATCAAAATTGCGATGGTATATCTTCGGATCATCTTCAGGGATGTTTCCCAGGCCGTCGCCATTAGCCCATTGTGCAGCCCTAGTGCGACTTTAATAAAGTACCTACCTTATCTGCAATATGCTTTTTGTTCTATACGTGTCCAAGAGTCTGTTAAGCCAACTTTTATTCGGGCAGCCACATGGAAACTCTGTCAGTTTGAAAATGGTCATTGTAGGAAGCTTTCTGCAGTCGTGAAAGAACTGTATATTCATAGACAGTAGTTTTTGCAATGACATTTTTTTCTTTTCGATTTCCAGAAAAAGACAATAAAACACTCGTTCATATTCCCTATTTGAGATACATCAAAACAAATTTTTTATAATATATCGTTGGTTTTTTTTTCCAGTTTTACATACTGCTTTTGTGAAAATTTCGCGCGTTGTCGGTTCGTGTTACACCCACCCGCTGTTGCACGGAATATTTCTCAAGCTCTCAATGCTAGTTCGCGCTGCAACCTAATTTTTTTTTCTACAATTATTTTTTAGGGAAAGAGGCTGTTCTGTGGTTTCTTTTGATCATTTTCAACTCTGCCTGTTTCTTTTTACCATCTCGAATCAATTTTTCATGGACGTCAGACTAACCTTGCATCGTTCTTTTTAAAATAATCCTCCACACTTCGCAACAATCGAATACGCCATCTGGGGAGATGACCGGTTCCATGCATTTGACCCTTCCCTCTCCTCCTCTCTTCAATTGTATAGGAATGTACTACGATATTTGTCTTTTTCTTATTATTTTTCGTATTCAATTGCTAAAAATATTTTTTACAATTTTCACGACTCTTTCTTTTAGAACTATTTTTAATCTAGTTTTTGGTTCAATTCAGTTTCCTAACTTAAAAGATCTATTTGAAAATCAATAGAGAAACTAACGTACTTCCTTCTTCTGTGACTCTCCACACGCTGTTGCCATCTATCGATCACCACTTAGAAAATGTGCACACAAGAAAGTTCGAAACCAGTTTAAACCAGATAGATTCACGTCAATGCCTGAAAATTATTCCATCGGTGGGGAAAAGGTAACCCACAGATATGTCATATTTTAACCTTTAGTTAATGCTGCCCCAAACATGACTAACCTTTCATGTAGAATTAAGATTTGTAAATAACATTTATAGTCATTGCATAATGATTGAACTGTTATAATTGTTCCATCATTATTGCAATGGGAATGTATATGTGTTTGTTGACCTGTGTTGTTGTGTTGTTGTTATTGTAGAGCAGTGGTGATGAACGCAGAGGATCACGGGAAAGTCGTCGTCCCTCTTTAGCTGAGTTGATTCCTGATTGGCCCATTCTCCAAAAAGTAGTGAAAGACTCTGAGGTTGGAGAATATCTTTTCTCTCAATCAAGCTTCTCTTCTCTACTTTTTTTTTCTCTGCCTCAGCTGCTGCTATTCTTCTTCTTCTCTATTAATCGGCTATTATTGGATGGTCTACAATTTAAATGAGCTGTTCTCTTGACTCTTTGCTGCCACGCTCCTCACGGGCCATTTAAATAAAAAAAATTATTAATTTACCACTTTCTTCCTATGGTAGTCCTACAACCCGCGAATACCTACTTTCTAGTGTGAAAACTGAAAATTGCTTTGAATGCAATGATGCAAGCGCAGTTAACTACGATTAGCATTTACGAGCCTTCAGTTGCTGTTGCCTTGGCTGGTTGATAACAAAGATGCAGAAAATTTGATCCTAATGACGTCACTTTAAGAAAACTGAATTTTATATACCTTACTTAGGGCTCTATTTGAAGATGTTTCCCGAGTATTCGAGTAGTTCTCATGATGGAAACCATCAGCAGGACATCCTTAATGGTTTTATATTTTTTATAACCGTCCTTGAAAAACCGACCCGATTTTGGGTTTAATGACTACTTATGTTCAACTCCGTAGCCTTGTCATTTTGAACCCTATCCAGAAGACAAAGATATTCCTGGATCAGTACCCTCAGAGGTAGGATTTGCTATGAGAACATGGAAGACTTTGTGACTCGACAGATTTAACGTGCATCAGTCACCGTTTACTACACGGGGGAGTCTTCGGCCGACGGGGATCGAACCCACGTCCACTTGGACATGTGCCCAGTGTCCTACCCATCCCGGCCATACTTCATGGTTGTGGTGATCCTACTAACTTCATTTTATAAAATCTGAATTTTATATGCGGGTAACTATTTTAGTAATCTGTTCTAAAGTCATTTCATAAAATATGAATTTTACATCTGAATTTATGTTACTTGGGCACTTATTCGAAGTGGTTGGACGAAATTCCTAAAAAGCAGCTTGAGGAGCTTTGAAGTTTCGAATCCCTTGCCAAACAGTTGTAATTCTTTGTTAAACACCCTTAGATCTTATTGAATTGCTCATTCAGTTACTTAAAAAACATCTTCAAATAACCGCTCACATAAAATTCAGCTTTTAAAAAAGAAAGTAAGTAGGATCACATTGTCACCTGTTACCGGCCAGCATCACTCAAGGTTCATAAAAGCGAATCGTTGTTACCAGTGTAATTGAGAGAGAAAAAAAATCAGCCTTTAAACTATAACATGGCGTTTGTGCTCTATGAGGGAGGAATGGTCAAAAATGAATAAATTATTATCATAAAACTGCAAACCCTCTGCCGGCAGAATGAAATCCATTTAATAGTTTCTTTTCTGTCCTGTTCTTCCTGATGATGAATTAGATTTACAGAAACACTTTCCGATATAGTCACAATAAAAAAAGTAATAAAAAAAAACGTGGTTTTTAATGGACTGGTTCTTTAACTATACTCATTGGTGACGTCATCTTATGATCATTTTGAAGAACGTGCAATAAATGATTATTTTTTCATTAAAAGGAATTGAAAATTAGCAGGTGTAACTTATTTTTCTTTAAACAATAAATTGAAATGAAATGCGTCAGTCGCTTATTTTGTAGCAAATGTTAATTGAAAGGGAAATTTAATACTTACACGTTTTGTCCAAATTAAAGAACGTCGACAGTTCTGTTGAGACACACAGAAATCCTTTTTATTAATATATCGTTTACTATATAGTGTGGTTTGAAATATACTCATTTTGTACTTTTTTAATGAGCAGTTCGTAAAGACAATCCTCTTTTTATTAAACCGATGAAAGACACGTTTAAAATTTTCTGATGATTCTACAAATGACTAAAAAAATGAACATTATTCGTGTAGTTTTTTAAATGAAATTGATAAATGAGTGGAAAAACAGCTCATGTTACATTGTAGGAATCCTCTTTCTCAGACAGCTGCCATTTTTAATAACTTTCTCACTTTTTTCTGTCAAATGTGGCAACACCTAATCTCAGCTTTATAAAGGCAGGGAGCCTTTTTTTCCTGTTTAAGCCAATTACTAATTTTATTGTATTTTTTTTCCAATGACGCTTTCTTATTTAAATAATCTTGATAGAAAATCAATTACTTCTTGTTTTCATTTCCAAAAGGTGTTCGTATCAACAACAATTCCCAATAGAAATAACTACGAAATATGCACTAAATTTACTAAGAATAGAGTAAATTATAAAAAAACGATGCAATTTAAATTGTCAAATATTTTAAATTAACACAGATGACTCAAATTATTTTTTTGACTCAAATCAAAGCTGCATTCTAAACTTACCTCCACAGTTTTCTGAAGGATTCTTCCTATTGCTAAAAGACACTCTGGAATTATGAAAAGTAAGGTAATTTGGTACCTTTTCTGAAGTGTTTTCAGTAATGTTGTAGAAATCCTCCAGCGTTATCGTAGCATCGGCAGAGATATTTTACTAATTATGTTACTAATCTGCAGAGATATATAGCTAATTATTGAAAAAAAATCATTCTTTATTTGAAACATCGCTCAACTTATTTCTGATTAAAATTACAAAGCTGAATTGCGTAAAGACTACAAATAAAAAAGTTGGGATTAGCTTAGGGATTTATACAAACTAGCAAAATTTTTCATTTGCATTAAGTGTAGGCTACCTAAAGTATTTGCAAATTTTTCTTCATATTAAAAAACAAATTTAGATGGACGCCATAAATTCTACTACCTTATTTAAAGGCTATGACGCATGTTATTTATATGATTACTCTATTGCATTATGAGTGCTCGCTCAGCAACTTTTGTCTCTTTGGGTGTCGCTTAACATATGAGTTTTCCTTTAACAATAAAAGAGTTGATTTTCTTAGTAATAACTTCTTCTAAACTCTTATTTTAAGTGAAATATCCTGTAATTTTAAAGAAGGAAGAATTTTTGTTGCATTGTACTGCCTAATTTCCAATACCTGTAAAGTTAGAGCAGAGAACTAAGGGTTAACATCCCCATAAAAAAAATTTGAAATTCTTATCTCATATGATGTAGTACTTTACCTATAGAAACACGAAAGTTCTGAAATGCTTTTAACAAAAGATTTTCTACATAAAAAAAGGAATTTTTCTCCTGTTTATTCTTTCTATTTATTTTCTATTTATCCTTTTTCTCTATTTAATTGTTTTAATTTTAATAGATGAAGATTAAACCTATTTATATTTCAATTGCTTTACAACAGTATTTCAATGCCTTAAATTTTCTGAAAAATAATATGATTCAACAAAAATCACATTTCAAGTTAACCCACATATATTTATTTTAAATATAGTAAGCTGTTATTTTTTCCATAGTTGAAATCTTAGAATATCTTCATCAAACTACAAAATTATTTTCAATGTTCTCTTCACTCTTTTAGTGTCGAAGCCATTAGAAAGATGTAGAATTTGCCCTGTATAAGATTTCCCTACATGTGCTTCCTTTCATTTTGGCTATATTAATTTTGTAACACTGTGCATATCATTAGTTTTATTGAGGTTCCTCGTCTAACACTAGTCTTTGTCATACTGCAAGTACAAACGCCCATAATGCCCATTATAGTCAAAAGATGCAAAATCCTGAGGCACACTTCAGACTGCGTTGTAGTATTTAATGGCAGAAAAAATACCCAATTTCTAACTAAGCTTTAGCGTATTCAAAATATAAAATTTAAATGGTGCAATAAGTTTTATTTTATGTCGAAAAATAAAAAAAGGAAGCAAAAAAAATTTAGATCCATATTTTCTAAGATGGTTATTGGATTTTTAAAAACTTGTCTTTAAATGGTTTTAAAAATACTTTTTTACAGTTCATAAGCATTTCAGGTGGGAAACATTGTTCCCATTTTAAAGAATTTTTATATAAGGTTAAAACATAGCGAGAGCGCAGGAATTGTACCACTTTTCAATCCAATCAACACCTCCAAGGTACGTATCGATTTAATAGTCCAACTGCGCAGTGGATGTAAATATAAAAAAGACTACTCATCTTCGCAAAAGATGTCCTTTCGTTTGGACTACTAGGGGATCGAATTTCTTGTTTATGTGTGCTGAGACCTTCTTTCTTTTTTGGAGTTGTTTATCCAACAGTGTTAAGTCAAATATCTTAGGATTATAGAACTATTAGAAGATTCTGTCTCGATCCCTGGGTATTTCAGCTTAAAACTCTTCAACTGAAGGAGAAACTCGGCAAGTATTTAACTTATTTTGCATTACAACCGATTCCAACAACTATTCTATAAAATCGAACCATTTTGTTGAATGAATGAATGAATGAATGAATGAATGAGGTTCTTCCAGAGAATGATAAAGTACATATCTTCCTTTCACAGAAAAAAGATGAGTTTGTGAAACCATTGGTGGATGCGAGAGCGAAAGAGGGAAAAGACAAAAAGTTGAGGCTGGAGGCTGTGTTCTCAAAGTTGAACGTGAAGGCCAAGTGGTACAGGGTTAAAGAGGAGCTCTTCTTGGGAAAGAAATACCACATGCAGAGCGAGGGTGATCTCCATGTGTTGATCATCAACAATCCTGTGGAGGACGACAGCGGCAGATACAAGATTGAATGTATGGGCATCACCAGTTCTTGCATAGTCACGGTGGACGGTGAGATGAATCCAGTCAATTATTGAAATTTCTTTTCTTAATTTGTAATTGACAAGTCCCATCCCGAGAAAAAGCTTGTTTTTTCTATGACTAGAAATTCCAAAGTAGTCCTGGGAAAAAATAATTATAATAATAATGAATAGTATTTGTCTCCTGAATCTGCCTTAGAATAACCTTAGATTTTTTTAAAAAAAATATTTTATTCAGGGAATGTAAAAGTTGTTTAAATGGATCAAGATTTCACCTACCATCTGGTGACTTTCGACAGATATTATTTCACTTCAATATAATAAAAATATGCCTATATGGCAGCTATTCAGTTTTGACAAAAAAAATAGATGAGCCACGATTGCTCAGGGATGGAGCATTCGCCTCCCAGTGAGGTGAACCGGGTTCGAATCCCACCGATGGCTGGTAGATACGAATTCCGTATCCGTATTGCACCGACCACAGTGCTGACGTGAAAATATCCTCAGCGGTAGACGGATCATGGGTTAGAGTCCCCTTGCCGTCAGGCTAACCGTGGGAGGTTCTCGTGGTTCTCTGCTACCTGTAATGCAAATGCGGGTTAGTTTCTTCAAAAAGTCCTCCACGAACGCAAATGCTTCCTAATACTTGATCCAGGAGTTCCCTTGTCTTCCGTTCAAAATGACATTGCTGTGAACATGAGTAGGTCGTTGAACAACCGACCCAAAATTGGATCGGCTGTTCAACGATGGTTATAAATATAATTAAATTATAAATATTTACATATATATCAATAATGATATCTGTAGATGTTAAGTTGAGTTTACACAATGAAGAAGGCTGCCAACTTTCAAGGTTTTTTGTGAAAATTTACTCTAGTGGTAGCTAATTTGATATATTAACGTATTATTTGTTATTCATTTAAACTTATTTTCCACACCACTACGTATAATTGATTTAAAAGTTCCAATGCAGTTTTCTCGCTGAGAATATTGTAAAACGTTGGCAAAATTACCAGGAATTCCGAAAGTTTTTGTTTGTAAATGTCTACCCCTCTATGAATTATTTTACAAAAAGCGTAGGGGCAGACCTGAATTGTGTTCAGGTCGAGAGTAAAGATTCACACAAATTTTAAAAATAAAATGAGCCATTCTGTCGAATGCTGCTTATAAAAATGGCACCATCTAACCATTTACTGTAACATGTCTTCCAGAACCTGATCCCGTGTATAAATTTACAAAGAAATTGGGTGAGACAACAGAGGCATACACAACGAAAGATGTCGTCCTTGAATGCGCTGTCAATGATTACAAAGCTTGCGTCAATTGGTACAAAGACGGACAGAAAATAGAGGTAACTCTCCAGAGATTTTTCTTTTCTTTACGTAACTCGGATGAAGCTATTGAATGTGCACCATTTCCAGTAAAATTAGACCTTCCCCCTATCTTGGCCCCAGTTGGGCTGTATGAACATTTAGGTTGTTTTTAATAGGGGTCCTATGCAGCGTCAATATCAGCCTATTTAAGGCTTATATTGGATGAATAATGATCCTAAAATATCAGGAGAATTTCATATAAGGCTTGGTTATAAAGTGGCAGTGAAATATTGGGTGAATCTGACAATTCTATATATGGCCCATATCGGCCCTTTGAACCTTTATTGTGCCAAGATTCTTGAAGAACCCAAGCTGCAAGGTTTTTTTTTTCATAATATACAGTCAAACCTTGATATCTCGAACTTGAAGGAGAAAAAATTTGCGATACCGAAAATTCGAATTATCGCATGTTATCGATGGTAGAATAAAGGTAAATGCTCCTACCTTATTTATTATTCCATATTTATTCTAAAAGTACTTTTTACACTTTCATTTAAAAAAATTGTTTGCTTTAGAGATGTGTAAGAAAGTTTGTCTATAACACTTTCTAAGTGGACTATAACTCTTTAAATGTCTCCTCCGACATATTTGGCTGCCTCTCAATAAATCTCCTTACAGTGTCCACTGCAGAAAGTGCTTGTTTGTTAGTAACATTTCGATTTCCTCATCCTCTTCTTCTGATAGTTCACAAGAAGCTTTCGTTTGATCGATGATATCATTGTCATCCCACTGACCACACAGTGTTACTGCATCATCTACGTTTACAAAGTCATGAAATTCCATGGCATCGAGTTTCATGAGGCCGGTCAATCTGTCCCAATCATTTTCGGTGTAGTTTTCAGCAGAATTAACGATATTAATTGTTTGACTACTTTCGTGATCTTTAATGAATCCAGCATTCTTGAAACCATTCATTATCGTATAGAAAGACAGATCATTCCATACCACTGACGTCTTTATGTCCACTTTAAAAAGTTTATCATTATGAGAATTGGTTTTCTATTCTTAAATTTTTCATTTTTTTTGGAATATTTTTTTTTTTATTTTCAGAAAAAAAATCTACACTATTTATGGAAAAAAAATGTAAGTTGTCGAGGGATTAGAAAAAAAAATTCGTGAAATCAAGTTTTTTTTAACATTGAGTGTATAGGAAATTTGAAGGTAATTTTCTTTTCTTCGAGATATCGAAAAATTCATGATCTTAGCGAGGTCCGACTGTACCTTTTTTTTAAGGCAAACGAAACAGTCATATTTTCCGAGGCATTTCACGATGAATTGAATGAAATAACTCTCGAATAGTTTAGAAGCGATACAAATCTGTACTTAAACTTATATACGCAACGACAAGTCAACAGTTTTTACTACTTTTGACACATTATTATCTGAACCTGTAAGATATATTTTAAAAGCGTTTTATGTACAATTTTGTACTTAATGACGTAACCTATAGAAACAATTGAGGTTTCTATGTATTTTTCTCATGTAATTGAATGAGACCAAAGACGAATCAAAGGAGATAATATTTTAAAAGTTGAAATTTTTTTTTGTATAAAAGTATTATTTTTGAATAAAAATTTTTTAATTTTTTTATACCTTATTCCAGATTTTTATGCCATTTGGCTAATAATATTCTACTTAAAAAACTAATCTAAAAAGTAAATTAAAGAATGAAATGACGTCCCATTTTGAGATTTAATTACCAAATTCAAATTCGTCATATTATACTACTTTAACCTATAAATGAATACATTTCTGTAATCATTTATATCTGTAATATTAGGAAATGCCCATATTTTTAAGCATTTTGTAGTACTGGAAAGCATAGTTTTTTTTTCTCCATTTGATCCTTTTCTTTAAATTATGTGTTTAATTTATACTACAGTCGCCATCTACCATCAGATTCCTTAAAACTGTTTTTCCCTAAAATTGTGTTACTGCTTTTAAATATTACAGGCTTTCGTTTTACGAACCTAGATTAAGTAAAATTGTTAAAGATAATTGAACTTTTTGAACTTTGAAATTCAAGATAGTTCGTAATAGATCTTTTAATATTTTGTACTAAATGCTAATAAAATGGTAGAGAAAACTGTGTAGATCATTAAAATATACAAAAAAGTAGTTTAAAAAAAAAACATTTCACTGATATATCTTTAAAAAAAATAGATTCTTAGAAACGCTAATTTTCAAAGATGTTTTTTTATAGTAATGAAAAAAAATTCCCCTTTTAATGGGTGCATTGTTATCTATCGTGCATTGCTATCTTGGTCGTGAACTTCATATAAAAAATAGATTAATTAAGTATGACTAAGCATAATGTAAAAATTTTTAATGCTAAAAACTGAGTGATTGAATAAAGAGTGACCCAGAAGTTTTGCATTTTAAAAATGATTATTATTCCGATCTTTTGGTAAAGATTTTAACCAAAAATTTGAAACTCTCTTTAAGTTATTTGTACACCAGTGGTAGCACACTACAAGTAATGAAACTACGCTACTTTTTTTTTTCATAGCTTGTAGTGTAGTGGAGTTTTTAAGAAAAGTAGTGGGATAAGTACACATAGTAGTTCCTTCTGTTATCGAGACTAATGGATCGAATTCCGTCAATGGATTCCATGAAAGGATTTACGTAATCACGTATGACTAATATTTAAATGAGGAGATCACTCGTGAATGTTATTTAATCCTATTTTATATAAGAGAACGTATTTTCGATGTGCTTAATTTTTAAGAGGAAAGCATTCAACCATTAAAAAAAATTTCAAGTATTTATTAATTTCATATTTAAATTAAATATTCGCTGTCGAGAAAGGCATGAAAAGTTTAAGATGAAATGAAAAAAATATGTTTTGAATAACAAATTGGCTCCTGTAAACATGAATAAATATTTCTAAATGAATCCCTAACATTTTGATTGGTCTTCTAAACTATTGGTTAACATTTAAGTTGGTCTTCTTAAAGTACTGAAATAGTTTCTGCAATTTCAACGTGTAAGAAGTGAGGAGAATTTGATTATCTCTTGAGTAATGAAATTTGATACAAAACCATTGCAAATACACACTCGTTGAAGTCGAAAGGTATGAAACAGCAACAAAAAAGGGGTTAATAGGGGGGTCCCCCCTCTTATACAGGCCTGCAAATTCTCTTCATTTCTTACTCTAGTGTAGTCACTGCATTTAAAAAAAGTAGTTAACAACATTTCTAACAAAGTAGTTACAGCATCCGACCACTGTTACTAGACGTAATAATACATTCAATAAAACTGTTTTGACAACAAAAACATTTCTCTTTAAGGCATCGGATAAATACGTGATTGAAGCAGATCCTTTGGGCAGAAAACTTCTGAAGATTGTCGATCTTTCTATTGCTGACTGCGGGCAGTATATGTGCAAGATCAACGCCGAGGAGAAGACAGAAACTAAACTGACAGTCACTGGTAATGTGTTCTAAAATCATTAGCTAACTCTATCGAATGAAAATCCACAATATTGAATCTATTATGGAGTACCATGACTCCCTTTTTTTTAGCACTAATCGTTGTATTATTTTAATTGTTCTACTCGTTTTTTTTTTATCATCTGTAGCATACTTGTTGCGCTTTTAGCAATAAAAATATTACATCAATATTACATAAATAAGCGTATCGCATAACATTGAGGCCATATGAAACGAAAGTCTATGTGCCACTGCTACTTAACCTTCCTGTGGCCATACCTTTCTAATACTAATATCTTTCTGCAAGATACTTGAAAATAACAAATATACATGTTACTCATTTAAAGTAACAGAGGCGTTCACTTCAAAAAAAAAAAAAAAATCGGATCAAATGAAATAATATTTTTTAATTTGAATACGTAATTTTTTTAAATTCTAATATTATGGGTGATATTCTTACATTTTGTAGGAAGATAACACGCTCATTATTTCCTTTTTCGCATTTCATCATCGCATTAAAAAAATTTTAAAAAAATCGTGAAATCTGTAGCGGTCGCTACCGAAAAAAGAGATGAACTCTTCAGAAAAGGATTACTACGTCTTTTCATTTCGAGATTTATTTGTAATAAATAATATCGTATTAAAAATATGTGATTTTAAAAGCTATATAATAAATTTTTATACATAGCTTATTAATGTTGCTTTTCTGAACTACCTGGCTTCCTGCTCGCATCGATCTTTATCTCCTGCTGCAACTTAGGGATCATTTCAACTAAAGAGTGGTTGATTGTGAGAGGCCATTTTTCAGTGTTGCGAAAGGTGGTATATACCGTATCGGAGACAAGTTGCTGTAGTTATTGGTTGGCTCCCTCTATGTCTTTGATCGACGTTAATGACTATCAATTTTAGCCACTGCCATGGATACTGAACGGTTGAGAGGATCTCAATCCTTGAACCAGAGTGAACAGGAGGAACAAGATGACTCGAATCAAGGAGACTCCTTGTTTGTTCCATTAATTACGCCTGCAATGACACTCCAGAACAGAATCCACTCAATCTTGTTGAGAGACAATTGTAGGATGACCAAAGGCGATAAGGAGGTTATTATGAACTACTTGGCGGATCTGATGATTCTGGTGTCAAAACAGGACGCTCAAATTGCAGTTCTACAGTCCAAGATGGATGAGTACTCCGCATTGAATCGTACTTACCTAGATCCGTTAATAGAAGACACAAACAAGCAGAGAGAGTTAAACAGGAAAACTTATGCTGATATCGTCAAGAACAATAGGAATAACAGGACCATAAATACCAAAAAGAAGAAGGAACATATAGCAATTATAAGACCAATGGCAAATGATGTGGGATCGGACAAAACAAAAACAGATATAACAAATCGAATTGATCCTGCCAAGTTGAAAATTGCAGTGAAAAGGGTTGGGAAAGTTAGAAATGGTGGAATTATAATAGAAACGGAGACAGAAAAAGAACTTGAAATATTTAGAAACGAAATGGAAAAAACTGGATTAAACAAAGAATATACTTTCAACCCACCTAAATTAAAAAACCCCTCTATAATTATCTTTGGAGTTGAGGGGCAGGTGAGCAAGGAAACAGTCGGGGAGTCACTGGTGTCCCAACATGAAGGTGTCGATGAGGAGGAGGTAAACGTGAGAGGCTCCTTGGGAGGAAAGAAAGGTACCCGGCACTGGATTGTGGAACTTTCACCTGATGCTTTTCATTACATCAAATACCAGGATAAAATTAACATCAGCTGGAGAAGATACAACTACGACGAATATTTTGCGGTACGCCAATGCTACCGTTGTGCTGGCATCGGCCATCTCGCAAGAGATTGTCAAAGAGATGCAATCTGCAGACATTGTTCCTCAAATGAACACAAGATTCATGAATGCGAGGAGAGATCATATTGCGCGAATTGCCAACTAGCGAATGAAAAATATGGATTAAATCTCGAAACCGGCCATGGCCCTTTTGACAAGCAGTGTAACCAGTATCAGAGAGCACAGGCTGTCCAAGTAAGAAACACCGACTATGGCAAGTGGTATAATTAATCATCTTCCAATAGGGCACCTGAACCTTCATCATTCGCGCCTGGCTAACATGCAACTTAATCTTGATATAAAACGACTAAATCTGCAGATCATTAGTCTTAATGAACCCTACTTTCAGCATGATGGTCAAATTCCATTCTTCTCAAATGATCTTAAAATTTATTCATTTAGAGAGAAACCTAGAGCGGCAGTTTTGGTGGGAACAGGGATTAGCGATGATTCCCTTGTTATCTGTCATAGAGATTTGTGCGCTGTTACCTTCCAAATTGACTCACAAATGTTTGTCTTTGTGTCTTTCTACCTACCACCTAGTGACTCAATGGATCCAACACTTAATATCCTGGACTCTCTTTTGGTCAAATACTCCCAATACAATGTAATACTGTGTGCTGATGTTAACGCTAAGTCTACGGTCTGGGGCCCGAGATCTGATAATAGGGGAGATGACCTGTTGATGTTCTTGATTAGCCATGATGTTCATGTAATTAATGATCCTGAGGCTCCTCCGACTTACTCATCCACACTGGGACACAGCTGGATAGATATCATTGCTACTAACTCTGACTTGCTTGACAACTATACAGTCCATGACCACATTAGTTTGTCTGACCACGAATTAATTACAGCTGAAATAACCACCCAACATAACAAAATTCAACTTAAAAATAGATCACACAATTACAGGAATCTCAGGTGGATTGATCTCAGGACAAAGCTTTATAAGATTCCAGAAAAATGGAACGCTGAAAATATAGAGAATATTGATCAACTGGAAGATTTTATCAAGGGTATAACTAATGACATTAATAGGGCTTGCGATGAATCTAGGAGAAGATCCGGTTCTAGAAAAAAAGGACCAACTTGTCCCTGGTGGAGCCCCAGACTGAGTGAGATTAGAAATAAAACCAGAGCACATAGAAGATTGTACCAGAGAGCCCGGGAACAGGATGACAGAGTGGCACAGAAGATCAGGTATAAACAGACTCTGGCCAACTATAAATGTGAAATCAAAAAAGCAAAAAGAGACCAGTTTAAGCAATTTATCAACGGTATTAACCTCGAACAGGCATTTGGATCGCCATACAAGATTGCTGACGGTCAAGACCTTAGAAGACAGAATCTCTATAACACAATCAGATCTGATGGGACCACCACAATGGAGCTTAAAGAATCGATTGATAATATCCTTGCTTATCATTTTCAGGAGGTAGAGGAAGACATGATCACATGCTTTGGACAGGAGGCTGAGGATGATCCTTTTGGCATGTATGAAATTGAGTGTGTAATTAGAGACATAAAAAGTGGCAAGGCTCCAGGACCAGATGGAATCCCGGGAGAGGTCATCAGAGACCTATTTTACACAAATAAGATCTGGTTCACTAGTATCATGAATAAATGTCTCTCTTTGGGTCACTTCCCAAAATGCTGGAAAATTGCCAGGGTTGCCCTAATTGGTAAACCAAACAAAGATCTTGTCAATCCAGATTCCTACAGGCCCATTTCCCTACTGCCAGTCTGGGGAAAAATTCTAGATAAACTTTTATGCAAAAGACTCACATATTACTTGGAAAGTAAAAATAGCTTGAATGATAATCAATATGGCTTCAGATCTGGTAGGGGGACGGATGACGCATTGAAGGCTGTAGTGGATTTTATTGGTGAGGCTAAACAATCTAGCAAACATACAATTGGAGTGGCCCTAGACATCAAGGGTGCTTTTAACAACGCGAGATGGGCTATACTCAGGGAGAGACTTAACAGCCTGGATCTTCCAATCAACATACTCAAGATTCTTTTCAGTTTTTTAAACGACAGAAGTGTTTTATATGAAAACAGTGCTGGTCACATTTTAACTCGAAGAGCTTTTAACGTTGGTGTTCCTCAGGGTTCTTCCCTCGGGCCCATTTTATGGCTGATCCTTATTGATCAAGTTTTTAATATCTTTAACGAGGAATATTTTAGCCGTTTTAATAATTTTAATTCTACTGATTTTAAACTTATCATTTTTGCTGATGACATGTTTTTACTTTTGAGGCGTACCATCTTGTATCACTTTGACTCTCTGGCTACACAAATTCTCGGCACGATCTTGACCTGGGCTGAAACCCAGCATCTCAACTTTAGCAAGGAAAAAACCAAACTAATCACTTTTCCGAAATCTAACAAAAGAATTGCTAGACTTCCTTGTGTCAAGATGGATCTTCCGGATAACGCTAATATAAAGAATGTGAAAACACTAAAGTATCTAGGTGTTATCTTAGATCCACAACTCACCTGGATTCCCCATCTTGACGAAGTTAAGGATCGTGTACAAATGTTCAATCACAAATTAAAGAGGATTGCTAGAGTCACCTGGGGTCTCAACCATCATGTTCTAAAAAAGATCTACCTCCAGGCAACCGAGAGAATCATCATCTATGCGGCCTGTGTCTGGTTTAGAAACACAGTCAAAATAAGAGAAAAACTAAAATCAATTCAAAGAATTCCGCTTATTACCATTACCAAATCTTATAGGACTGTCAGTACTGATGCACTCCAGATACTGGCCGGGGTAAAACCAATCTACTATAAAATAATTGACGAGATTTACATTAAAAGAAATATCTGGAAATGGAGGATAGAAGACATCAATTGGCTTGAAAATCATATGTACTTTCCTGATCACCTCTTACTGCCTCCCAAATTGGTTCATCCCTCAAACTCTCTCGCGTTGCCCTGGGGGAAATTTCTTCCAACTAACCATGGCATTGAAATCTTCACAGACGGGTCGAGAATTCAAACTGAGAACAATGGTAGACTTATAAATAAATCTGCATATGGTGTTGTAATGAAGATAAATGGCAAAACCATCAGTACCATCTCGGCGCGTTTAAATAACAACTGCAGTATTTATCTGGCTGAGCTCCTTGCGATACAGACAGCGCTCCAATGGCTTAAAAACCAGGGTTCTCCAATGGCAAGCATTTACACAGATTCCCTTTCTTCACTTATGAGCCTGGAGGACCCACGTAAACACCTCAAACTTATAGAAGACACCAAAGCCATGTGGAGTAGCAACTATAATATAAATTGGATTAAAGCACACTCAGGCATTGAAGGGAATGAAGAGGCCGACTGGGTTGCTAAGGAAGCCACTAAGCTTGGCCAGATTGATTTTGAAAAATGCGAAATTAAATCTTACATTAAGAACATTACTTTTAACCGCTGGAGAAATGACTGGAGGTCTAGTGACAAGGGAAGACAAACCTATAAATTTTTTAAAGACCCAAGCATAAAGCGCCTGCAGGCCAATTTTTATTTAAACCAGCTCCTTACTGGCCACGGAGTGTTCGGGACCTATCAACAAAAATATTTCAAAAAATCAGCTTCATGCATTTACTGTGGAGTGAGACAGGACATTGATCATCTACTTAAGCACTGTCCAAGATTCCGGGCACTTCGTGGAACCCACATGAATAATTGCGAAGAGGAACATCAATTCTTCGCTATATTGACCTGCAGGAAAATTGTGACTCAAATTATTAAACAAACCCTCGAGGACATTCTAGCCCCAGATCAACTGGCCCCAGTCATGAACCAACAATAGAGCATGTCATCGTTAATTTTTACTAATCAACTTTTAGCCTTACATTTTGAATTTTTATCTACTTTTGATTTTAGACTTCATAGACTTCTAGTCAGACTTTTACTTTTAGACATTTACTATTTGGACTTTTAGCTTTCATTGATTTTAGTTTTGAGATTTTTTATCTCTTGTTTCCTTATTATTATAATCATTTAATTCTCGACATTTACACCGGCGCTATTGGGTTTCATTGCCTTTAACACATGTTTTTAATTGTCAAACTTTATTGTTAATCCACTTTTAACTGATCACCACCACTGTCATTTGGCGAAATTTTACTGTAACTTTAGTTTTTAGAGAAATTTTATTGTAATAATTTTACTTTTATCTCCGTATACCCCCCTGGGGTGGGTCGGAGTTCAACCTTACTTATACATAGCTTATTAAATTTATTTAATAAGCTATGCTTTAATTTATTTAATAAAAAAATTTTTTACTTTATGATTATTTATTTTTCATTCTTCTCTCATGAGAATAGAAAAATCATGAGCATTTTTTCCCCACCCCGATGCCCGAGATAGGCATCTCATAAATATGATTCTGAAGAAAAGATAAAATGTTTCAAAAATTTCTGCAGAGAAGCAAAGCAAAATATTTTATTTCCCAAAGGAAAGAACTCTGTACCGTTCTGCGACACTGGCGGCGTGTCGCCACAATTCTGCCACGGGTCTAAGCCTGCATTGCTTTCGAAAAGTTGTCACCAAATCCTCGAAATTGAGTTGTTCCTAGTGTGTCATTTTTAAATGATTCTTTCAACTACCCACTAAAAAAGTACTTTTTTTTAAAGAAAGCAAACTGACATTAGGTCCGCGGTGGATGAATCATGGTTAACCAAAAATGTCCCCATGAGTTACTAGTAGTTGGACGGCAGGCAACCAATAAAGGTATTCGACACTGACAAAAATAAAAACGCTAATTTGAATGTATCCTTCGTGTTAGAAAGACTCTTTCAGATTCAAAAATAATGCAGCTCAAATAAATGATATTTTCTTTTGTTGTTGTCGTTAGAGGTAAAGGAGTGTTTCTCCAGTGGCGCGGCCAAAAATTCGACTTCTGTCACACCTGTTTATAGGGCGGACTCATCCACAAATCGTAATTTTGACCAAAACCGGAGAACGATCCATCTCCAATATAGTACCAAACAGAGGACTTTATGATCAGACTGATTTAACGCGCACCAGTCACCATTTACTATACTTTGAGTCTTCGGTCGGTTCTCACAGACTTGAGTTCAAGGTCCTGCCAACCAGGCTATATTTTATTTTAAAACGTTTAAACGAATTTTCCTTTTTTTTTTTCATTTACTTTTATCAGTCATTAAGTTTAAAAACATTGAATGGCTTAAATGACTGATTTTTTTTTTCTATTTTAATTTGACACTTTGTTTTAAGGTCAATTTTTCAAAAGTAAAAAATAAAATGACTGATTCTATAATGAATGCTGACTGAAATTGGATTTTCATCTTTTTTAGAACAACTGTTTAAGTTCACGAAACCCCTGAAGAGCATCAAAGTGATTGAGAATAATGAAGTATTTATTGAATGTGAATTGGATGATTGGGAAGGAAAAGTTCAATGGTTCAAAAACGATAAAGAATTGAAACCAGATCCCATGTGAGTCTCACTTACTTCATCTATTATGTAAAAACATTTCCCCTAACAACTGAATTCAGCTTTTGTTTGGGATTTTTTTTTTAATTTTCTATTATTAGTTCACACTCTTCCTATATATATTTATATATCTTGTTCATATTTTCAATCCTTCATAAAATACTTTTCATTCATCCATTCAATTCCTTTTTTTTTTTTTAAGCTTGTAGTGGATGATACTCGATGCTAAGACAGTTTTTTTTTACAAATATTAATTAATTCATTCAATGTAATTCATTTTGGTTTTATATGGGAAATTTTTTAATTATTTAATAAAAAGTGACTAAAATAAAATGTTTCTTTGTTGACCATAGTAGGAATTGACTTTAAATTGTTTTCTTCACAGTACTTGTTTTTCATTTTTATTTTTGAGACAATATTCCGGGGTGCTAAAGAATTTGTTTTTTAAAAAAAATAAAATAAATGTCTGTAAAATGCAGAGGAGTAAAAAAAAATTTCAAAGACCAATCATAGCAATTTCTCTATGCATATATCCTATTCGATTCAAATGTTATACCTAACAAAAAACCTAACGAAAAGTTGTTGAAAATTTGACTTACCATTGAAAATATCTTTTTACCAAAGATTAATAATTAACGAGTTGAGTGAGGCTTAATTATCATGACTAACAATGGAATTAGCACTCCTAAAACACTTTTAGCGATTGTTCTATTCAATTTCTGCTAATGATAATCTCATCCTGAGTTAAATTCATTGAGTTAAATTCATGCAGTGGAGTGATTGCCATGATAACAAACTTTCCACTAACAAGATCATTCTTACAAAAACGGAATGAAATTTTGTCGAAGATTGACATATTTGACAGAATGAACTTGTTTATTGAAATACAAAGAAGTTCATTCCATCAAAGTTGTTCTCTTCTGTGAGTTTCTTTTGACCGATTATGTTGTGCATTGATCTCAAGGAACTTTAGACATTATTGTCTATTAACGCGCTATAATTTCTATTTTATTTAACTAACAAAAGTTGTCCCGCAGTAGGCTAATCGTAAAGACACTGTTCCCAGTAGAACACTAAAGTCAAGCATCACTGGCTGCGGGTCAGTAATAGTCGGGTTACCTCCCCTCTGCACTGGATCAAAATTGTGATTCTTCGGATCATCTTCAGGGATGTCGTCGCCAATAGCCCATTCTGCGGCTCCAGTGCGACGCAAATAAAATACCTACCTATCAAAGGTCCAGTTAACGAATCAAGTAAGTCCCGCAGTGGACTGATCGTTAAGACACGGTTCCCAGCAGATCACCGAAGTCAAGCATCACTGGCTACGGTCAGTGTGCGGGTGGGTGACCACTTGGATCAGTCTGCGTAGGGACCGAGGGTGTGCGGTATTGATCCTCGTTAAACTGTGCTATCGTAAAGTGCTCGACTTCGCGCGCAGGTCGTCGGGCTACCGAAGCGGGGGTGCCATCCCTTCCGCAGAGGATCAAAATTGTGATGGCATGTCTTCGGATTATCCTCCGGGATGTTTCCCAGACCGTCGCCAATAGCCCATTGTGCAGCTCTAGTGCGACGTAAAGTAACAACAACAACAACAACTAACGAATCAAGTAAAATTGAACAGTTAACGCAAAACGAAAAGTTTGGAACCTTAAAAAATGATTTGGTACCAAAAGCTATTATAAGTAACTACTAAACAGTTTTAATAAGTATAATTATGTTATTCCTGTATACATATGTTTTTAAGTATTGTATTTCCCTATTGACCCTAAACAATCATGTCTGTTTTGCCTACAGAATTGAGCAGGTTTCCCAAATAAGACGCAGAAGGCTTGTCTTCAAAGGAGTGCGTTTAACGGATGAAGGAAAATATACATGCAAATCCAATGCTGACAGCACTGTTTGTGAAATGATTGTTGAACGTAAGCACACATTATTTGTTTTTCACTTTTTTTATGAGACTTTTATTTAATGTAGAAACATTTATCATAGACTATTTTCTTAAAAACATTTACAAATAAACCATGTCATTTTTGTCATCTGCGACTTCCGCACTAGATTGCAATTGAATGCATCACTAAAAATTCACCTGTAAAAATATTTTAAAATTACTGTCCCTGGCGAAATTTTTAGGCGCACTATAAGATTCGGTGTAAATTCTTAATTATTAGGTGATACTATGCAGCGTTCTTGTTTTTACGCGATTGAAACCGGTTTGCAGTTGTTTACGTTCGAGTGTTAATGAATTAAATTAGACGATATAATATAAATAAGAGGATTGGATAAATTGGACGATATTAAGTCGATTATAAAGTACTTTAAAGTCGATTGTTAAAAAATAATGAAAGCGCTTTATTTTTTTGAGTAACGAAAACATTACAAGTAACTCAATTTTATTCATATTACGGAAGATTTTATTCCGCTTATATTATTTCTTTCAAAGACAGAGTTTCACAATTTCCTGAGCAAAAAAGATCCAACCAATATGAGGCATGTAATATTTTGCAGGACTACCTTTTAGATTATTATGAGTTCCTATTTCAAAGTCTGACTTCAGAAGCTTACTTTTAACATATGGATATTATGTTAAAGACTTCTTGGTCTGGACAAATTGTTTTAAAAGGTTTTGTAATTCATCTCAAATCATAATTTTTTTAATGCGGTGAATTTTTGTTACGCGGTTTTCTAATTAACTTTATGGCTGCCAACTTAATGCTACTATATTGATCCCCAGCAAACATCCAATAAAGAGCCGCAATGACTCAGGGGATAGAGCGGTCACCTTCCAATGAGGCGAACCGGGTTCGAATCCCTGTCTATACCAATTCCGCATCCGAATTGCACCGACAGCAGTGCTGAAGTCATCAGTGGTAGACGGATCATGGGTCCCCTTGCCGTTGTTTTCGTGATTTATCTCTCCATGCAACGCAAATGCGGGTTAGTTCCATGAAAAAGTCCTCCACTAGGGCAAATTTCTCCCAATACTCGATCCAGGAGTTCCCTTGTCTTCTGGATTGGGTTCGAAATGACAAGGCTGCGGAGTTGAACATGAGTGGTCGTAAAACCAAAAAAAAAACTTGGGTTCATCGACGGTTATGAAACATCCAATGAGAGCTTCAGTATTTAAAAAAGTGAATTTTTTTATGGAAAGAGAAACTAGCAAACTCTTCTCATTCAATTACTGGGAGAAATACTTCTGATTTTTTTAAGACAGTTGGCTTGGGAAACTATATATGTCGAATCTTTTGTCCAAATATCATTCACTATATAGTTATGAAATAGATGCACGATAATTTAATTTATAACATGATAATTTTCTCCCTGAGTTGTTTAAGAAATACTGGTGTTTAAAATGATGTGTTGAAAAGAGATTGATTCCGAAATGATTGTTTTCAGCTGCTAATAAAATAGTGAAGAAACTGAAAGACTGTACATTACTGGAGAGAGCGAAGGGAATATTGGAAGTGGAAATGTTGGATAAAAAAGCTCCCGTCGAATGGTTTAAGAACGGAGAACCCATCACTCCCACTGAAAGGTTTATTCATTTATGACACTCATTGAACTTTAATAGTTTAAATAATTGATTTCTTTTTAGTCTAATGTATGTGGTTCTTTTAAATGTGCCAATAACTGCTTGGTATCTTTAACAAAATTATAATTTAAATAATTGATATTTTTTAAATTCCAAGTACTTTAATGTATTGAAATTCTAATTAAGAAACATACTGAAATTCTTAAGATTCTGAAAAAAGATCACGCAGTTGACTGATCGTAAAGACACGGTTCCCAGTAGAACACCGAGGTCAAGCATCACTGACGCGACTTTACACATTGTCGACTCCTGGGCACCTCCACTCGCCGCGGTTTTATTTGTCAACTGTTTCACCGCCTTATCTAGTAACCCTCACTCAGAGGCAACCCTACGCTCGCCTCAATACAGCACTCGCAAAAGTCATAAATGAATCTTCGCGCTCATGGATATTTTTAAAAGTTGCTTGTTGAATTAAGTTAAAATTTTATCCTCGTTTAAGACTAGAAAAATTCAAATATCGAGAACAAAATACTTCGTCCTTCTATAAAGAAAGAGGAAGAAAAATTTACATACACACAATTATTTCAGTTAATTGCATACATATTTCGGTTAAAAAAATTTCAAATAGAAACTATTCTTATAGATTAAATAAAAATCTGGAGTAATAAAATATTTATATCTTCAGAATAATCAATTTCTTTTGAATATCTTAATTAATAAACAAAGTTTACAAAAATAATCCCCTATATAAATCATCACATTATTAAGTGTACATATTTTTAAAGATAAAACTATTAAAATTATTACGCAGTTAGAAAAATAATTATTTTCATTTCCTTCATTTTTACCAGGTTTTTTCAATTGTTTCAATTTTCGAAAAAATATGTATTCTTCAAAATGCTTACAATATCTTAAAAAAATTGCATATATTTTATACTGAACAACTTTTGATTGACAATATTTCCTTCATAAGAGAGTCTTTAAAAAAACTTGAAAATATTTTCATTAAATTTGTTCAAATATTTTCTGTAAAATGCGTGCTATTATGAAAACAAGGAGAAAAAATATTTTTAGTAAAGCCATGACATAAAGAAATAAATCTCTGGCATACTCACTACTATTTTCGTATAGTTAACTTATTTTTTATAACAACAAATCATATTTATTGAAACTTAAAGTTGTGGCTGCTTAACTTTTTTTAATGTTTCTTAAATTTGTCGGGGAAAATTCCGATATTTTCCATTTTTCTTGCTTCTATCACTATTATTTGTATGTATCTGAAATTACTCACCTTCGTTTTAATTGTTTCCTAATTAATTTTATCATATATTTTGCTATATATATTTATCCTTTCATTCTATGCTTCATTAATTTCATAACTTATCCATCTTGTAACTTTTTATTCATAATTTTATAACAACTTTAGCTTATTAGATTCTAAAACTCAACAATTGATCTATATATTTTATAAATTTTTTATTCAATTTTTGGGCTTCTAAATAAGATATGGAAAAAATACTATTAAAATTATTACATTTATTGTCAATCTAAAATTAGGCATTTTTTTCCTCCTAAGTGCGAAAACACATTTACTAACTTAAGGTAACGTAATTTAACACCATTCATCTATTTTAATAAGAACGATTCAGAGAAAAGCAGGATCAAAAAAAGTGAGATGTGTATTTTGATTTATATTCTGCTTCAAAAATGAGACAAAAGAGACACAGAAAACTTTTCTGTTATTATTTAATAGTATTCATTAGTCTTTAAAATTCCAAAATAATTTTTTAGTTGCTGGAATCATATAATAGTCTCATTTGTAACAACTTGTTTTTTAATTTTTTTTACGCAATAGCTTTTATTGTATGTAATTTACTTTAAAAGTTAAAATATTTATTCTCAGATTGTCATGCAGTCTGTGTGTCTGAAAACTGTATGACCTATTTTATTTTATTTTTTCCTTGCAGAATGGTAATAATTGTTTCTTATTTGATAATAAAAATCTTACTTTTGCTGAGATAACTGATCGCAAGAGTTTTGTTTTATTATCGTAACATCGATTAATTTTTTTTGAGAAAAGTGTAAGTCCTCAGCCTTTCAACCCAATTGCTTTAAAACTACTTTCTTTATTTAAAGTAAATTATTAAATTAAAAAATTGTTAAGATTCTCTTATTTGACTCAATATCTTGTCTTTAATGAATCAGAAATAAATAAACAGATTGTCCTTAAATTGTTATACAGTTATGATATGAGAATGTCAAAGTTGATGCTTACTGTTTACATTATATTCTTATTTTACAAATCATAAAAAGTTTTCTTTAATCAAAATTGTGTTCACCTCATAAATATACTTTAACTGCCATAAATTTTTAAGTCTTGGCTACCAAAGCTGTGGACGTATGAAGGAATACGTATGAAGGAATTTATCGTTTGGGACATAACATTTACAAAAAAGTGTCAAATCTAAGTACAATTGTTTGGACGCAAATATTATTAGCACTGCAAATGGGAATCATGACATCAAATTTAATCATAGATATCAATGTCAGAAAAGTAAAAAAGAATAAATTCATGCATAAAGCTGACAGCAACAATCTCCTCTTCATTACACGTATATAAAAAGAAAATGCTTAAAACTCATAAATTGTGTAGTTACTTAAATTAAAGGTTTTAAAAACTAAACAATAAGGTACAAAACCCTTCTGCATTATTGAATATTGTGTCCGCATACTTGGCAAAGACACCATAAATTATTTGCAATAAATTTATAAAAATAATTAAAAAGATATACCCTACTCATATATCCTACACCCACAACAAAACTTTATCCTAAAAAGGAAATAAAAAAGTAAGAAATAAATATGTGTTTCAGGAAGTCCGAATAAAAAGAGAATGATAATACACAAAAACTTTTAAAGCAGCTAAATTTATTCACACCTCATGTTCACTCATGCGTTTTTTAAATGGTATGTCGCAAGTGAAACATGCGCGAATTAATATTCGAAGATTTTCGCGAGAAAATTTGAAAGCCGACTTAGCGAATGTAAGATTGGCGTGTAAGATTGGAATGTAAGATTGTAAGTGATGAATGAAATACGGTGCCAAAGAAGTGCCCGGGAGTCGACAATGTGTAAAGTCGCATCACTGACTGCGGTCAGTAAGCGGTTTTGTGACCACTTTGATCAGTCTGCGCAGGTCCAAGGGTGCGCTGTATCGGTGCTCGATAAGTAAAACGCTACAGTAAATGCTACAGAAAAACGCTCGTCTTCGCGCTTTATTTGTCGGGCTACCAACCCAGGGGAGCCATCCCCTTTGTGCAGCGGATCAAAATGGTGATGGCATGTCTTCGGATCATCCTCAAGGATGTTTCCCAAACCATCTCCAATAGCCCATTGTGCAGCTCTAGTGCGTAGTAAATAAAGTACCTACCAACCTGAAGAAAAAAAATAGGGTGAAAATATTGAATAAGTATTTGAAAAGAGAAATAAGCAGAAATTCAATTAAGGGATGTTTTAATGAGAGTAATAAAAACTATTTCTCAAAGCCTCTTAATATGACTTTTAAAACCTAAACTAAAATGTGAACTTTTCTTCAGAAATATGCCAATAATACGTCTTTCTTTCCGTGACTTCTTATGTCACATTATTTCATAATATTATAGTACTCGATAAAAAGACATTATACAATTCCTTCTATTTGTTCACACTCTTCATAATATCTTGTTCCAATTTTCAATCGTTAATGAAATACTTTTTATTCATCCACTTAAGTTCAAATACAATTTTTTTAAGACTTAAAGTGAATGACACTTGATGTTAATACAGTTTTTTCAAATATTAATTCATTCATTAATTTTAATTCATTCATTAAATTTAATTCATTAATTAAATTTAACTCATTAATTACGTTTAATTCATTAATTTTAGTTTTATATGGGATAAAATTGTTTAAATATTTAATTAAAAATAAGTTAAAATTAAATATTTATTTCTTGATCTAAGCAGGAATTGGCTTAAATTTTTTTTTTAATATTACTTGTTTAAAATCACTTTTGTGAAGTAGGTATTTGCGGCATGTTTGGAACAAAATACTGAGAAGAAAACAAATTAATATTTGACTTTATCCCTAAGTGACTCATATGAGGCAATAAAGTGACAATTTGCGTCTACTATAGTAGCTCGTGCAAGAAAAATTTAATTGGATGCAGAAAATATTTTTATTATCTGTACTAAGAATCAGGTCCTCATTTGTATCGAATCATGTGGAGGAAATGTTCTCTTCTTGATGGAATAAATCCAAAGAGATACAATAGAAAATATTTTTTTGGAAATTGAGAGATCAAATCAATGAAAACTCCGGTATCAGAAACGCGGCAGATTATTGCAGCATCTGCATATTTGTTTATAACTTTCTTTTAATTTTTAAAAATTGAAGAAACAAGATTCAAATATCGGCTATACACTTTAAAAACAATCTCTGAATGTGTTACTATTAAAAACATTTAACCATGCACGCAAAATTTTTTTGATTAAAATTATTTAAACATAGACACACCACAGAGAGAATATGAATTCGAACAAGGCTTAACCGATAAAAATTAAATATTTTAAAACTATATAATACAGTTGACAGACTTTTGTAAAACTTCTTATAAAAACATCGATGACTTTATTTTACAATATACGTGCCCTTTTTTGTAACTTTTGTGGAGTGTTCAGCATATAGTGCGAGAATAAATCAAACTTTTAGGAATGTGTGCTAGAATTGTAAACAATCTCGGTTTTTCGACGAAATTAACGAAAATAATTCAGAAATAGTGAGTGAAGTGTTGGTTGTTCTGCAGGGTGTTCTTCAAAATGCACGATGACGGAAAACATCATCTGATTTTTAAAACTCTTGAAATGGAGGATGCCGGCGAATACAGGTGCCAAGCTAAAGATCTCAAGACCTCTTGCAAACTCACAGTTGAACAAGGTAAGATTCTTTCATTTAAAACTTTATCACTCAGATAATGAATCTGACCATTATTAACTTTATTAAGGAATAAAATGGACAGGCCATGTTATCTGAATGAACGATAATCCTACCACTCAAAAAAGTTTTCAATACCAGACCAGTTGGTGCACGAAAAAGAGACGGGACGAATTTGAGATGGATGGATGGCCTAGAAAAAGACATTTTGGTCTTAAAAACTAAAAACTGAAAAACACTAGCAGGAAAAAGATTAGCCTGGAAAAAACTTGTTGAGAAGGACACGGCCCACCCTGGGCTGTCGAACCATTCATGATGACGATGAGATTCTTTTTATGAAGGTTGAATGAGTGGCTATTTTGGTTTCTCTACAAATCAAGTATTTTGAAACAATGTAATTCAGTGGGAGTGCATTTGCGTAAACACCTTAAAATCATTCATAATTATATCTCTAAACGGATGATTTTAACGAAGGTTGAAAAAAGAAAAAAACTTTTTTTTTTTCATCAAGCCCATAGACTTTTTATATTCTGCCACATAGAATTAGTTGAAGCATTGGAAAAGCTCTTAATATATTTCCATCTAGCTTTCTCATCCATTTGACACAAACATTTTATTTTTGCATAACATCCAGATCACATCGATCCAGATCATGTTTCAAGTTTTAGATAAACATCTTGTTAATATTTTTTTTAAAAATCCGTCATGATTTTACTTCATTTTTGATGCAAAAAATATAATATTTATGACCGATGCCAAAATTAAAGAACCTGGGAAGGGAGAAAAAAAAAACATTTCGACATTATAAAATTTTATAAAGTTGGTTTTTAATTAAAATAATATTTTCACAGAGGACTAAATGCAACCACGGCAGAATATAAATTCATTCATTTTTACTTATTGATCTCACTTATTTCAAACTAAATAATTGTTTAAAATGATATAAAAATTATTCATTTACAGCTGAAAAAGCCCCGATCATCAAGTTGGATAAATTTGACTTTGTTGGAGATAGTGGGAAACCTTACACCATTGAAATCCCTTATGAAAGTAAGTCATTTTATTATGCTATTTGTACCCCCGCCTCGAACACAGCTTTCGGCCTCTCCGTGGGCGTGCCTGTTGCCCGGCCCCTGGGTTAGAGGGAGGTCCTCCACAGGCTTGAAGAGGGGGATAGACTCCGGAGTTCCCCGCCCCCTTGGCTATCTGCATAGCGCTTTATCAATCAATCTAATACAAAAAACGAGAATATGAGTAATATGAATGCATAACAATTAAAATACACGAGCAAAAAAATATATGCGTGGCTAATTGCCGAGTAAAATAAAAGAATGTTAGGACATTTAAAAAAAAAAAAAGGTTAGTTTAGTGTGTTTAGAAACCCAGAAGGTTTGAAACGTGTTCAATGGGTAAGATGTCCACAATAAAAAAGTTATAAAAGTATCCTTATGTCCATGCTTTGCACAACAGCAGCAGCAATTTGTACTTTTTTGGTCATTTCAGGTGAGCGTTTATTTCAGGTTCTGGTGGATGTGATAGCAGGTGTGGATTGATGGTTTTTTTATTTATTTATTTATTTATTTTATTGAAATAAACCAGTTGATTTGAATCAATGAGTTTTATCCTCTAAGTTTATAAAGTTATTTAAATCATGCCGACCCGGATGGAAAATAATTATAATTTAGAGTGCGGTGAATGAAAAGAGAAAATACCTTGCTTTTGATATTATTGGATTTTCAAGTATTAAGATGCAATTATTATGATTGAAGGCACTCACCCGAAATACTCTTACATATTATTGCAGATGCTATTTTAAGTTACAATAAAAAATAAAAGAACTTTCTCTGAATAAATATTCCCATAGAACTATTTTAGATAACTATTTTTTAACTCAATTTTAAAGTTTGTTTATATTTTTATTAATTTGTAAATTAATTTTTATGATTACTTTTTATTTATTTTACTAATGGTAAAATTTAGTTTTTAAAGTTATAAGATATTCATATACTTAATCTATTTTGTTAATTTTGTTTTAATTGAGAAAATCCTAACTTTCAAAGAAATGAGTCAAATGTCAAAAAAAAAAGAAAAAAATTCTTATGATTTAATTTATGATATATTAAGTTAGACTGATATTAGGGGGAGGAAACTTTTCCCCTTTTTCTAACCTGAACTAGTGTCAAAAATGCGTCAAAAAAATATTTATATAGTGAATTTTCGTCATTTAAAATATTGACTGCCCAAATATGTAAGCTTATTTAAGGTTTGAAACTCTGATTTCATTCTAGAAAGTGGAAATTAAACAAGCCAAGCAAAAGAATTTTTTTTTTTTTTTTTTCATTTGTCAAACATGATTCAACTGAATGGGAGATGGCTGAAATCCATTGCTGTTTCTCTTTAGAAATGCCTGTATTTCATTTGAAACACTTTTTGTTGTTTAACTTGACTTATCAAATGTTAATAACTGCATTCTTTTAAAGAGCACTTAATTGTAAGGTTTTGATTCAATTGTTACTTTATTAGTTGTTGGAAAAAGGACGTCTAAGGCGGTTGCAAAATTGCTGCGCAATGGACAGGCGGTCACAGCTAAGGAAGTGGACATAGTGGTTAAGGATGAGAAGGTGGTGATCACATTCCGAAAAGCAATTCGTGCATCGACAGGAAAGTATGGTTTTTCTCTCACCAATTCTCAGGGTGAAGCGACCTGCGATTTAGATATCAACATCTTAGGTAAGTCCTTTATTCTCATTCTCTGTTACAATGAAAGAAAAAATGCTATTAAATATTTCTAATATTTCTGCAATATAATGTATAATAAATATATAAATATATATTAATTAAAATAACTAAATATAATAAATATGAAATCGAATATTAAATATAGTGTTACTTAATATTCCATTAATAGTAAACTATACTCAGTGGCGCGACAGCCCATAGAGGGCCAAGGCCTACTGTGCCCATCTCAGTTTTCTTGACCTTGGACTCTGGCTTGCAGGAGCAGATATTCCGATTAGGTGGTCAGCCGAACTCTAAGCTCCCAGTGCCCAATCAAGCCTGGTCCTCATTTATCGAACCTCTGAAGAGATGAAAGTCTGAGCCAACCGTGCCCGGCTCGAGGATCGAACCCAGGACCTGTGGCACAGGAACGCTCCATTAATAATATTTAATTGAAAAATTATTATCAATGGAATATTTGATATTTCTAACTTTTTTTCTGTTTTTAAAATGCTTTTAATCTTATTCTCCACATTCTTATTTACAGTATGAAAAAGAAGTGAAAATTTTCTGCTATTTTTCTTTCATTGTACTTTGTTGAAAATACAAAATTAGATAGGTGACTGTGCCACGAGGATTGCAAACTAAAAACAAACAAAGAAAAAAACCTTTTTGAGGGGGTGAAAGAGAAAGTGTTATTGTTTTGTATTTTTATGTTGTACTTTAAGAGGTTTTTTTCGCAAACTAATAATGATTCAAGCGTAAAAATGCTATATGAATAAAAAACGTGAGAAATATCTGTAAACACTTTCTCAAATTTCTCCTTCATAACGTTTTTTTAGAGCTCATCTTGTGTGGTGAGCTAAATAAATAAAAAATGAATCCCCTGAGTAATTTTTTTAATGATCAGATTTTCACGTACTAGGACTCAATCTGATCATCTGGGTCAGCTGTCCAAAGTTTGGAACCCTTCATGTTAATTTTACTTTTTACTTACTACGCCATATCTCGAGAACATTTTAAAGGGAATTGAGAATTTTTTAAACACAGCTATAAAATTCGTTTATCCTAAGATCTTTCCTTGAAAAAATAATTATGATGATAATAATAATTTTTTTAAATTTATTTTCTTATTTTATTTAAAAAGAATCAAATAAGTGTTGAATTATAAGATATACAAATTCTAACATCATTTTAAGAAACGTAATTTTATAAGGCAAAGTACGAAATTTGAACAAAACCGGCCGAATAGTTACTCAGAAATTGAATTTTAAAGAAGTGGTCTATTTAAATTTCGATTTTATCATTGTCAAAGTCTCGCGTTTCATGGTAAACTGGTTTAGAGGCAAAATATAATAATTTTATAGCCAACAACCCCCATCGTGGCTTAGTTTTTTCTTAAAAGTCGAGTGAAAAAAATAATTTTGTTTAATGTTTTTAACTTTATGCAAGCACATTTTGAGATGAGATTGATTACCTGAACTTGGAAAAGAAATATTTGTATTTAGGCATGGGCGACGCAATTAGAAGTGATGAATGAAACGTAATTTTACTTATAGGGGAGAGGGGGGTTAGTATGGGCAATTTTTAAAAAAAATCGTCGCAAAAACCATATTTAGTATAATTTTTAATTTATGAAATATTTTTTGGCAATCATTTGAACGATTACTTGCATTCTGGTTTTTGTCTAAAATAACAAAGTTGTTTACTTTTTCCATAATAATTTTTTTCAAAAAAAGCTTTTATAATAAACTTGATAAGACCTCGCCTTTAGTTTTCCTCAAAACCATTAATGATAGAATTGATAAGAAGATTTCACGCTAAATTTTAAATTTGACATCGAAACCACTCATTGTAGAAGTATTTTGTCCCTATAAAATCATGCTCATTAAAAAAAAATATGAAATGTATTACATTTGTAACCCATTCATATTTCTTCGGTTAAAACTTCTGGTCACTCAGCCCTTCCCCCCCCCCCCGTGTGTGTTTCTGCATACTGGTTCATTATAAGTATACAGAGGAAACAAAATGGATAAAATGACGTATAACATACTACTGTCTCACCTTTTTTTTTTTTTTTTTTTTTTGGAAATTGTTTCTAAGCTCCCCGTATCAGGTCACACTATTTTATTTATTTTTAAATAAGAGCAGTATATTGGTAGTGCAAACAGGGACTTTAAATAATAGTCTCGTTAAAGGCCCTTACACAATACAATCTCTTTATGCAGGGGTCTGTCCAGACATTTTGTGAAAGGTTCGGTTTTTGCGAAATTGTGAAAAAATTAATCATTCTTTCAACCAGGGTCCTGCTTTTATAAACTTGTGCAAATAGGCTCCGGTTATTGCAAAAAACTCTTTCAAGGAGTTTTTAAATTGTAAAGAGATACAAGATTATGCTAAACACTGTAAAATTATAATGAAAAAATTGAATTTCAAAAAATAAACAGCAATTGCCGCTTATAAATTAGAGATGCAACATACAAATATTTGGTATTTAGCCTATACTGCTGAACGCAGAATATTCATTTCGGACGAATAATGGAAGAATCGTCTCCCGAAGACAAAACTTAATTCGTTTACATCCATCTTTCTTGTTCTCTGCCCTGGGAAGGGTTTATTCAGTTAACAAAACAATCATGATGATAAACAAATTTGTGAAGGGTCCAATTAAAAGAAAAATCATTTTGTGAAGGGTTTTAAGTTAAAATATTTTGTGAAGGGTCCGTTTTTATGAAAATATATTTTGTGAAGGCTCCGTTAACGGATCCAAATTTCTTCTAAACAGACCCCTTTTATGTAACCATTTTATGTTGCGGAGAACTGTAATTTAGATTGTTAAATCAATATTAAAATAATTTCAGCAGTTATAGGTAACAATCAACTCATTAAAAATCAGTCAAGTAATTTGATTACTTTTCTCCTTTTACTAAGGTATATATACAATAACTATTTGTAAAAATTGAAATAATAAGATGTGTGTGTCCCAACTAGATGTTCCCACCCCACCGGAAGGACCTTTGGAAGTGTTCGATGTGTACAGGGATCGTTGCAAGTTGTCGTGGAAGCCGTGTAAAGACACGGGAGGCATCCCCCTCAACCACTATCTCATCGAGAGACAAGATCTGGGAGCGAGAGGTGGATGGGCAGAAGTGGCCACCACCCAAGATACAAAGTTTGATGTGACTGACCTCACTCCGAAGAAAGAATACAAATTCAGGATAAGAGCCATCAACGAGAAAGGATCCTCACAACCTCTGGTGGCTCCTAAAAACACTTTTGCTAAAGACCCCTACGGTAAGTCACTTTAATGGAAACAACACTTTAGTTGTTTATTGAAGTAATCACATTTTCCATTTAAGCAGCTTCGAAATCTGTGTGTACTTGAGTTTTCATCCTAAGCAGAAATTTTCCCCTCTAATGTTTTAGGGTTTTATATTCACTACAAAAAGTATATATATATATATATATATATATATATATATATATATATATATATATATATATATATATATATATATATATATATATATATATATTATTTTTTCTTGAAAGAACTATGCAAATTTATTTAATTTCTAAAGGAAATAGAATGAATAACCTATTTTTATTGATTCACATTTAAGTATTAAGTCAGTATGATTTTTTTTTCTCCCCCCTCGTCAGCGCAAAAAAAAGCAAGTCACAAGCTCCTTTTCGATGCTTATGAAGTATAATCTATGGTTAATTTTCTGATAAATTTTGAATAAAGTGTAGAACAGTTTATGTATAAAAAGGAATATTGCGGTGGAATGTTACAAATGTACAAGCTCAAAATTAGAAAGAAAAAGATAGAAAAATAAGAAAAAAAAAAGGGGGGGGGAGATAATTTTAAAATGTTTCTTTTTTCCCTTGTGCACCTTATAGATACTTTTTTCTTTAATGAACTGAGAGTTTTAACTTTAAAAGAGAGGTTATAAAAAGTTACTGGAAGCTTCTAATCTAACTATATCCATATACTTAAAATTTTATAACGCATTACGAGAACGCTTATCTACTTACCTAAAGCTCATTCTTATTATTGTAAATTCATTTATTAAATTTATTTCTACTATTTAACAAATAAATTTAGATCAAATAGATGGAGATTTGGAAATAAGGGCATGATTGTAGTTTTGCAATGATCAAAGTATATTAAACAATAATAAATAAGTAATTAAATAAAACATAAAATCTTAAAGAAAAATGAGAGAGAAATGTGGTTAATTGTATGCGAATATGTATGATGCTTATATGCATGAGTCGTTGTCCTGGTTATATACCTCCCTCAATAATTAGAAAACTCGCAAAAACTACTTTCTGCTATTTCAGACAAATTAAAAAAAAAAATTATGTGAATCATCTTTGACATAAATTTAGCAATGTTAAAAACAAGCTACCAAATTAAAAAAAAAATGAATGATTTTGTAGATAAAAAATATCATATAAGTTAATGTAGAAGTCGTTTATTCTACTAGTTCCTCTCTTTTTACATATTAAATAAAAATATAAATTGTGTTTGCTCCCCTCCATCTTTGAAGTAAAAAATAATAAAGCATGAAAATAATTTGACTCATTTTCTTTACCTATTCTTAAAACACAGCAGGGAATTTAATTAGACTTTAAATTATAGTTCAGTGTGTTTATTAATTCAAATTATTCTTAACTATTCTATGATTTTCAGATTAAATATTTGTTAGGAATTAGGTTTTCATTAAAGTTCGCAATATTATATCAATTTTATGCAAGAATGAAGTTTTCAAATTTTTGTATAGTATCTTCAAAATAAAAATGGTACATAATTTCTTATTCTTACTTCCTTTGTAAAACATTTGTGGGCTGTGGTGGAAAATATTTCCTCTGTAAAATAAATACGATATTATTAACAGAAATAATTTGATTTGATATAGTTTGATAATATTTTGAAATAAATACTAATTTAAATGAAAACTGTGATATTCTGTGCGTGTGTTTTTCCTTTGTAAAGAATGCCGAGACACAAAAATGGAAACAAAACAAAATGCTACATCTTATTGCTCGAATTTAAGTTTTATTTTAATGCATACAAGACTTTTTTTTTTCTTTTAGTAGAAATTATACTGAGCTCTTCTCTTCTTTATGACATATTTTTATTCTGAGAAAAGCAGTAAAACTTATTCAACATCTTTTTTTTTTTTGGACTGCCAAATAGCCCAATGCAGAATGTCAAACGTCATGGAAAAGGGGAGATACTTGAAAGCTTTTTTTGCACACTATTATTCCATATATCTATTTGAATAATGTAAAATGAAAAAGAATGTCATCTCGTTAATGGTCCATCGAAAAATTCCAGCTGCTTTTTATGTTTTATTAATCATGTGAATGTAAATAACATTTTCATAAGTTGAATTATTATTATAAAATCAGAAAACGAAATGCTGCAAAAGAAAAGATCGTGAAGATTTGTCTTGAGGTCCTCTTGGACTCCTTGAATCGAAATAATTGTTAAGATCACATTCAAAAGTAGTACACAAAACAAAATAAAAACTGATCTCATTCAATGTAAATGTTTCTCCCTTTAGATGAACCCTCAAAGCCTGGAAATGTTGAAATTCAAGACTGGGACGTGGGCAGGGTGGACATAGGGTGGACAAAACCAGAGACTGATGGCGGAGCTCCCATCACAAGTTATATAGTCGAATATAAAGATAAGTTCTCAGGAGAATGGACACAAGGACCGGTAAGTCACTTTCTTCCCTCTTCTCGCTACTCAACGTATTTAAAAATAAAATACAAACACGAAAATCTGAAGAAAAGGAGTTTTTATTTTATATAACCTCTGTTAGAATCACTGTTTAAAAATGCATGCTTGTTTAATTGTCAGGAAGTGGGCCCAGATGAGTTAAAATGTCGTGTAGAAGGATTGAAGGAAGGTGTCCAATACCAGTTCAGGGTGAAGGCTGTCAACAAAGCCGGTCCCGGTGAACCCAGCGATCCATCAAAACCAGTCATCGCCAAAGCAAGATATGGTATGTATGCATAGAAATCTATTTACAAATAGAACGCACACCCATTTTCAACACAGTGAATTAAGTTTTTTTTTTTAAAAATCTTTATCAATAGTCATGTTTATAACAGGGCCCGCGATAAGCCATCTCGCCAAATGCGATAAAATCGTACATTTGGCGAACAAAATTCTATTTTGGTGAAAGTATTGGCGAATGCTTTTTTTCCACCTAAAAGAAAAATATATATTTAACTCTAAATTCTGAGAAAATGAATTTTTTTCAACAAATCAGTATTCGCTGACAGTCATTTTCGGTAGATGCTCCTCATTCACCCATTAGAAATGGGTGCAAATAAACTACTTCGATAGGGAAAAAAATGAATCATAACATTTGGTGAAGACTTTTTAAAATTGACCAATACTTTTGATATTTGACTAATTTACCGGCTAATGATCCTTAGCTCCGGGCCCTGCTGCCTATATACATGCATGTCATTTAAACTGTCTTATTTTATAATTAAATTAAAATCCTTTTTTTTTTGTTTTAGTCAAGCCTTACATTATCGGCGATGAAGTGAAAGGAATGATTATTAAAAAGGGTCAAATGATCAAATACGAAATTCAATTCGGTGGTGAGCCTCCTCCCACTGTCAAATGGGCAAAAGATCTCAAAGAACTCATGCCTTCTAAAAAGTAAGATCATTGTGTTTTTTGTCAACTAAAAATGTTTTATATAATTTGAATAAAAACTTTTATTTTAATATTATAGGATAACTATTGACAATACTGCAAAAGAGACGACGATCCTCGTGAAGAGCGCTGAGAGGGCTGACAGTGGGAAATACACCCTGACACTGACAAACACTTCAGGTGCCATCTCCTCTTGGGGTGACGTCATTGTCCTGGGTAGGTGTCAAAGATAAATTGCAGTGCTTTTAGAGATGTGTCACTAAATATTGTTATATACTAGAGGGAAAATGTCATTTTAACGCATATTCAGACACACCTCTCGATAACCACCCTTTAACACAGTTAGTTCAATCAAAAAGTTCTCCACCAAAGTGCCCCAATGCTTGATCTAGTAGTCCCCTTGCCCAGCAGTTCAAAGTGGCACACCGACATTGTAAACTCGTATAGGAGTCGTCTTTTTTAACTCCGGTTATAAAATGAAATAAATTACAATGCAAGTACATCGTGAACACAAATCCATAGTGATTACAGTCGCCTTCTATCAGGGATGAGATTTATCCGCTTTTTAGCGGATTTCCGCCTTTTTCGCTTTTGTCTCTCGAATTTCAGACTTTTTATTAAAAACTCAGATTCTCTAAAAGTTTCAGTTTTTTTTAATTAATATTCCGGTTTTTTCTGAAAATTCAGCCATTGAAATAATATAATTATGTTTATTTCCTCCGATTTGATATATAGATATCATATATCGAAAGATGTATAGAAAATTCAAACTTCGTAGCTGCCAACCCTTTCGCATATCTACTTAATTTAGTTATTAGCTTCTAGTAGCAGAAAGTAAGATTTTCCTCATTTTTACCCGTCCGCTAGCTAAATAGCTCGTATTTTCGTAATTCAGACGTCGCTCCATTTTAATATCAAACATCGATTTTCGTATTTACCTGATTTAAAAGTTGCGCGTTGCGATTCCTATTCTCGCGATTTCAATATCGTTCATTGCAATTCTTCTTTACGAGATTTAAAAATCCAATATCGCGATTTGTATACAGGCGTTTTTAAAATTCTATGTAACGATTTCGTATTCATGCGAGTTTATCCAATGTCGTGATTCGTTTTTGCTGTTGTAATATCCAACTTCTATTTTCGTATTTACACTAGATTTAAAAATTAGGCTTTGGATACGTATTAACGCCATTTAGAAATAATGTATCGTAATTCGTATTTACGCGATCTGAAAGTTACGCATCATGATTTGTATTTTCACATTTTTGAAATTTAATATCGAGTTTCATTCGCTTATTTCAATAACGTGATTTATATTCACACGATTTTAAAATCCGTTATTGCGCGGTTCTTGTAAAAAGCAAGTTTTTTTTTTTGAATTAGTTACTATAAATGTGGCAGTTTTTCTATCGGCGATTATTGCTATATTACAACATCAGCCAAAACTGGTGTTGCTATATTACAACATCAGCGAATATGTTACTGATGTTTTTGCTATAAATCACGTAAGATGTACTCGTGTGAAAATTCAGCTTTTTTGCCTTTTGACCAATCTCATCCCTGTTCTATTCAGTTGAACCGGGTTCGAATCCTAACGATAACTGGTTGATACGAATTCCACCCACAGCTCTCACCGACCCCAGTGCTGACGTAAAATATTCTCAGTGGTAGATGGATCATGGGTTCGAGTCAACTTTGCCGTCAGGCAAACCGGGAGAGGTTCTCGGGATTTTCCTCTCAATGTAACGCAAATGCGGGCTAGTTCCATTACAAAGTCCTCCACAATGGCAAAAGTTCTCCCATTGAACATTAATAGTCGTAAACCCAAAAAGGCTCTTCAGCGACGGTTATGAAATAAAATTTAAAAATCGAAAACACAAACAAATAGTGATTCCTTTTTAAAGTACATTTGAACAGATTATTCATTTCTTTTAAGAGCAACTTATAGTGTTGAAATATATTTCTGCTTGTTTAGGAATTTCTTTAATACAAAAAGAAATCAAATTTTTTAAAAAGAAAAATGCTCATTTTACATCTGAACAATGTAACGGAGGATGACTCCAATAATTTTAATTGCTTTTAATATAGACAAACCAACAGCACCCAGAGGACCCTTGAAGGCGGAGGAAGTGAGGGCCGATCACGTGAAGCTGAAATGGAACAGGCCAGAAGACACGGGTGGTCAAGAACTGAAAGGATACGTCATCGAGAAGATGGACACTGACACGGGTCGATGGGTACCTGCGGGAGAAGTGGGTCCGAATGATGACACTTTTACAGTCGATGGCCTCACCCCAAAGAAGAAATATAAATTCAGAGTGAAGGCCGTCAACAAAGATGGAGAGTCACCGGCACTCGTCACTGACGAGGACATCGAAGCTAAAAATCCTTACGGTAACATTTTTTTTGCTGTTTATACAAAACCCTGATTTGCATTTCTAGATAAGTAGAAGGTTGTCAGTTAACATTTTTCATTATTAAGCTGGAAAAAGGGTTTTAAATCCTTTGTCTCATGCCACGATCTCAAATAAACATTTTGAGATCATTTTTCTTTTTTCTTATAGATCTAAAAATTAATGGGTCACAGGGCTTATAACATTTATGTTCCTTTTCACTTACGTATTCATTTTTGTTCCCTAAATAAAAATATTTTTTAATATAATTATTTTTAAGCATTCAAAAAATGAAGGTTGATGGATGACACACGCAGTATAGGGTATTCTCTATTTTATATAAAAAGAATTAAATAGTGTAAAATATTTGTTTGTTTTTTTAATTGAATTAATTTCGAGCTTTTTTGGGTTTTTTTTAATTGAATTAATTTTGCGCTTTAACACTAGATTGCCTAAAGAAGTCCTTTTGACTACTTTTTAATTTCAATTAGAAAAAACAATGATAAACGTATATCCAATGATATGAATGACGCAATTTCTTAGAATGTTGTGACTTTTTGTACAACATATAATTTTTTTAGTGTTCATTTTTACTAATAGCGTGTTATATAACTGTAAATAATATAAAAACATTAAAAATCAATTTTAAGCAAATTTCTTTACACATTATTTATTCTTTCACAATCCAATAATTTTGACTGCTTCTGGACACTATATTCAGGGGTCTGTTAAGAAGAAATTTGGGTCCATTAACGGACCTATTGCAAAATATCTTTTTATAAAAACGGACCCTTCACAAAATATTTTAACTTAAAACCCTTCACAAAATGATTTTTCTTTTAATCGGACCCTTCACAGATTTGTTTATCTTCATTATTGTTTTGTTAATCGAATAAACCCTTCCTAAGGGGGGGGGGAAGACAGATGTAAACGAACCAAGTTTTGTCTTCGGCAGACGCTTCTTCCTTTATTTGTCCGAAATGAATATTCTGGATTCAGCAGTATAGGCTACATACCAAATATTTGTATGTTGCATCTCTAATTTAGTAACAGCAATTGCTGTTTATCTTTAAAATTTTAATTATAATTTTACAGTGTTGAGTCTCTTGTAACTCTTTACAATTTAAAAACTCCTTAAAAAAGTTTTTTGCAATAACAGGACCCTATTTGCACACATTCACAAAAGCAGGACCCTGGTTGAAAGAATGTGACTTAACGTTTATTTTATATTCACAAATGAAGAGTAGTTTTTTTTCACAATTTTGCATAAACGGACTTTTCACAAAATGTCTGGACAGATCCCTGATAGGTATATACTAAGTTTAAGTCTTTCTAGTGTTAAAATAAGCTGTTTTTCTAAAATGTCTTTCCATAAGCTACAAATAATTATCCATATCAACAGATGATGAGTCTCCCTTGTTATTGCTGCGCAGCATGTCTTCATCTGGACCTAGCGTCACTAAACTCTTCATTCAATTCAATTCAATTACTTTGTTATTGCTTTATTAAAGCGATTTTAAATTTAAGAAAGAAATTCAGAAAAGTTTTGTTCTATCGAAAAATATATAATGAGCCTTCTTGTATTTCATAAAAAAATGATGTGTTGTGTATTTGTAGATGAGCCTGGCAAACCTCCAAAACCAGAGATTGTGGACTACGACAACACAAAAGTGGAACTAAAATGGGTTCCCCCCGAGAATGACGGTGGCCGACCCATACTGAGCTACATCATCGAAATGAAAGACAAATTCAGCGCCACCTGGACAGAAGCACTGAAGACACCCGACAACAAGTGCAGAGCAGTGGTTGAAGGACTGAAGGAAAACACTGTACTACAATTCCGTGTGAGGGCTGTCAACAAGGCTGGCATTGGAGAACCCAGTGATCCCACCAACAATCACACGGTTAAACACAGACACTGTAAGCAACAATGATGCGTTTTAACATGTTTGTTTAGGAAAAAAGAAACCTTTTGTTTAAAACTAAACCATAGAAATATACACTTTAAAGGGTCTCAAACTAACACTGGGCCGGGATAACCTGGTCGATAGGGCGTTGGGCCCATGTTCGAGAGTTCGTGGGTTCGAACCCCGTCGACCAAAGAGGCTGTAGTAAAGTGGCTGATGCACGTTAAATCTGTCGTGTCGCAAAAGTCCTCCATGTTCCTATAACAAATCAATACCTCTGGTGGTACTGGATTGGAGATCGATCGTTCTCTGATTCAGGTCAAAATTACGATTTGTGGATGAATGAATGGATGTATGAATGTGTCTGTCCTATAAACGGGTACGACGTATGGTGTGGCAGAAGTCGAATTCTTGGCCATAGATGGTGCCACTGGAAAACAAGAACAATCGCACCGCCTCTGCCTACACAGGCATACGTCAACAACAACAACAACTAACACTAGAGGAAAAAGAAGAAAAAACTGTTTAAGACCTTAATAAATAATAATGGATATTATTAAAAGTTAAAATAATGTTATTTTATGAAATAGATAGAATAATGAGCATTGAATGAATGGAAATAAAGAATTATTGCAGTCATTTTTAATATAAAATGTGTTACGATTATTGCAATAATACACAATAATATTTAACTGCAATAATATACAATTATTGTAATCATTTTTAATATAAAATGTAAAAGGAAATAATGTAATATAAAAAAAAAATGAGTCAATTCCTACTTAGGTCAACGAAGAAATTTTTTTATTTTAGTTACTTTTTATTAAATAATTACAATTCTTTCTCCCATATGAAATTGAAATTAATTCATTCAATTTAGATGAATGAATTCATATTTGAAAAAACTGTATTAACATCGATTGTCATTCACAACAAGCTTAAACAAAAATGTATTTGAAGTTGAATGGATGAATTAAAAGTATTTTATGAACGATTTGAACAAAATAGAGGAAGAGTGTGAACGAATTTGCGTATCGTATATGAACTGAATTATTGAGTGGCTTTATGCTTCATCTATCTCACTGTCCGATTAGTTAACACTAGCTGGCTTTCTTAAAGTTGTTCCCGTGCTGATTGGAAATCCTCCATGTTCTCATAACACATCATACCTCTGGGGATACAGGAGTTTCCTTGTCACCTGGATGGGTTCAAAGTTACAAGGACATTAGAAGTCGTAAACCCAAAAATTGGGTCAGCTGTTCGACGACGGATATAAGAAAAAATATCAGTATGGATAGCACTGCATCATGAAGTTGAACCTTAAAATGGTTTCCATATCCAGACTAAACACTGCCAAAGCTGCACAACCGTTACTTCAGCAATGTTTTTTTTTCTTCCAATAAACTAACAATTCTTAACTATAAATTTGCAGCACCCACATTTTTCTTTGCTATGATTGTGTATTTAATCATTTTATTTGTTTTGTTTCTTTTTTAAAATTAAATGATGACTTCAATGATGAATGAATATCTCTGTTGCAGTGAAACCTCTGATTGATCGAACGAACTTGAAAGCACAGGTGATAAAAGTTGGAAGATCGATTAAATTCGACGTGGACGTGAAAGGAGAACCCGCTCCCGAAATAGTGTGGTCGTTTGCCGATCATAAAGTAGTGCAGGACGATCACATTAAAATTGAAAACAGAGACTATCATACCGATTTCACAATCACTAAATCGAAGAGAAAACATTCTGGAAAATATACTATCAGTGCCACCAATGCATCGGGCAAGGACACGGTGACTGTGGATGTGACCATTTTAGGTAAGTTTCTTTTCTACTTGGATTTAACTACACCCCTTCATATATAAATCGGGCCTTTCTGACTCTAGCCGACCATGATTGGTACTCTCGTTTAACATCTCGCATTTAGTCCTTATTCGTATGCGACTTCCTTTCTCATTTTTACGGTTTTAAAGAGGGTCCCTTTTTGTCAGCTTTTGCTGTTTCGCAGGGAAAGCCCCCACAGATTATACAACTGATGCAAAAAAATCTTAATTTATTTTTTTTTGAACACTAACACTTGACCTATTTGTGAGGGAGTACAGACTCAAATATAAACCTTCATCACCGCATTAAAAAATATACTCTATCTTGATAAAACTATGCAAATAGGAATAAAAATAAACCCATACACAAAATTCGTTTCATATAAGTTAACTTTAAATTTTTTTCGAGATTCAGTTACTCTACAGTTCTGAAGAAATATATCCCTAATTTATTCTGACACCCTTAATTGTATATTTATTCCCTCTTTGATCATTTGTTGTGACTAATGTCACTCTCCCATTCTGTGGCACTTTTTTCTTCCTTTTCTTTGCCATTTTCACAACAAGGGTATTATTAAGTTGCTTTTTGTTTCCTTTTTGGGACAGAATAATTTTTTACGTTCCTCATGAAAAATACTCCCAAGAAGTTCCCAAAGAATTCATTTTTTAAAAGGGATTGTGATCTCCCTCTGTCAACTGTTTTTTCTCTACAGTACTTATCCCTTTTGGTAACCTATTAACACAGTAGCCGCAGTTGCATCAATTATAACGACGATACTATTGGTAGTACTATAGTTATTTTAGCATTAATAATTGAAGTTTAGACCTAAATAAATCCATCTCATTGTTATAACTTATTCAATATATTCAGTAAAACATCTAAAATCCACCAATTGCCTAAGGTTCTACTTATAACAAACTGTTTAACCGATGAGAAGAAAAAAAATTTTCAAGCATATCTCTCGAACATCAAGTGATTTTTAGGAGGGAGTTTTCCCTGTAGTGGTGGATGGTTAAATATTAAGACACAAAAGGAGTAAGAAAAGATCCTGACGCTATATTTTGGACTAAGCATTTCTGTATGTATGAGGCAGTTACGGTGCCTTTTTTGAGTATTTCCTCTTTCTCTAATATTCAGAAACATTTCTCTGTACTTCTGAAATATTTTGAATCATTTCTTGGAGTTTCGGAATTTTTTTTAAAAAATATTTTGAAGCAATTTCTGTTGACATTTCTCTTAATATTTCGGCTATGGAACTAGGCTACGTCATGCATCCAAGAATACCTCAAGATGGCTCGGGGGATAGACCATTCGTCTTCCAATGACGTGAACCGGGTTCGTATCCCGACGACGACTAGTCGATATGACTTCCGCTCTCGGCTTCCACCAATCACAGTGCTGAGGTGAAATATCTTCAGTGGTAGACAGATCATGGGTGAAAGTCTCCTTGTCGTCTGGCTAATCGTGGGTGATTTTCATCTCCATGTAACTCAAATGTAGGCTAGTTCCATCAAAAAGTCCTCCTCGAAGGCAAAATTTCTCCATATTCTTGATCCTGGAGTCTCCTTGTCTTCAGGATTGGCGTCAAAATGACAAGGTTACGGAGTGGAACATGAGTGAACCCAAATTGGGGTCGGCTGTTCAACGACGGTTATAAAATAAAAAAAGATTCGAGCGAACTTATCTAATATGCTAGTGAATCGGAATTTTGGAATGGTAGCTACGCTGCACTCTGAAACTGAATAGGCGATTCAATTTCCTACTTTTGAAAATAAAACAAACGTTTCTCAAGAGACATCCTATTAAATGAAGTTCTCTGAGATATTTGTCCATAGTGAGTAGCGTTTTTAAAATAAAGCTTGAAGGTGCTTATTTTCGATTTTCGTTTTTTGAAAGCCCTTAAACGTGTTTTTTTCATCGATGGAAGTGCTTTATTTTCCCTTTTCAAAAAGGAGATTTTTTTTTGTTTTCCATGTCGATTTTCATCACGTATTATGCAAAAGCGTGCTGCTCACATTGTTCTATTCAACGTTTTCACAATTCATTCAACTGGCAATGTATTTCGGCTTTCCGTCGGTCCGTATGAAAGCTCCCGACATTTTACATGTTATATGAAATTCTTGCGAGTTAGCCTGTTCGTCGTCTGAGCTGGATTCGGTGAGCACTTTCATGTGCAACTCTGCCTCAAGATATTCTCGAATGCTGGCTTCATTTTACACCCTTTGATATCGAACTGAGAAATCTTTCGATCATTTTATAATGGCTAATATAATCAAGAAAAGAGTTCTTTGTCAGAAACTAGTTTTTTTATCATGATCACGTAAAGTATTTGAGAATCATTTTGCATTTTGTTAATGCACATAGTGCTGAAAAGTACATACAAATTGATTATTATTTGTAGAAAGATTTGGCTACGTACCTTGTTGTCGAGTCAAAATTAGTTTCGGAAATTTTTTTAACAGTGCAGACATACAATTAGCAAACAAAAATAAAAAGAAATGCTTCCCTCGTTAAACAACCCAAGAAGCTGAATTTCTTAATAATACACCGTTTATTTCAAAAAATTATAAAAGACATCTATTTTTGAAACAAATGCGTGACAAATATATATTATTTCATCCTCAGGCAAACCCTCTAAGCCTGAAGGTCCTCTCGAGGTTTCCGACGTCCACAAAGAAGGTTGCAAGCTGAAATGGAACAAGCCAAAAGACGACGGAGGTACCCCCATCGAACAATACGAAGTGGAGAAATTCGATAAAGAAACTGGACGATGGACAAGAGTTGGAAAAGTTTCCGGTGACAAGTCTGAAATGGACGTGACTGGACTAACACCTGGCAAAGAATATTTATTCCGCGTTGCAGCCATCAACGAAGAGGGAGAATCAGAACCACTGGAAACGTTGAGACCCATCGTTGCTAAAAACCCATTCGGTAAGTATATTTTAGATCATTTTTGTGACATAATACAACTGTTACAGGCAAAGTTTGAAACCCTGCATTGTATAGAATGCCTAGGCATTGTATAGAATGCAGAGATGCCAGCTTGCTCGGACAGCAAATAAATAGTTTCGAGTGGTAGTTTATGAATGTGTGATTCTTGGTTTAATAAATTCCATTTATTAAATTTTTTATACACCACTATTTTTAAATAATTCGAAGGGGTAATATAATTTGCCATTTTGTTACATTTAAGTCATGCTACACCGTTTAAAAAGTAAGCGAAATGGGTCAAATACTTGAAAATTTTAGTTTGTAGTTATTTACCGCTTTTTAAACTATTATGGTACGTTCGGAGCAGTTGGCATTTCTGCTAATGCCTAAAACTAGCCGGCAATTCATGAAACGATTTATATTTCACCCATTTCCTAGGCATTCTATAGAATGCCAAATGAGAAACCGGCAAAGTATAAAACACATCTCCGATTTCAATTCAATTCAAAATGTCATTCAAGTCTGCCATGTTGCAGCAAGTTGGCAATGGCACTCTTATTATTTTTTTGAGAATAAAATTTTTATTTTTGCCTAATATGCATCATTTGCATAATAACCTCATCGGGATGTTTTTCTTTATACTTTGCCTAAATAGTATTTGTCATTCCATAGAATGCCTAGGTATCCTATACAATGCTTAAGGAAAGTGTGTAATACTTCTCATATTTCATACCGTGCCTGAAAACATCCGGCATTATATGCAATGGCTGCATTCTATAGAATGCCGGCGTTTCATACTTAGCCGGTAACGTATCGATTTGTAGTGGGTATTTTAAATTCCGGTTAGCTCTAAATTTATTGGAACGTAGCCACTATTTTTTTAAAAAAAGGGCTATGGCCATCTATACTTTAAAACGCCTTGCATTGAAAAAGTAGGACCTTCAATTTGTGAAGACAAGATATTACGATTATCTAGGTAACATTGTTTTTTTAATGTATTTTTGCCAATAAACTCTAAAAATAGATTGTTTTTGAATAATTAACGTAGAACACTCTTTTTAAAAAAGACGTGTTGGTCCAAACTAAGCTACATTGGAAGTTGTGAAAAGATGAATGAAATAACAAAAGCTTACCAAAGCAACCCATTAACAAAAAGTTTTTTTCGTACTTAAAATTAATTAATTTTAATGTTAATGCAACAAAGATTGTTTATTTTGAAATGTACTGTCCAGCTAAATCCCTTTCTCTGGTTAGTAAGATATTTTAACCATTGGTTAAGATTAAGCGGGACATTTCTTCAATTCTTCCTTATAAATAGTTTTTATAACATCAGAAAACGGGAAGAGTTTTTGTGGACAGATTTGATAGTCCTTCATTTATTGAATCTGTCATTTTTGAACCACGCGAGTCGAAATTTTCATTACATTTCTTATCACCGAATTTCATAGGAGTCAATTCTACCGGTTGAAATATCTGAACGAAAAAAGTATATTCCTTATTCCATAAATTGTTTACGACAGAATCAGCTTTTGCGGACGTTTAGAAGGAGTGAAAGAAAACTCCTAAAGCTAAGGGCGAAAAATAATGAAGAACCCTAAATAAAACTTTGACGCCCGGTGGCTGAGTGATAGCGCTTCGCACTCTCATGCCAAAGGTCCTGGGTTCGATCTTGGGCCGGGCAAGGTTGACTCAACCTTTTTATCCCTTCAGTGGGTCGATGCATGAGTACCAAGCATACTTGGGCACTGAGGGTTCCGCGTTCGGCTGATCACCTAACCGGAACATCTGCTCCTGCATCCCAGGGCCCAAGATCAGGAAAACTGAGATAGGCACAGTAGGCCTTGGCCCTCTATGGGCTGTCACGCCACTGAGTTTGGTTTAAATAAAACTTTAAATGATGGTGAGATTGAATCATGACACCCTATTATTAAAAAGGAAAAAAAAATTTAAATTCATAAAGTTAGCAAATATGCGGATGAGTTTTGTAGCAAATCCTACCGTACCCGTTAAAGAAAACTTCTTCGTTTTGTTTTACTATCAAATTGTTAAAATACCAAAATCAACATTTTTGATGGTTTTCTATGGATGGACCAGCATATTCCTGATGGTAACCATCCATAATTCCATCATGAAGTATTATATTTTTTAAGTTGAACAACATAAGTAACCATAACCAAGTAGGAATTCGGACTGGTTTAGGATGAACCAACCTAAGAATAGCGACCTGTTGTGATGGTTTGTTGATGTTGAACCATCAGAAATTTCCACCCTACTTTCTTAAAAATCAAGTATTGGAATGATCATGAACCACCATCATCCCCATGAAGGACTGATTTATGGTCAACATAAAAAAAATCGTTTTGATGGCATATTCCTCAGAACTAGCAGGAATTTTCATTAAACCAATTTTCATTGAACCATGCGTAGTTGGAACTATCATGGATCATCATCAATTGTTGATCCATGAGAAACAAAATTCTCTCGATGGTTCACCCTTTTTGGGTATTAAAGTAGCATATTCCATCCTGGAATGTTGGAAGTGTGTTGGCTTATCAAAAACCATAAACGCATCATGGAAAATGTTGGATGACCATCCAATGTGGTTGGACCCTCATGAATCGTACTGAAACCATCAAAATGTTTTGATGGGACCCTCCAGAATTTTGACTTAGGTACTGTCTGTAGGGTGTTTATTAAATCTTTATTGTTGCATTTTTTCCAGATGAACCTGGCAAACCGGGAGTTCCTGAATTGGAAGATTGGGATAACAGCAGCGTTGATCTGAAGTGGGAGGCTCCTAAGTCGGATGGAGGTTCCCCCATCACGAAATACATTGTGGAGAAGAAGGAAAAGTTCTGCCTAAGTTGGGAGAAAGCTGGTGAGGTGTTGGGAGGAGCGACAAAGGTCAAAGTGACTGACCTCAAAGAAAATTCTGAATATCAATTCAGAGTGGTTGCAGTGAACGCTGCAGGTCCGGGGGAACCCAGCGAGGCCACCAAAAATCACTTGGTCAAACATCGAAAGTGTAAGATTTCTCTTGAAATATAAATACATGAAGAAAATATAAATACATGCCAAGGAAAATAAGTAATTTTGTTTTAAAAAAAATTTGTTTAGTCTGAAACAAGCTACTTTCAGAGCATATATATCTATAACATAGAGCGGACAGTTTGAAATTTTTTTATAATTTTTTGTACAGAGGAAACCTTTTGAAACTTGTTTTATATTAATAAGTGAGCGTCATATATGTTTCTTTAAAAGTTTTCAAATTTTCAAGGGGGTGGTTTTTTAGCACTCTTTCTGGCTTTTTTTACTTTGGGGCACTGCTTCAAAAATATAAATTTTTCTGGATGGAAAAAAAATTCCAGATTAAAACACAGAATGAAACGAACGAGCGTTGTCATAGAAAGAGCGTTTACACAGTATATTATTTTTAAAAAAAATCTTAGCAAGAGAAACCACTAGAAGAAATTAAATACCATTAAAGTTCAGTGAACTCATAGTGTAAGTGCAGAAATAAAACATGCTCAAAAAATATGCAGGCCAACAAAAGTTATCGAAAGTTAGAGACAAATTATATTTCACCGTCTGTTGTTATCACAGAGAAATTAATCAGAAGAAATTAATCATCATATAAAAGGACGACACTTTTTTTCCATCGATGCGTGACAAACCGTTTTAGTGAGATGCAACTGTCAGAAGGTGAACTGTCAGTTGGATTGATGAGATGGTCAATACATTTTATTAATTTTAATGGAATTTTTAAAGTTCTTTATAATTTTTTGATCATTTATTACCCATTGGCAAAATGGATCTTGTTTTGGGATTGATGGCGTGCGCACCTTATTTGAACCTCATCAAAGTTTTCAACTGTGTTCAAGAGCAACAGTAAACAGTGCGCATGCGTTGTCATTGCATGCATTGCTATGACGACCGATGCTGTTTGATTATTTTTATAGAATTCTTTATTTTTTATTTTCACCAGCAGGCATTTTTAATGTATTTACACTTTTTTTTTTCTTTTTAATTTCGATGCAAATAATTGTAGAGAATTTTTATTTTAGAAATATTTCTTTTAAAATTGGCGCTTACTTTTTAATATAAAACAAGTTTCAAAGGATTTCCTTCATACAAAAAATTCTCAAACTGTCTGCTCTATGTTATCGATATATCTGTTCTGAAAGTAGCTTGTTTCGGTCTAAACAAACACTTAGAAAAAATATATATATTTATGTTCCTTGGCATATACTTATATTTTCTTTAAAATTGACGCTCACTTTTAAATATAAAACACGTTTTAAAAGATTTCCTCCGTACAAAAAATTATCCATCAGGTGATGCTATACAGCTTTATTATCTTTAAGCGACTGAAACTGGTTTGCACTTGTTTACGTTAGTGTATCAATGGGTTAATATAGTCATAGATGGCAACGTTACTCTTAAAAAGTAACGAGTAAAAGTACAAGTATTTTTATAAAAGTAACGAGTAAAAAGTTCTTATTTTAAAAAGTAACGTGTAAAAAGTACAAGTACTAAACAAAAAAAGTAACGATTTAAAAGTACATTTCTAGGAAATCGAAAATTCAAAGTAACCTAAAATTTTATTGAATAATATTCTTATTTTCTTTAATGTTTTTGCAAAATTGTTGTTATTTATTTAATTATTTTTAATTTTGAAAGTTATGGATATTAATTTATTTTTAAATTCGGAAGAATATTATAATATAATTTTATAATATAATCGTATAATATAATTTTAATATCAAACTTTTTATGGATTTGCACGAAAAAGAAATTTTATCTATTGACTTTAATTTTTAGTTTATTATTTTTATTTATTTAAATTACCATTGATTTAAAATTGATTTTACTCTTTAGAAACGCGTTTTAAAAACAAACATAAACAAAGCAAACACAGGGTTTCAGATAGCTTTGTGATCTTTGAGCTAGTAACAAATAATTGAATGTGTAGTATAAGTTGAAACAGAAGGTATTTAGACACGAAGTTAGCTGTAAATTCATATATATTGCATACACTTTTTTTTTTTTTTTTTTTTTTTTTTAAGAAAGCTTACCGAGTTTTAGAAAAAAGTAACGATTTTATTCGATATTTCCGTTACAAATACTTTTACTTTTTCCCATAAAAAAGTAACGAAAGTACAAGTGAAAGTACTAAATTTAAAAAGTAACGGAGTACAAGTAAAAGTATGTACTTTTTACTTGTACCGGCGGTACAAGTAACGAAAGTAAAAGTACTGCCATGTATGAACATAGTAATGCTATACGTTAAAAATAAATATAAATAGCTAGTGTTTAAATTATCTCCTGAATAAAAATTCATTACATGTATGTTTAAACATAAAAGTATTGCCTATAAGCTCGTGCAAAACATGTCATTATTTGAAAACTACAGTGCGTCTAATCATTAGGTCTAATTATTATAATGTTATAATATAATATCTGATATAATAAATGTTCTATGTTTATGTAATACATCGTATAATTTATTCAATCGCCGAATTTATATTATGTATCGTCAAATTTAACCCATTGGTGCACGAAGGTAAACATTGTTTCAGTTGCGTGAAAACAATGAGGGTGTTTAGTGATAATTAAGATTTTGCATAGAATGTTATTGTGCGTCTAATAAATTGGAAAAGGAGTGTAGGTGAGTGTGAGTAAACGACAGACTTCATTGCACTCAAGAAACGTGCACTCTCTTAGGAGAAAACAGCTTTGGCGCGTAAAACTACCGATTTGTGAGCAGAAAAATGAGCTCATTATTCAAATGAGCTCACTTTTGGTTATTGGAAGATATGAACAAAACCTGTTGGCAAATAGATATTACAATAAGGTAGAATCAATTATATTTACAGCAGTTCATTATTGAGGAGACAACTATTTGAACTCATTTTAGAAGCAGCTAACTTTTGAGTAGAGAGATGAACAAACCTAGTCGGCAATTTTAAATTACGAGACAAAAAAAAATTTATTCTCCAGGTGATTTAATTTGGAATTTGGCACCATTTAAAAATAAGAAGGAAAAAAACTATTTTCTAGAGCGACTTTTTTCTGTGTCTTGAATCAATGCATGTGATTCACTTTTCATATATAATTTCAGTAAAACCACACATCGATCGAACGAACTTGGAAACGACAACCATTCGAAAAGGAAAATCATTGAAGTTGGATGTTAACATTAAAGGTGAACCAGCACCTACTGTTAAATGGTCACTCAAGGATAAGGTAAAAACAGTCATTCATTTTTTTAATGAAGAAATGCCAAATTTGACACTTTTTTTGTGTGAAATGCATGCAAAATGTCTCAAATTCAATAGTATAAGATTCTTAAAATACCTCAAAAATGAGCCCCTGTTCTCTTTGGGGGATCGTGATGAACGGTTTCAAATTTTAAACTTAAGGTTGACTTTCGATATGTGTTTCTTATTATAAGGGTGTTTAAGCACTCGTTTGGTTCTTTCGAGAGGGATGGGGTATCTATTGTGACGGCGGAATGTTTATTGGTTTATGCACAGATAGCATTTTGTATGTTTTGAGAATGGAAGAAAGAAAAGACCATTTCGCGAGACCTTGACTCGCCAATTTTCTAACCGCGATGTTATTTCAATGGAAAGCAAAGGTTCGACTCTAAATACCTTTTAAAATTGCCATGGTTGATAACACGCAAAAAAGACACACACAGAAAACTAAAAATGAACTTCTTTCTTCTTTTGTTCATATCCCCAAGACAATCTTTTCCCCCAAAAAATATTCGTGAATGTGCGTTAAATAGGATAGCCGCAAGTGACTGAGTGTGGGTAGCTCGATCCTGATGGGCTGCTGCCATTTGTTTACTTTAAAACTGTTTTTTCCATTCTATTCCGAGTAAGGTATCAATTATCTTCAGTGACACATTCTATATTCTTTCATAAGAATTCTTTCTTAAAAATTTCAATTCTTTCACTATATATTCACACTGAATACTATATATTAATATGAATAGACTCATAAGTCACATGTGTGCGTATGGCATACTTTCCCATGAAGTATCAAGAAAGGAGAATAAATAAGTCAATAAAGGGCATATTTTAGATCTTGAATCTTTTTCCTTTAAACAAGGGTGTTTATAAGAAAGGACAAACCTAGTTCTCAATAATATTCCCACATTTTAAGTAGGATTTTAGATTATGTAAGAGCCTGCATGGTGACGGTAGAAATAAATCCTTCTAATAGTGATAAAAAGTGTTTGATAAAGATTTAGTTCCATGATGATGTTGGTCACTTGTAAATCAACGACTTCCATGTTTCTATTTTTAATAGACACCACCCCATATGTAATGTGTCTTTTATCATCTCTCTTCAATTCAGGAGTATTAATTCTGTTGTTGTGCACCCACAGGTGATAGAGAGCTCGGAACACAGAGAGATTATAAACGTGGATTATAATACAAAGCTGATCATCCACAGTGCCCAAAGGAAGTATTCTGGCATTTATAAAATAATTGCAGAAAATGAACACGGGAAGGACGAAGCAGAGGTCGAAATAATCATCTTGGGTAAGAACTCCTTTTTTTTCTCATTAGATTAAATTTAAAATTTATATTGAAATTTTTAAGCAAATAGAAACTTGAAAGATAAAAGCTTAGGTTCTAATAATATGTTCTAATATAAATAGTATAAAAACGGAAGTTACTAGTAGCTCAAGAATAGGAGCACCCATTTGTATCATGTTTTTTTAAAAGCAGTTTTCAACAATTCAAGTGGTGGTTCGTTTAACAATGACCTCTTTCCAGCATGACGTAGTTCGGGCTCAGTATCGAAAATACAAAATTTCATTGACAAAGAAAAAATATAAAACGCAAAAAAATCATGGATCAAAAAAAAATTAAAGCAACCGCAATCGTGAAAACCGCATTCTTATAAAATATTTAAAGCAGAAGAGACGACTAGAAAAATTATATATCCTTATGGCTCGCTAAACTCGTCGCTTAAATGCAGAAGTAAAGGATACTATGAAGAAATAGGCTGACTCACAAAATGTATTAAAAATGAAAGAATAATATATTTTTGTCATGGGTAATGTTAAACACAAATAGGCTCATTTTTCTGAGTCGAATACGGCATTTTTAAATTTATTAAATTCTAATACTGCACCCTATTAATAACAGCTATTCATAATAATAATTAATTCTTCGCATCTTTTTTAATCACACGTTCTAAATTCTCAAACTGAAGTCCTTTAAATGAAAATATCATAAACTTAATAAAAAAAAATTAATTATTGTTTTTTTTGTCGTATGAAGCGAAGTAGAACAACGCCAGGTTCTGACTTAATTGACTACCAACAAATTGAATAGGACGATATCGTTATACAAAGCGATAATTATTGTGAATTTTATACATTTTATTTGAGTAACAAAAATATTAACACCCATTAGATTAACAGGAAAAACAACGCCTTTTGACAATGCATCGCATCCTACCTATTCATCTAGGGTGTTGAAAAAGATGCCATCTTATGGTCCTTGTAGAACATGAGAGGTTGCTAACACATAATGGGAAGATTCCCTAAACGTACATAAATTATATATGTGAGCACACACTTTTATAATTTAACATCAGTTAAATCTCAGGTTTAAAAAAGTTAAATAAAACTACGCAAAAGTCCGTTTATAAAATTGACTCATTATACGCATCCAATAAATGTAAAGGCTCATTTATTGGGATGTTATACTATATTTCAGTTCTTGTACTGAGCCATTAAATATAAATTATATTTCTTTCTTTTAAAACCCATTGCTTATTGTTGTTTTCGATTGGTGTGTTCCTTTAACTTAAAAAAAGTTTGTGACAATTGTAATTTCTTTCATTTTGGCGAAATACTCTTAAAAATAAAATTCACTCATAATTAATAATAGAGCAAAAATTTACAGTTCAATGATCGATTTTTTACTAATGAAAGGTGCCATTGAGATAATTAGCACATCATTTTTTCTCTTTTTAAATGTAACCACACGTTGTACAAAACATTGTAATAACACATTCACCATGAATACCCATAATATCCTATGTAAGAGACACTTGAGAAACATGAGTTTATTACATAGTGTCCTGATTTTTGACTGTACCATTTTAAATATATACAGTGCATTGCCAAATTATGAGACGCACTATAAGATTCTATGAAAAATCTTAACTATCAGGTGATATCTATACAGTTTTATTGTTTTTACGAGACTTTGCTCTTGCTTACGTTCGCTTATCAGTGTAATATTGTAATGCAATACGTCAAAAATAAACTCAAATAGCAGGTATATGAAAAATCCCCCGAATAAAAACCCATTACTTGTATGTTTAACTATAAAAATATTGTATATAAACGCTCGCAAAACATGCCATTATTAAAAAACTACAATGCGCCTATTAAATGGGTCTAATTATTCTAATATAATAAATATTCTATATTTATATAATCTATCGTCTAATGTCGTCTAAATTTATATAATATACCGTCACATTGAATCCATTGATACACAAACGTAATCAAGTAGAAACCTGTCTCGCATAAACAATAAAGCTGTACAGAATTGATTGAGATTTTACATAGAATCTGTCTAATCACTTGTGTAAATACTTGTTTGTTTAAAAAGAAATGGTGTATTTGTAGGAGCTCCATCTAAACCCAAAGGTCCCCTTGAAGTGAGCAACGTCCATGCAAAAGGTTGCAAGTTGAAGTGGCAGGCACCGGAGGATGATGGGGGCAAGCCCATCAACCATTACCAGGTAGAGAAAATGGATGCTGCATCGGGCAATTGGATACCGGTGGGCAGAGCCGAGAGTGACAAGACAGAAATGGATGTACCGGGACTCATACCCGGAAAGGAATACCAATTCAGAGTGAAGGCTGTCAACGCTGAAGGAGAATCCGAACCACTCGTTACAGATAGTTCCACTCTGGCCAAAAATCCTTTTGGTAACTTCCTTTTCAATCACTATACCTATATTTTATTGAAAACTCTCAAATATCAACCTTACACACACACACGCATATATATATATATATATATATATATATATATATATATATATATATATATATATATATATATATATATATATATAAATAATAATAAATAAGTAAATACAAGAAAACACGAAGAAAATTAAGAAAAACAATTCCCCCTCCCCTTTTTTTTTTCCATATGTCTATAATTTTTCTTTGTTTTATCCTTCATTTTGAACATATATATATATATATATATGTATGTATATATGTATATATGTATATATATATATATATATATATATAAAGTTATGAAATTCCGGGGGGAAAAGATATAATCAGCTCACACGATTATATCCGCAAAAAAGAGTGCTTTCTAATATTGTATCAATATAGCCGAAACGAAATATATCAATACAATAGTGTGAGAAGTACTCAGAAAACTTTGTTTTTTAAAAATTTTCTTCATTTTTCTATTTTTTCTTTTTGTTCCTTTTACATTTATTTGTTGTACTATAAGTTAAAAATATATGTTTTAAATATTTTCGCCATAAGTTTGCTAGATTACAAAATAAGAAAATAGAAGCGTAAATAGAGGGATCCCTTATGGTGGGTTCTTACTGCAGTACTGAAGAGCGTTTGATTTGTTAGTTACATTGAATTGGTCTTGAAATGGATGTGCGCAAGGCAATAATATTATACTGGATAATTTAAAGCTTGCAATGAATACGGTTGAGCGGCGATGGATCAGGGGATAGAGCGTTCCCCTTTCAAAGAGGTGAACCCGGTTCGAATCCCGGCAATGGCGGGTCGATACGAATTCCGTATCCGGCTTGCACCGACCCCAGTGCTGACGTGAAATATCGTGAGTTGTAGACGGATCATGGGTTACAGTTCCCTTGCCGTACAGCTAACGATAGGAGGTTCTCGTGGTCTTCTTTTCCATGTAGCGCAAATGCGGTTAGTTCCACCAGGATGGCGAATTTCTCCCAATACTTGATCCAGCCCTTGTCTTCTGGAGTGGGTTCAAAATGACGTGACTACGGAGTAGAATATTAGTAGTCGTAAGCTCAAAAATTGGGTCGGCTGTTCAATGACGGTTATGAAATAAAATGAATAAGGTTGATATTAAATTATGCCATTTCAATGATTTTAGAAATTTAGCATTTATTTAAAAAATCATGATTTGCTCGCTTTGCTCAGATTTCTAGCCATGGTATTGTCCCTATTTTATTTGCACATGGTAAAAATATAAGTTTATTTTACAAAGAAGCGTTTAGTAAATTTATGAATAATAATAACATACAATTATTATAACGATTTTTACAGTGATATTTCAAATAATTGATTGCTTTAACTCCCTGAGGGCTAGTTTTTTTTCCGAACTTTTAGGTGGTAGCTTTCCTGTTTCAAAAGATAGCTATTCAATGGGTGAGTAGCAGGAAAATATTATCCGGGGGCTTAACGTTTGGAGGGTTAAATCTGGGTAGACATTTTTTTACTTCTAAAGTGTTCAAACTGTGCACTAGGAATGAATTATTTTTTAGAATAAATCAATAATTTGCAAAAGTCAATGATTAGATAAATTCAATAATTGGAATGAGTCAATAATTTGCAACGTGAATGACGTGAATTTGTTTTGTTTTGATGTATGATTGGTAAGCTATTTCGTAAAAATAAAATAAAAACTGGAGAAGCCAGTTTCTGAGAAAAATCCATTTAACGAGATCTTAAAAAACAAATAGGTTTTTATGCTCTGAATCATGAACTATAATATCCGGTCTTAGCTATTATAAAAAGCATTGTTCTTAACGCAAATTAAAAGGCTTTAAAAGTAGAAAAACATGGAATTCTATTATATTGTATGCAAGATGAATACACTGTACGACTCAAATCAAAATTTTTGATGGTTTTTCATGGATGGACTCATCTTGATATTAACCATCCATAATTCCATGATGAACCATTATATTTTTAATGGTAACCAACATAAGTAACCATCACCCCCATGTAGAAATTCGGACTGATTTATGATGGTCCAACTTAAGGATAGCTGTTTGTTTCGATGGTTTGTTCATGTTAAACCATCAGAAATTTCCATCATTGTTTTTAGGAAATCCAATGTTGGAACGATCATAAACCACCCTATGAACCACAATGCAAGGAATTTAGACTGATTTTTGATGGGCCAATCTGTTTCGCTGGCATATTCCTCAGAACCAGCAAGAATTTCCATTAAACCTTCGTGGAAATGTATAGTTGGAACCATCATGGATTGTGGGTCCATCAGAATCAAACTTCTCTTTCACCATGTATTAAAGTAATGATGAAAGTGTGTATCAAAAACCATGAATGGATAAATGTTGGATGATGGCGACCTTCCAATGATATCGAACCACCATTAATGGGACCAACATAAATCATCAAAAATATTGACTTGTGGGTAATTAAATAAATAAGTATTGTGATTTTGTTGCAGAATCGGCAGGAGCTCCCGGAACCCCTGAAATCGTTGATTGGGATGAGACGATGGTTGACCTGAAGTGGCATCCACCCAAGAATGATGGAGGAGCCCCCATCACCGGTTACATCATTGAGAAGAAAGAGAGGTTTGCAGCTGCCTGGGATGTGTGCACCGAAACACACGGACCCGAGGGTAAAGTCACGGGTCTCGTGAAAGGTCACCAATACGAATTCAGGGTGAAGGCTGTCAATAAAGCGGGTGAAGGACAACCCAGTGAACCCACCAGACCACATCTGGCAAAAGCCCGAAACCGTAAGCCTCTTCAATCATTTCTTCATAATCGATTGTCGATGATCATGTCACATTGCTCTTCAACACTATAATCATTTTTTTTATAAAAATTTCATTTTTAGAAATTCATTTGGTTATCATTGAATAGAAAGTAACATTTACAAAATCAAAAGAGTTTTTTAATAGTAAAAGAGAAATACAGTAAGTATGAACCTTCTGGTGAGGCAAACCCATTCAGTAATGACTGTTTTAAAATACAATCTGACATAGAAATGAAAAGTAAAAATAATTTGAAAATGATAGACAGAGATTAAAAATAGACAAAAGAGCAAAAACCATTCATGAATTTGTTTATTTTATTTTAATTTGTATATGCTTATGCCTTTTTATTTCCTTATTTATTTAATATGTTATAGTTAGAAAATTATAAAGCTCTATTAAAAATATATATTTTTTTTATGAAAAAAAGAATTTTATTTTACCAGGAATTTCTTTTCAATAATTTCACTAAAGTAAACAAACTATTAAATAAATAATGGATAATGGATTGTATCTGAATATAGGGAAATATTTAAAAAATCGTTCCTTTTTTTTTCAAAAATAAGTCCTAATTTTCTGATCCAAGGAAGAACAAGCATCTTATCTTACGAAGACAACTTCCTTAGACATTATGGATGCTAAAAAATACAAAAATAAAAATTAAAAAAAAAACATGTTAAATGCCACCAGAACATGTATGATAATATTTTTTTGCATAAGAATTTAAATATTTAAACAATTTAGATATTTAAAGAAGTTAATCATAAAGTTAAAATTTTATTTAAAAATTTAAAATAATATTATCGTTTGCTTTCAAAAACTATAAAAAATTGCGTTTTATAGATTTTAGAACAAAATTTTAAAATGAACTTAAGTAACTAAACTGTTATAAACCTACTTTTTAGCACAACTAAGTATGTTACGCTGGAGTAAGTTAAAATAACATAAAAATAAATAGTCCTACTTGTCTTAGTTTTATAGTTTAATTCCTAAAATAAGACGTTTTAGAGCAAACGATGTTTTGCATCTCGTTATAGACAGACATATCGATTGCATTTTTTGCTGGTTATTCAAAATTTTATTCAGAAAAATTAGTCATGACTAATGAGTTTATTCATCAATCATTATTCAAAATTTTTTATACATTTGCATAATGAATGATGAATAATGACTAAATTTTCATATGAATAATCATTCTGAATAAATTTAGTCATGAATAAAATTTTCGTGAATGATGCCCATCACTGACTACAAAAGCATACATTTGGTGACGTGGACCAGTCGTGCAACCACGCAATTTTCTTTATTAAATTTATCCGACACAGTGAATATAAAATAATTAAATATTTAAATGTGAGCCATGAACTATTTTTTTTTGTTCAAATAAATTAGAAATGATCATCGATGTTATTTTTAAAATACGTGAAAAACTGAATCGTTTATAGTAAAATTTATTACAATGACTAACTCTTAACCCATCCAAATATTCGATTTCGTTCATCCCTATTGAATGAATGAATTAATATTTGAAATAAAAAAACTGTATTAACATCCAGTGTCATTCATTACAAGTTTAAAAAAATGTCTTTTGAGTGTTCAGAGTTGTTGGAGGTTTTAAAATGAATTATTGTTCTCTTTTTTTCAGTGGCTCCAAAGATAAACAGGACTAATCTACAGGATATAACAATTAAATCTGGCCACACCATCAAACTGGACGTTGAGGTGGAAGGGGAGCCCGCCCCCACCATCACCTGGAACCACGGAGAGAAGGCCGTCGAACCTGATGACGTCATTCAATACCATAATGAAGATTACGCGACACACCTGAAATTCACGGGCATCACTCGAAGATATACGGGAAAATATGTGATCAGGGCAGTTAACAAAAATGGTCGAGATGAAGCCGTTATCAATATCAATGTCCTGTGTGAGTGTCTTCTTTCTCTTAAATTACTAAATGACTGAAGCAAAAAAACAAATAAAAAAACGTGCGTAAAGTGATTTAACTAATAGGAACAGAGGACAGTTTGAAAGGTAGGTAGATGAAGAATAGTATTGAAAGTTTTTCATCCAATACTGCTCTTTATCTATCAAGCTAGATTTCTGGGGATCTTTCCGTATTTAAAAAAAAAAAAAACAATAAAACATATTTAGAATGGGGCGCAGCCTCTTTACTTTTTCGTTTTCAATGTAAATGTGGGTCTCATAGTGAGGTGATCACCGAAGGCATAACGTAAAGGCTCTGCTTTGCTCAAGAAGAAACTTATTCACAAACTTCTGAAAAAGTTTTTTTTTTATATTTAGAGCAAATATTATGATGAAGCAAATAGTTGCGTTTAGACTTAGGCTGGATTAACTTAGCTACATCCTAAAATGAAAAGTGATTCATTGAGTTAATTATCATTTTAGTTGTTTATCTCCCCAATGTTTGGGAATATAAATTCTAATTTAATATTTTATATTTGGATATCTATGGAGAAGCTCTGAAAATAGCGCCATAGCAGATCCCCTACTAAATGGCTCAACGACATCGAAAATGATTTGAAAACCCTGAAGGTTAGAAATTGGAAGGGAGTTGCCATGGATAGGAGGCACTGGCGTTTGTCAGCTACTGAAGCAGGCAAGGCCTGCAATGCGCTGACGAAGAAGAAGAAAAATTTAATATTTTGCACCCTGACTTTTCCGTTTTATTATCTCGTGCTCCCTATTGGTTAAACCACTTTACATCTTTTCCATCGTTTTTCATGGACGTTTAGAAAGGTTCTTGTATAGAGAACTATAATAGGTTCCTTTTTGTGCTCTATTTTTTGTACGTAATGCAAAGTATATCATCCTTTTAATGTCGCTTGTTTTGCAGCGAAACCGGCCAAACCGGAAGGTCCTATGGAAATTACGGATGTCCATGCCAAAGGTTGTAAGTTGCAGTGGCAACCTCCGAAAGATGACGGTGGAACTCCCCTTCAAGGTTATCAGGTTGAAAAAATGGACGTGCTCACGGGTCGATGGAGTCCAGTGGGTAAAGTGGACAGCCCGTCTATTGAAGTGAAGGGTCTTGATCAGGGTAAAAAATACCATTTCCGGGTGAAGGCTATAAACAACGAAGGGGAATCTGACCCACTCGAGACAGACAGAACCACACTCGCCAAAAATCCGTTTGGTAAGTTTTATTATTCTTTTTATTTTTTTATTCCATATGGCTGAAAGTTTCGAGGACCTTAAAACTCCCCTGCCTAGTTGCCACTCAAGGAGAAGAACAGAAAATTCGTAATCAATTATCAGAACCGTTTTGTTGTGATATAACACACCACTTTTTCATGAAATTTTTCTTTTGTAAGGAAATAGATTTTTAGTTGGTTTTCATATTCAGATGGACGAAAACAAATTCACTTTTAAACGATTTACACCACAGGATATTAATTCCTCGGTCGTTGTTCAAGTTCAAACTAATTATTATTTTATTGTTGAATTGATGAAGAAGATAGCCCTCAATAATGGCATAATTATATTTGACTTCTTTTATTTATTATGTGGCACAAAGGGCAGAATACTTGGTAAGAAAACCAATGCCATACGGAAAAAATAATGCTTATTCTAATAAGACTTAGAATAGAAACAGATGTTTAGGCTAAAATGTTTTCTCCTGAAAACACACTTTATCTACTGATTCATAGAATCACAGAAAACTGTTTATTCCCCCCCCCCCAGTCATTAATAATATTTTTCTCTTCTGAAGAAAGTAAATGCATGTCTAACGGTAAAGATAAAGTACATTTTTAAGGACTTAAATTTCACATCTTAGAAAAAATCTTTACATGTAGGTTTTCAATGAAATATATATATTCTGCCCCTTATCTTACATTATCCATTCATAAATATAAGCTACATTGCGTTCCTCTTACAAAGTTTATTTCTAACTTGTTATCTTGCTGATTGCTTTATGTATTAACTGGTCCTTTTCTTGTTATATGGAGCTTAATGTACCCAATAAAATCTATCTCTAAGAGTACTGAAAAGATACAAAAGTCTTATTTCGTTAGTGAAAATTTTTATATTTATACAATACATTCTACAAGATTTGTTTTTTCTTTTGGAAACTTTTTTTTTGAAAGAAAATCATTTTTGGAAAATTGGAGTTAATCAAAACAATAAAACAAACAAGCTCATTGATCAATTTAAACATTATTAAATGTTTAAGGTTGCTCTTTTAGATGAATACTTTCTAGTAATATGTTTAAAAAAAGAGGGGAAAAAAACTTTGAAAAAAATTAAGCGAAACTAAAAAGATTTTAAGCATTTTTTTATGGGATTTTAGATAAGATGTAGTGAGATATAGGTGGTCAAAAAAAATTCCCAAAGAAAAAAAAATGCCTTTAAAATTATGTAGCCAGAAACCCCTTCAGGAATGTGATTAGATAAACGTGATTCTCTGTTAACGACTAACGTTATGCGGCTCAAGATCACTGAGGCAATTCTCACTCCCTTCTTCCCCTGCTCTGGGTTCGAAGGGGTCAAAAATGTTCTCACTTTTAGTTGTTTCTTTGAATTTCTGCAGAAAAGCCCGGATGTCCGGGTGAACCGGAGATTGTTGATTACGATAAGGACTTTGTGGAACTGAAATGGGATAAACCGAGCAAAGACGGGAACGCTCCCATCACGGGGTACATCATCGAGAAGAAGGGACCCGGAGGAGAATGGACAAAAGCTGCTGAAACGATGGGCCCAGGAGGAAAAGTCACGGGTCTTGTTCCTGGTGAGAAGTATGAATTCAGGGTCAGAGCCGTCAACAAAGCTGGACCCGGGGACCCCAGCGAAGCCACCCTTCCACACCTCGCTAAGCCTAAATTCTGTAAGTACTTCTTATTCTGTGTCACTAACAATTTCATTTAGCAGTAAGCGTTATACATACAGTCAGACCTCTATTTAACGAAGACGCTACATCCCTATGTAGTTCGTTATACGGAAAGTTTGTTAAATAAAAAATCATCTTTTAAAAGACTTAAACAACTCAAAACAAGTTTTAAATTCATAAACACTAGGCATATTTAAAATAGCATTGGATACACCTTTATCTTTTAAAGTAGTATTTGGTTATTTATTCTATTAATCTTAGCCATAAAAGAAATCTGCATGAAAAGTGAGAATAGAGCAAAACATTATCCAGTGTTACACTATCATGCTACATACATTTTCAACAAGAAAAAAAAGTTTAATGGCCACTCATAAAATCCGTTCATTCGGATTGAGTTTCTTTCGCGTTTGAAATACAAACAAAAAGGGACCTTACTGCTTTCTATAAAATAACTTTCAGAGATAGCAGTTAAACATAATACAGCATTATGCAGATTCCAATTCTGTAATTCTGAATTACAGCATAATTCAGAGATAGCAGTTACTTATAGCAGTGGCTTCGAATATATATATATATATATATATATATATACAGTGGAGCATCGTTTATACGACGCCGAAGGGACCACCGAAAAACGTCGTATAAACGATAACGTCGTATAATCGATTTTTACTTCTAAAACTGAAACTAACTCTGTTTTAAGTTAATTTTAATGTTTAACGTGTTGATTTACATAAATTTCTAAATTAGACAAAGCAAAACAAACAAATAACCAAAGAAGAAAAATTGCAGTGAGCAGTTTGAATGTATGTTACCTTTAATTATATTTTCCTGCTATTAGTCTCTACAATGCTTTGAATAGCGAGTTGAACTTACTGCTTTCTATGATGCAATTTTAGATTTCTAATCGCGGCCAAATCTAATGGCTGAAGCGCACTTGTGCAATTTGCTGGAAAAAAGAGAGCTTTTACATTTTCCAAAATAATTAGTATCGATGGGTGCGCTGGACATTGGTCGATGAATAGCAAAGTTTTTCGTTTTTGCCTCTTCATAATATTGTCTAGTTTTTTCAGTCATCTAGTAAAAATTACGGTCGTCATCCAAGCATTCTTGTTGGCACCCTTTTCTGTATCATTCATGTTGGCAAATGCCGCCCTTTTTTAAAATACACAAGAAAAAATAAAAAAACGATTCTGTGCGTCGTATAAACGATATATTTTTACATTAAAATGAATAGGAATGATTTGGGACCACACTAAAACGTCGTATAAACGATGCTCCACTATATATATATATATATATATATATATTTAAATACTGTAACAATTTCTTTTGTTTCATAAATTTTAAGGTTTTTGTTTTCAAAAACCTAATAGAGAAAGCAATCTTTATTAGCGAGTTTTATTTCGCTTCACTTATATCATAAACTTAATGCATATACAAAGTGGAAAAAAAACAAAGAAAAAAAAAACTCTTGAAAATATTTAAAAATGAAATAAATGGATAATTTTTTTTCTAAATTAATACATCCATCACTTTCAAATGTTGATTTTGTTGTTTTTATCTAGTGAAGCCACGAATTGATCGAGCCAATTTAAGGAACATGGCTATAAAAATTGGTCAGACTGTTAACTTAGACGTGAATGTGATCGGAGAGCCACCCCCACAAGTGACGTGGAAGTTGAATGACGTAGAAGTGCAGACGTCAGACACGATACGCATAGACAACGCTGATTATAACACAAAGTTCTACTTGTTGAGGGCGACGAGGAAAGAGAGTGGATTATACACCATCGTTGCCACCAATAAAGTCGGAACAGACGAAGCACAAGTTGAGATCTTTGTTCTAGGTATTCCATTGTTTTGCTTATCTTTTTACAAACAAATTCCCCAAAACTTAACTGGTTTCTTAGAGTAATTTTAAAACACATTGAAAGAACCTTGTTTCAAAGATGAAGGTTGATAGTGTTGAGAGCACTCGCCTCACATTGGTGACCCGGACGTGATGTGAACACGCCTACCATGACAGAAACACCCACTTCGATGGATTTCCCCGTTGAACAGTAGACTTGCTACTTGTGATTGCAGCAATATCCACCTTTATATTAATTAATATTTTTTATAGCGCATTAGTTTATATACTATTTGTTATCTTTTTGCTCCTTCTGACATTTTTTTAAAATTTTTATCATACTTTTTGTTCCTTTTCAACGATCGACTAAAAAATTTTATATTATCTCTGTAAAGCGTATTTGGAAAGCATAGTTTCTTTTATGAACTTAATACAATTTTTTTCTTCTTGTTTATATTTTAATTAAACGTTAAAGGAAGTTTAATTTCAATGATACTTTTTATTCGGTTTTAAATACAGAATTCGTCTGATTTTATTCTGAAGTTAAGATATGCTCTGTTTCTTTCCCCCTTTAAAGCAAGAAACCTTTACAAAAGTGCAGTGATTATTAGAATCCATATTTCTAATAGTTATGAATTTGATTCCGTTACTTTTAATTATGCAGAGAGTCATGGAGGGAAAAGGAGCTAATAAGACTAATAAGAATATATTTTGTATTCAACCGTTTATATTTCAGGCAAGCCAAGCAAGCCCAAAGGACCCCTCGATGTTTCTGACGTCCACAAAGAGGGTTGCACATTGAAGTGGAGTGAACCAGAAGACGATGGTGGTTCACCCATCGAATATTATGAAGTGGAGAAAATGGATGAGGATACGGGTGTTTGGGTACCGGCTGGTAAATCACAGACTCCCAAATGCGATCTCACCAATCTTCAACCCGGAAAGAAATACAAATTCCGTGTTCGGGCTGTCAACAAGGAAGGGGATTCTGAAGAACTGGAAACGGAAGACTCTACATTAGCCAAAAATCCATTTGGTAAATATCTTTCGACACATTTCTGTTAACGAAGAGACATTTTGTTTTTAAAAATTTGAGAGTAAACTGAAATAAATTTTAGAGGAAAAAAGGAGATCATTCATTTAGAAAGAAAACAAGTCAGATAAAAAAAAAAGTCGATTTCTACTTAGATCCACAAAGAAAAATTACATTTGTAGTTGACTTTTTTTTTTAAATAATTACAATTTTCTTCTCTCATATAAAACTGAAATAAATTTAATGAATGAATTAATTGTTGAAAAAGCTGTATTAATATCGATTGTCATCCTCTACAAGTTGAAGTTGAAGTTGATTCTATGAATAAAAAGATTGAAAATGTAATATATATAGAGAGAGTGTAAACTGATTGTAGGAATTTTTTTTTAAAAAAAACGTTTTTTCGTTAGTTAAATTTTATGAAAGTAAATTTAAAATATGTTAGTTAAATTTTTATTATGTTCAGCTTTATTATTTCTGTCGGTATCAGTTTTGTGCATGTTTTTGTTCAGTTCAGATGTATTGATTCGTATTTTTTCCAAGTATTATTTGATATTAATAAGATAAATAATGATGAGATTTATAAAACATCGAGGGGATGATTTAAATGTAAAATTTGATTTGATCATTGCAAAGAAAATAGATTTGAAATAGAATAGGAAAAAACCCACGGGGGGGATGCAAAGGGTTTTCAAAAGTTTTCATAAACATCTATTAGTGAATAATACAAGTTAACATGAATTACGTTTACAAAATGTCAATCACGGTTATTATAACGTATTCATTTAAAAATGTTTTTTTTTTAAATTAGATGAGCCCTCTAAACCAGGACGACCTGAGCCAACCGACTGGGATGTGGACCACGTCGATCTGCAGTGGTCACCTCCCTCGAGTGACGGTGGATCTCCCATCTCAAAGTATATAGTGGAAAAGAAGAAGAAGGGATGCCACAAGTGGCAGAAGGCGAAAGAGATCCCCGGTGACAAAACGAACGCGACTGTCGGGGATCTGGAGGAAGGTGAAGAGTATGAGTTCCGAGTGATCGCGGTCAACAAGGGTGGACTGAGCGAACCCAGTGAAGGATCGAGACCCGTGATTGCAAAACCCAAAAACTGTGAGTTATATCTTAAAAATACTACTTTTTTTTAAAATCTGTTATTCACTGTCTGTCCAAAACTATCTGGTTAAGATGGAGGCATAATTGTGTGGAGGTGTTTCTAGTGGTTCGGCTTGGGTCCGTTAGTTCCTGTGATTGGAACTCTGAGATGTGTGTGGACTCTCTGGACAATGCTACACTCCAAACTCTATGACAATATTTCGACCCACTTCTCTTCCAGCTGCTCCATTCACGCATGGAAACTTACACAGACGTGGTTTAGTTTATTATCCGTCGATGAACACAATTTTATGGGTTTACGACCACTCATGTTCGTAGCCTGGTCATTTTGAATCCAATCCAGAAGACAAGGGAACTTTTGGATCAAGTATAGGGAGACATTGACATTTGTGGAGGAATTTTTGATATCGCATTTGCGTGAAATGGAGAGGAAGACCATGAGAACCTCCCACGGTTAGCCTGACGGCAAGGGGGATTCTAACCCGTGATCCGTCTACCATAGAGGATATTTCACGTCTGCACTGTGGTCGGTGCGAGCTGGATTCGTATCGACCCGCCGTCGGTGGGATTCGAACCCGGTTCACTTCATTGAAAGGCGAACGCTCTATCCCCTGAGCTCAACAGACGCGGTTTGTCTGTGTTCAGAAACTGAACTGACTTTCCCAGAGCCTCCATCCCATAGAATACATTTGTGACGAATGAGAGCTCCGATAACGTATCCAGCCAAATCCTCGCTGCAAGTTGTGATAGAAATCCTATCAAAAACTGGTGGAAAGATTTCCCAGACATCGATGCAAAACGGGGGACGTCTCAACATCACATTACGACGTGCCTCAAGACGCTCCATACCCATTGAGTGTCCGGATACTTTTGGACCCAGATAGTGTATTTTGAGAGGGGAAATAGCTTCTCCCCGACAGTTATTACACAGTGAAAATAAGCCGTTCTGTAGAAAACTCCTTAAAAATCGTTCTTACTAAGCTTTCATGGATTGTTCTTCCCCCCTTCAATTATTATTGAGGACAACAAAAATACATGAGTCAGCAATCAGCTTATTTGTCTTGTGTCCGTCTTTCGCTAGAAAGGGGCACGTTGTCCACAAATAAACTGCTTTGAATCTTATTAACTTATAAATGGGATTCTAAACTTTCGATTATTTTCTTCACTATATCTCTGCATTAAATAAGAAAATTAGCATTCATTGTTTTTAAGGAATTAGGAATCAAATAATTAAGTTAAACCTTGCTAGTAAAATAGTTATTTTAAAATGGAGTATATAGAAAAGTAATCATATAATTTTATTTATTTATTCTTTTAGTCTAAAAACTATAAGTTAATATTAAGGGGAGATTTGTATGCGTAGCGTCGGAGGCGAAATTTATCAGTTTTTTAGCTATTATTCGCTCTTTCCAAAAGAAAAATAATAATTTTTGGATGAACACTTTATTCACGTTAAAATATTGAAAAAGAAATTTAAAGAAATAAAATGAAGTAAAATTTTTTTCGAAATTAACCCTTGACTGGGATCGAACCCCTCGGGCTACAAATTTCTTTGCGGACAAGCCCGCGGAGTTATTACTGACCATGCCACGCCTCACATGCTGTTACCACGAATATTTAGCCTAAAATATTTTCCCGCGGTTTTTCAACTTAGCCTAGTTTGACCCCATTCGCCCCCCCCCTATTTTTTCTATAAAAAATTACCTTGATACGATTGTTTAGTTTATTAAACTGTAATTTTTGGCCGAGTTTGACAAATTATGTTGATTAGTGCTGTATCTACTGGAGTTTGGTTTGAAGAATAGAGTACAAGCGGACAATTTTAATGGATGTTTAACAGATGACGAGGGTAGTGCAAAAAATAGTTTTACTGGCCGTCTTACTGCAAATTTAGAAGATACTGCAGGTCATTAGGTTTGCACTACTCCCAATCAAAGATTTCCCTTTCTCGATATCTCGAAAAATTGTAGTTGGCCGTGATGCGAAAATAATAAGAGAGAAATCAGCTTTTAAGAAATAAATTATTCTTTGAGTGTAGAGCATGCAACCACCATTCATGAAATATGTTTAAAGTAAAATTTTGCAATTCATTAAAATCATTGGCGAGGCTTTTGGAAGGTTGTAAAAGGGTTTTATCTATTAAATTAACTCATTTCAAGTTTTTTTCAGGAATTGAGGGTTATTTAGTAACATATTTTTCTCATAGGCAATGCAAGAAAATGTGAACAAATCTATAAGTATGGTTTGTCTAAAGTAAGAGCTCCCCTAGTCTTTCGTCTTCACCTGTGGCGGTGACTATGGTAACGAGGTATAACTATTTCAAGTAGGAGTATGAGGTCACTGTTAAGGACAGGCATTGGATCGGGTCGGCTAAAGAACGTGAATCTTTTTCTTTGGTCACTTGTGTTAGCCCGAGTGAAGAGAAGCTACCCTTCCTGAAATACGCTATTCTTGTTTCTTCAGTAGCAGATGGCCTCAAACTTAGTGGCCGGGGGAGTTTTTACCGTTGACAAACTATATACCGATTTTTTTCAACCATCAAGCAAATGAAATATGATTCTCGTGTATTTTTAAAACTTCAATGTAGTTTTAAAAACATGTATTATTTGTAGAGGTCAGCCAGGGAGGCCCCACTATTTTTTGACTAACTCCATGATTGTGGTCAATATGTAATTGAAAGCCTTCACTGATGAGGAAATGTTGTTTTCAATATTCCTATCACTTTTCTATAAAATCAAAAGTGATTCTCCCTTTTAAAATAGTGTATGCGAAAACACAAATCACTTAAGTGGACGCACAACTAATGATCTCTTCTTTTATTAGTGGCCCCTCAAATCGACCGAAAGAATCTGAAGGCTCTAACGGTGAGGAGTGGTCACGCAGTCATATTGGAGATCGGCGTGAAAGGTGAGCCGACCCCCACCATTCAATGGACAGTGGGTGGTAAACCACTCGGGGATAGAATTCAAATCGAGACTGCAGCGAATGAGACAAAATTCATGATTAAGAAAGCATTAAGGAAAGACACGAACAAGTACACCATCACAGCAAAGAACATAAACGGCACAGATGAAGCCGTTCTTGAGTTGACAGTAATAGGTAAGCAATATATAAAGATATTAAAGATAGTTTTCCCTGATTCATTCATAAAGTGTTTTTATGTAATCAATTCTTTTCCCTTTCTTTGTATAATTTATAAATGTTACCAACTCTTCCGGTAGTACAATAATTCCAGTGAGTAGGATATTTTCTTCACCATTTCAATAGTTGAGGCATCATTCTTTTGTAAATTGGAGAGATACTCCTTCACTTGTTCACGTCACGCACACAGCTGTTGTCATATCACTTCCATGTACGCTCAAATCACCTCTTAAAATCGATCTGTCAGTAGTGTGTATCTGACTTTTTAAAATTCTTTTTTTTTTAATTCTTAATCGTCGTTGAACAGCAGATCCAATTTTTGTTCTAACGTTCAGCCACGTAGCCTTGTCATTTTGAACCCAGTCCTGAAGACAAGGAAACTCCTAAAGGTATGATCTGTTATGGAAACGACTCGACAGATTGCATCAGTTACTACACGTGGAGTCTTCGGCCGGCTGGGATCAAACCCAGTGTCCTACCTGATCAAAAGTACTGACTCATAATTCTTCTCTCTCTAATGATTAAGAAACCTTTTAACTATTTAGTCACTTTTAATAACATTATTTGACTTCCGGTGACTCAATGGTGGGAATTCGCGCTGTCGTGATTCAGTTCCTTAGTTCGATCCTCAAGTCAGTGGGGTCGGTAAAATAAGTATCAAGCATGCTCGGTAGCTCAGCGTTTAGTTGACCATTTTGCGTTGGGTCGCGTTTGTTTTAACTGCTCTTGCACCCCGAAGGCCAAGAAAATTGAGAAGTGCACAATAGGCCCTCTATGGGCTGTAGTGAAACTGAGTTCCGTAGTAATATCATTACTTAAGTTTGTCCCGCAGTGGACTGATCGTTAAGACACGGTTCTCAGCAGATCACCTAAGTCAAGCATCAGTGGCTGCGGTTAGTGTGCGGGTGGGTGACCACTTGGATCTGTCTGCTTTGGGACCGAGGGTGTGTGGTATTGCTCCTCGTGAAACTGTTCTACCGTACAGTAAAGTGCTCGACTTCGCGTGCAGGTCGTTGGGCTGCTGAAGAGGGGGTGCCATCCCCTCTACAGTGGATCAAAATGGTGATGGCATGTCTTCGGATCATTCTCAGGGATGTTTCCCAGACCGTCGCCAAAAGCCCATCGTGCAGCTCTAGTGCGACGTGAATGAACTACAACATTACTTAAGTTTTTGTTAAAGGAAAAAAATCTCATTCTTGAAATTCTGACCCCCACAGGTAAACCAAGCAAACCTAAAGGTCCTCTGAAGGTATCTGATGTCCACGCAGAGGGTTGCAAGCTGGCTTGGGATCCACCGGAAGATGATGGAGGAGAACCCATCCAACAGTATGTGGTCGAAAAGATGGACACCGAAACAGGACGATGGTTGCCGGTCGCCACAACGAAGGAACCGAGCGCAGAAATTGAAGGCCTCATTCCCGGAAAGGATTACAAATTCCGAGTGAAGGCTGTCAATCCAGAGGGGGATTCAGAGGCTCTTGAAACAGAAAAATCAACCACTGCTAAAAATCCATTTGGTAAGCATAAATAAACATTACTACATATACTTTTGATTAAGAATGGTATTTGAATAGATACATTGAAATTCCAAGTAAATAGTTTATTTATATTGAAACTAAAACGTATGCAAATCATACAAAGCAGATATTTTCATATTTTTTGATACCTAAATCCAAAAAAAATTAAATTAGTAGTATCCTCATGATATCACAGAAAGATTAATTGCTCGGGGTAAATATTATTTAATACAATTGTAAAATCTTGGAATTTAAAGCTATTTAAATCATCAGTAAATCTAAAAACTAATTTATTATTAGGAGTGTAATTTTTTTCATAATGGTGCAAGACTAAGTTATTAGCTGAAAGAGATGAAAAATGAGTTCCTTTCTGTATTCCATCCATTTTATTAGTGGTATTCCACTGTAAGCATAATTATTAAAAAGGCAAAAATTAATTAGAATAGTGCTTTCATATAATATAACAAACAATAGTGTGAGGAGTTCCAAAAAAAGTGAAAAATTAAGAATGAAGCAATAAAACATTAATAAGCGAAAATTCAAGAAAACTGCAAAGTGGAAATCAAGTAAAATGTGGAATAAAAGCGCAAACAGGGAAGGTGTTCGATGTTTTTTCATACTTTTGTTTTTAAATATTTAAGAGTGTCTAGTATTTCGAGATCATTCACTCAAAAATGAATATAAATAGGAGTTCTTCCTAATCGTTTAGTATCGTGGAGAATAAAATGTTCATATGCTGAAATGAAATTGTTTTTCATGATAAATGAAACAAAATCATTAAAATCAAACTTATTGTGTTCGTACGGTTATGATTTATTTGTAAAGGTTCTTTTTACACCAAAAATAAATGAACTTAAATTCTTATAAATTTCTATAAGTTAAAATGATACGCGAACTTTAATACTTATTTACATATTTCTCTGTGTCGGGGATCAAAAACAGTAAAAAATAAACTTAATTGCAAATAATCAAAATTAATTGAGCTTAACGGTGCTGTTTAAGAACTAAAAAAGAGCATAAGTAAATGAGTCATTATGTTAAAAAGTTAAAATCAGTCTTCACGTGACAAAATTAATGGGGAAATTTATGTCACATTTCATTGGAAACAAAATTTTGATATACTGTCATTTTCTATAGAATAATATTTACTGTAAAATCAATCATTGTAATTAAATAAGTATTACTGTAAAAATTATGCTATAAAATTTTATTACGAAAAAAGAATGCATTCTTAGGTGAAAAAGATTTTATGACTACAGGACTAGGGGAGACAAAACCGTAACTGTTTGCTGTGAATTTTTACAGTTAGAATGAAAAACTCATTTACAGAATGGGAAAATTTTATTTTAAGAGAAAAAAAATATTTTCGTAAAACAAGGATCATTTATTAAGTCGTTAAATTTTTTTCTTATGAGCTTTGAAATTATTTGTATTCAGATTTTTTAATATGTATTATTTGTGTGTAGATGAACCGGGCCAGCCGGGTAAGCCGACCGCTAAGGACTGGGATCAGCATCATGTGGACCTGCAATGGACTGCACCACTGAGTGACGGTGGTTCTCCCATAACGAGTTACGTCATTGAAAAGAAAGACAAGTACAGCAGCAAGTGGCAGAGGGCTGTAGAGATTATAGGGGATTCATGCGAGGCTAGAATTCCGGATTTAATAGAAGGAATGGAATATAATTTTAGGGTGAGAGCTGTAAACAAAGCGGGTCCAGGTGAAGCCAGCATTGCAAGCGATCCTGTTACAGCTAAGATTCGATACTGTAAGTTCACTCATTTCTTAAAATCGAGACAATGTATTGGAAACAATTTATTTATTTTGTTTTATGGACCGTTTTTTAGTCCAGTAGAAATCCTAAGATGACGGGTGGGTTTCACTTTTTTATTGTTTTATTTTTCCTAATTTAAATCTCTAAAACGAGCTAGAGCTAAAAAAATTTGTAATGCTAAGTGGAAAAGAAAAAGAATAAAATAGTACTTTTTTTTTATCTAAAGAGGGAAGAAAAAAAGGGATGGATATTTGGAATGATATCATATCTTTTTGACAATAGAAATTTCTTTAAAATTGAATTCTTTTTAATAAATTAAGAGTGATGGGATTCGAGAAATGTTTAAAGCTAATGTTAAAAACTTTAAATGCTTAAAACTTTTCTCTCAACCTTAAAGAAGACTCCCTTATAAACCAATTGGGTTAAAAGTATTCGCGAAAATATTTCTAGAGACTCTTAGCGGGGCAGCGAAGATCGCGTCTGATACTTTTTTTCAAAATTCCGAGTGATTGAATGAAAAATTGAGTAGTTCAAAAAGATAAAAATTATTTCAATTTTTGTAGTTTATAGTGTTATTAAAACTACGCGGGGAATATATCTGAGATTTAAAAAAAGCTTAATTTTTTTTAAATAAAAATTTTCGAAGTCTCATTTTTCACCTGTTATTAACGAAACTTATTTTTAAAATCCCAAAAATTTATTTTAAAAAAATGCATATTTTGAAAAATAAGATTGTCATATAATCTGCCTTCATCAAAAAAATGTATAATTTTAATGCCTGAAATGAACTTTAGTACTTCTGTAAATTAATACAAAGTTTTTATAACCATCGTTGAACAACCGACTCAACTTTAGGTTTACGATAACCAATCTTCAACTCCATAGTCTTACAATTTTGAACCCAATCCAGAAAACAAGGGACATCCTCGATCAAGTATTGGGAGAAATATGTCTCCCTGGAGGACTTTTTGATGGAACAAACCACCATTTGTGTTACAAGGAGAGGGAAACCATGAAAACCACACGCGGTTAGCTTGACGGCAAAGAACCTCATGATCCGTCTACCATTGAGAATATTTTACGTCAGCACTGTCGTCGGAATTTGAATCAACCAGCCATACCTGGGATTCGAACCCGGTTCTCCTCATTGAAAGGCAAGCGCTCTATCCCCTGAGCCCCCATGACTCTAATAATGCAAAGTTTTAAAAAACAAACTGCTCTTCATTCTGTATAAGGCGAGAAAATATTTAATGAGCTCTTTTGAGGGAAAGAAAATAAAACTCTTTGCGGTGCCTTCTTTACCCTAAATGTATTCCATCAGATAGTAAATTCTGTGTCATTTTGTAAATCTTTTTCTATTTTGCTTCTTAAGTAAAGGTTAAATATCTAGAAGTCAATATTTATATTGTAAATTTGTCTTAAAAATTTAATTTATTATTTTTCTCTTTGTAGCTTCATATTTTCTAAAAACAAATAAAAATATAAAATAAATTTTTATGAAATTTAAAAAAAAAGATCTTCTCTGCAACGGTTATGCTTAATTAATAATTCCTTTGTTTTCTGTTATGCGTACCATCCTGACTTTATTAGAAGAATTGGATTTCTGTGTAGGAGATATAATTTGTCTAAAGTAAGAACTCCCCTGACCATTTGTCTGGATCAGTGACTGATCTAACTATTTCAAGTAGGGGTGTCGGATCACTCTTTGGTTCTGATTTAGGGAATAAGGTATAATCTCTTTCTGAGTTCTAGTCCTAGAATGAAGAGAAGCTTCCCTGAAATGAGCGGGTCTTGTTTACAAACCTAAGGAGGGGAAATTGAAATTAAAATAATTGTATTTCATTTCATTTCAGTGTGTCCAAAGATTGACAGAAATACGATAAAGGATGTGACGATTCACGCGAGTCAGAGTGTGAAGCTTGACGTGAAAATGATTGGAGAACCTCCACCCAAAAAGATTTGGATGTTGGGTAATATTGTGATGAAAGATGGAGGAAAGATTAATATTGAAAACGAACCCTACCGCACCAAACTCTGTTTCATTAACTGTGATAAAAGGGATTCCGGAACTTATAAGATCAAAGCAGAAAACAGTGTCGGAAGTGACGAAGCGACCATTCAACTCACTGTGTTAGGTGAGTATATTTAACAATTTATTAATAAACGTTTAAATTAATTTAGAAGATCTTAACGCAACACTAGCTGATGAGGAAGTGAAACTTCACGAACGGGAAATTCCCGATTCGTTTGTGCATAAGTGATACATGATAGTTTGTTCGTCTCCTCTAAAAATGGCAATTTCAAAATGAAGTATCTTAAGCCTTTGTGATCTTCTCGGTTGAGAAATTGAAGATGGAGTACTTCTTGTCAAAAGTTGGAGAGGGTTGGTGAGTTTTCTGTGATAATTTAACTAGTATTTTTAGATATCTCCACCGGGATCAGTGGATGCAGGGGAAATATCAGCGGTGCCGAGTTTCACTGCTAAACTGCGAACTGTCTTATCCGAGTTCTGGTCCTCAGCTGGTGCTTCTATAAAATGGACCTTGCGCATCAACTGAGCTACATCACTGTTCCATCGAGTGAATAAAAGCCACTTTAGTAAAAGATACGATCTGGGAAAGTATACGTGCTATTCTTAATCCAGCCCTTCTAGTTCTCTTCGGTCATATTGGGAGCCTATTTTGCTAGATATATCTAGCAGATTTCTGCACGGAGAGTGTATGTATGTAGCGCTCTACTAAATGGTTTGGAAGGGCCTTGCTTCGTAAAAACGTTTGGAACTTTTGAAAAGAGAATTGCGTGTCGGAAACTGTAGGCAGTCCATATCCAGTGTCGGGTACTGTCCTGCACGGCTGTTTTGCATCTTGAATGGGCGTCAACAATGAGTAGAAATATCCGTTCAAATAGAGGTCCGACGAAATCAATCTGCACTCCATGAATTGTCCTACCTTTAGCAGTCTTCACGAATAAAAGCTATTGAATCACTCTTCCAACCTTAAATCGAGTCAGTTTCGTTTTGATACGAAGGATTGACTTTTCACATTTATTCATTATAATTTACCCAATCGTCGCTAGTGTGCGTGCTGTTCCTCGACATGGGAATTTAGAAGTAAACACTCTTATGTTTAACAAGCACCATTTATTAATAATGAACAGCACTTAATTTAGAATATGGAAGATGCGTCTTAACGCAATACCACAGCTGGTGAAACTACCCGAGCAAGAAGAGATTCGGTTGCGCATGCGTGAAACGACAGTTCGTACCCATAGCCTTGAACGGCTAAGTATATCACAGTGAGCCTACAAAAAAGCGATCTCTTTCTATTAGTTATGAATGCTGTAGTCAGTACTATCGTCGAAAATTCACTTAATTCTGTGACGCAGGCAGATTATTATTGTAAAAATGTAGCTTCATTTAACACATATCAAAAATAATTTGAAATTTTTACGATCTGCACAAAAAAATTCGTTTTTTGAACTTAATTTCAATTTCATACAATCATACTTTAAATTTGGCCAAAACAGATTGAATAAAAAAAAGGAAAAAACAGATGCAGAGTATTTTATAATAGTTTTAAAATAAACTCTGTGAAGGAAGATTATTGTGTCTTCAAATGATTCTCTTACTTTAAAGGCAGAAGAGAACCAGGAAAAAAATGTGTGACTTTCAAGGAAAAGAATTAATAGTTCTGTCTCGGTCCCTGCCCAAACTATAAGATTTGATGTAAAATCTTAATTATCAGTTGATACTATGCAGCATTATTGTTTGGACGCCACTGAAACTTTGTTTATGTTCATTTGATTAACATTCTAATGCCATACCTGAAAAATAAATACAAATGGGAAGTAGAAAAATCTCATTACATCTAAAAGTATTGCCTATAACCTCGTGCAAAACATGTCATTGTATGAAAACTACAGAGCGTCGAATATTTTGATCTGATTATTATAATATACTAATATAATACCTGATGTAGTAAATATTCCGTATTTGTATAATACATCGTTTCATTTATTTAAATGCCGAATTTATATTACCTATCGTCTCATTTAACCCATTGATACACTACCGTAAGCAAGTGCAAACCGGTTTCAGTCGCGTGAAAGCAATAAATATCACCTAATAATCAAGATTTTACATAGAATCCTATAGTGCGTCTCATAATTTGGCCTGTAGGTCAGTGTGAGTCAACCAATCGGCAGACTTCATTGCACCCTTTATTAGAAATATGCCCTCTCCTGTTACCATAGCTGCTTTTTAGTCTGTAGGTATTCTCATCAAAGCCACACTGAAAGTTTTTTTTATCGGTATTAATTTTTTAGAGTGTTCCTTATTTTTCATAAAGAAGGTGAAATCTTTTCCTTTATATTTACATATTTTCAGGAGTTTCAAGCTTATCTCTATTTCTTGTTATCCTCAGATTTAAAAAAAAAAAAAAAACGAGTTGTCTAAATAATAACCCAAATGAATAACATAAGATGTGTTTGTATTATTACAGATCGCCCGGCTTAACAGAATAATCACCCAAATGAATAACATAAGATGTGTTTGTATTATTACAGATCGCCCGGCTTAACAGAATAATCACCCAAATGAATAACATAAGATGTGTTTGTATTATTACAGATCGCCCGGCTTAACAGAATAATCACCCAAATGAATAACATAAGATGTGTTTGTATTATTACAGATCGCCCGGCTTAACAGAATAATCACCCAAATGAATAACATAAGATGTGTTTGTATTATTACAGATCGCCCGGCTTAACAGAATAATCACCCAAATGAATAACATAAGATGTGTTTGTATTATTACAGATCGCCCGGCTTAACAGAATAATCACCCAAATGAATAACATAAGATGTGTTTGTATTATTACAGATCGCCCGGGAGCCCCTAAAGGTCCCCTCGAAGTGAGTGGTGTCCACGCTGAAGGCTGCAAACTGAAATGGAATCCTCCGGAGGAAGACGGGGGTGTGCCAGTGGAACATTATGCCGTTGAAAAGATGGACACTGCCACTGGACGGTGGGTTCCCGTCGGAAGAACTCTCGATCCAGAAATTCAAGTCGGGAATCTCGAACCGGGTGAGTCCTCAAAAAAAAACTTTTAAGGATCTTGATTATTTGAAAGTTTAGTACCAAAACGAAAGCAAACTTCATGAAAGTTTATTTTGATGAATGTTTTAAAAAATAATGTTACGTAACAAGCTATATTAAGAAACAGTCCCTTTTTTCATAAAAAAACACATTTATTTTGAAACGACACATAAGGTAACAAAATGAAAGTAATCATAACGGGTTGGTAATAATCTTGCAAAACAAAATATGGAAAACCCGTAATGGGTTAGCATAAACCTCAAATTCCAAAAACTCTATCTTCTCAAAAATCAACTACTCTCTGATAGATGCTCCATCAGAATCTCGCGCTTTTAATTTTAATGTATCTCGTTACATGTTTTGTTTCTTTTATTCACGCTTTTGCCAGCCAGATACTTTTTAAATATTTCCAGACTTTATAATATTATTTATGAAATGCCGATAGGTGTACTCTATTCGCGATCGCAACGCTCGAGTACGCCCTCTAGCGGGAGCCTGAAAATATCGGGCATTAGTTCCCTCATAACCATTGGCAATGACGGAGGCCATTTTCTTAGCTGCAAATAAGAAGCAAAATTTCCCTTAGGAAAAGGTAGAAGAACTTGAAAAAACTAACCAGAGCATGCCAAACATTGAAGCAGAACACGCCAAGCATTTGAGGAACAATTTCTCAATAATTTTTAGCTTTCTATTATCAACAACAATACTTCCAATTTCATGATCACTTGCTGTTACAGATGTGTGTATTACGGTAAAATAATTGTTTCTGTTTTCAATTCATTACAAATTAAAGTGAAGTCAATATTGCTTTCGTCATTCCAATGAATAAAGTGAATTCAGAACGTACAGAATTGTAATAGTTATTGAATATTCTTCTTTATAGAATAGTATATATTTCTGTATCTATATAATTCGGAAAACAACAATAAAGAATCATCCGAACTACTTGAAATAGTTTCATTTGTGCTGATTATTAATAAATTTTTATCGTTTTCTTAGTAAATATTTTTTAGTTTTGAAAGAATAATTTCAACTAGAATTCAGCTATTCTGTTTTTTAAGCTACATATTCAAATTCTTATCGAGATCTTACAATTATAAAATTTCTATGTATGGTATGTTATCTAAAAGTAATGAAGGGATAATATATGCATATATTATTTGAAAATAAAATTTTCAAACGACGAACATTTCATTTGGAATTCTGCGGATTTATAAAACAGGTGAGTGTTACGATTTTTAAAAGAAAAAATTTGCTTGTAAAGATTTTTTTTCTTATTTGATGATACTTCTCTACAGAATGGTTTTTTACGTCTGATTAAGAACAATAAGGATATGAAAGTTTTTATTTCAATATGAAGAATTTTTAAAATCATTTTTTATCATAAGAACTCTTTATTTTACGTTTTTTAGTTTACAGTTTTTTGATAAAAATTGTTGTCAAAATACGTTTTTTGAAAAATTAAATGGTATAACATTATGTGTTTATGTATACTTCTTGTATATTCTAATGTTTGAAGTAATAAGATTCAGAAAAGTATAGAATAAAAAATTCGGTACTTACGTATTAACGCCACCGCCACTACAGATTTGGCGGTTTTTAAGTGCCGCCAATCTACACTTAAAATTTTTTCCACAGGTCATAAAATAAAACACTTTATTTGAAATCAAAGTAGTCAATCGGATTTCGGTGAAAAATGGGCCGATATAGAGTTTAGCATAGATTCAAAACAATCATATCGCCATGTGAACTCTGATAAATAAGATTCCAAATGAAATAACATTTCCAAAACTTGCGTTTACCAAGATAAAGTTTAATGTCATGAGAATTGGTACATTTTCGTTTTTACGGTAAAATATTTCGCTCCTGAAAAAATAAAATTGCATCTTGTTTTGTTATTGGCAAATCCCAAAGACGCATTTTCGTAGCACTAAAAAATGGCGTCAAAAAGATTTTTTTTGTTTTGTTTCGCAAGCATTCTTTATTTTACGTTTTTTAGTTTCTAAATAATGATTTTTATTGAAACTTAAAATTTTTTGATATAAATTGTTGTCATAAAACTTTGCTTACAAAATTAAATTACATAAAATTATGAGGCTTTATGTCCTACTTTTTGTTAATTTTAATGTTTGAAGTAATATGATTCTTAAAACTATGGAATGTAAAGTTTAAATGAGCATTTCATGTTATATCATGGGTTTTAACTCTAATAAGAATAACTCTAATAAGATACATATTTTTTTCTGTTTATTTACAAATATTTTTCTGATGTGTTTTGGATGTTCCTTCTCTAAAAAAAAAGATACCATTTTGTTTTCTTTTGCATAAGAAAGAATATCAAAAATTTTTCTTTTTTAAATTTAATAAGCCACAATAAAGAAGGAGCGTTACAATGCTACATGCTACATTAAAGACGTTTCCAGAGTAACTGAATGACTGTTCATATAGAAATCGCAGGTATTCGTCTCATGCCCCCTATAGTTCGTTGCGATCACGAATTTTGAAAATGAAATAAACTCTGGAACTAATGTCAAAATGACAAGGTTACGGAGTTGTTTACAAGGTTGGGTCAAAATTACAAGGTTACATTAGTAGTCGTAAGCCCAAAAATTGGGTTGGCTGTTCAACGACGGTTATAAAATAAGAAAAATTGTTTATCACCAGGGGTCTGTTTAGAAGACCCTTCAAAAAATGATTTATCTTTTAATCGGATCCTTCACTAATTTGTTTATCTTCATTATTGTTTTGTTAATCGAATAAACCTTTCCAGGGGGGGGGGAGGAAAGACAGATGTAAACGAATTAAATTTTGTCTTCGGCAGACGCTTCTTCCCATATTCGTCCGAAACGAATATTCTGCGTTTATCAGTATAGGCTAAATACCAAATACATGTAAGTAGCATGTCTAATTTAGTAGCAGCAATTGCTGTTCATTTTTCAAAAGTTAATTCTTTTCCTTATAATTTTACAGTGTTAAGCATAATCTCGTATGTCTTTACAATTTAAAAACTCCTTGAAAAAGTTTTATTGCAATAACAGGACCCTATTTGCACACATTCACAAAAGCCGGACCCTGGTTGAAAGAATGTGACTTAACGTTTATTTTATATTTACAAATGACGCGTAATTTTTTCACAATTTTACAAAAAAGGACCTTTCACAAAATGACTGGACAGGCCCCTGATCACTGATTGTTTATTTCATTTCAAAATCGGATACTATCAGATTAACTAATAAATTGCCATAATGAAGACAATATTCAACTATTTGCACTGTCAGGTGACTTTATATGTATCTTTTTTTTATCACAGGACATGAATATAAGTTCAGAGTGAAGGCCGTTAATGCAGAAGGAGAGTCTGATCCTTTGGATGCTTTCGAACCAGTTATTGCAAAGAATCCATACGGTAAGATTTGTTTGCAACTATTTTAAAAATACCTTTAAGAATTGGCAGACCCCAACAATAGCCTTTTTGACACCCAAGATCATCTCGTATGAGTATGTACGCATAAACTGTAGTTAAATGAAATTGCAATTATGGAACATGCATTTAGTAAAATGTAGTTTTACTATGGAATTATTCTGATGTTACATTTTAGTAATGATAATAATTTTAAAAAAGATTTTCAAAGGCTCTGAAAGAAAAATTAAGAAATAATTATGTGCAGTTTTTGAATGACAAGAGTTAATTTTCTAGATTCATTTTATTTTATAATGAGCCGCAAATTTTTTTTGTAATCTATTTTTTGCGTAAGCAAATGTTTCCAATTGACATCGAATAAATCACTGACTGTTTCCTTTAGAAATTCTTGTCACATATTTTGAGACATATAAAGAGGCATTGAGCAAAACACCCAATATTTTATTTCTTACTTTTTCAGTCACTGAAAAGTTGCTCTTTCAAACTGTTTTTTTTTTAATTTCATAATTATCTGTCTTAGAATTCGTTAATGAAATTATAAATATATATTTTTAATTATTCGTAATGAATAATTAAAAAAATGTATTGTATTTAAAACAGGATGGCCAAAAGCCTCTCTTTATTTATAGTTTGTCTGCGGTAAGGACTCCTCCCGCCACAAAGTCTGAGGTCGCCTACTGCTATGGAAACAAGAATAGCGCAGCGAGGGTGGCTTTTCTTCACTCTGGGGCTAACGCAATAGACCGGAGAAAAAGATTCCTCTCACGGACCAGAGCCAAAACCTGTCCTAAGCAGTGACCCCACACCCCTACCTAAAATAGTTATAACCTCGTTAGCATAGTCACCATTCAGACGAATGGTTAGGGGAGTTCTTACTTTAGACAAACTATAGAGATTAGGGTGAGGAAAGAAAACAACAAAATCACACCAAAAACGACGCTCGTCGCCTTTTAGAGGGAAAATCTCGCAGGTAATCCTCATCCCGTGTGTTACAAGGGATAAATCAATACATTTAATAGGCTAGAATACATTAAGAGAAGTTTCCCACAGGATTTCACATTTCTTCTGGGGAAAAACTTATAATAATAATTGCATTCGTTCGTCTAAAACTAGAATTAAAATACCGTATATGTATAAGGTACTTTATTTACCTCTCACTAGAGCTGCACACTGGGCTATGGGTGACGGTCTGGGAAACATACCTGAAGATGATCCGAATGTCTGTCATCGCAAGCAGAGGGGATGGCTCCCCTGCTTCGGTAGCCCTTCGAGCGAAGTATAGCACTTTGTGGTAGAACAGTTGAACGAGGACCTCCGCTCATACGCAGGAGGATCCAAGTGGTCACCCACCCGCTTACTGACAGCAGCCAGTGATGCTTGATTTCGGTGTTCTACTCTTTTCGATTGCGGGACGTATGTGTGTATGGTGTATAACAGAGTGTTATTATTGTTTCCACAGATCCCCCAGGACAACCCGGCACTCCAACCGTTAAAGACTGGGACAAGGATAGAGTGGAGCTCGCATGGGAATCCCCGAAGAAAGATGGTGGTTCGCCCATAACCGGTTACCTCATAGAGAAGAAGCGCAAGGGTTCCGTCCAGTGGACGAAAGCTGCCCTCTTGGACGATAATGTCAATTCCGGTAAAGCGACGGGGCTGGAGAACGGAGAAACATACCAATTCCGTGTGACGGCCATCAATGAAGCGGGACTGGGAACTCCCAGTGACGAAACGAAACCCATCCTCATCAAACCCAGAAGAAGTAGGTTCTGAATTGAAATGGAATTCAATTGAAGAGCATGTTTAAAGCAATTCATTTCCTACTACAGTAGGGAACCGATTATCCGGAACGATCGCTATTCCGGATAACTGATTTTTCCGGTTTTCTGAATCGCTACAAAAAGCCGTTTTTTTTAGTGTTAAACCCAACTAAAAAAAAAAAAAATATTTGGAAATAATCTTAAAAAGAAGAAAAAACGATGAAGTAATACAGTGATGATTATTTCTAATATGATGGCATGGTAAACATCTTTCAAAAAAGAAAGAAAAATCCTAAAATCTTATGAGGAAAAATTTTTTTTTAAAAAATGGCGGGAGAATTTATCGAATTTCGTTCCGGTTTTTTGGTTTTCCGGTTTTCTGATTTCCGGATAACGGGTTCTGTACTATATTAGTTTCACACTCTTCCTCTATCTTGCTCAATCGTTCATAAAATAATTTTTATTCATCCGATCAATACATTTTTGTCTAAACGTGTAGTGGAGGTGTCACTCGATGTTAATACAGCTTTTTCAAATATGAATTCATTCACTTAATTTGAATGCATTAGTTTTAGTTTTATGGGGAAGAAAAAAATATAATTATTTAATTAAAAAGTAACTAAAATAAAAAATTTATTTGTGAACCTAAAGGCCTGGTTTCTTAGGACAGGACGCCGTCAGCTGGAAATCAGCGCTAAGATCTGATTGGTCCATTTGTGAGTTTGATAGTATACGTCATCGAACGCTCATCTTGAACTGCAATTGCCGTCCAACTCAACTGCAGTTGGATTATAGCGTGACGTTAACCACAGAAGCAATGGCGGACAACATCCAACAGCACATTGAAATCAGCCAAGATTTTAATTTTGACATTAAACATAGCACTCTTCATTTAGCTCAACTATAATGTGTTTTTTCTTGGACAAAGTCATTATTTGTTCTCTAAAACACTGGTCGACAATAACAAAATCAATACAAATTCAAAATAACTATTTGTTTACGTTATTAACGCATGCGCAATGAGAGATAATGTCTGCGTTGGACCGACTGCTCACGCTGAGCTATCAAAGTATTTTTTTTGGTGTCAGCTCTACGCCAACTTTCCGCTCACGCCCAGATAAGGCGCTAGTCCTAAGAAACCAGGCCTTGAGCTAACAAACCAGCATTTTGTTGGCGTCAGCGGTACGTCAACGTCCCGCTGACGTCCAGATAAGGCGCTTGTCTTAAGAAACCAGACCTTAAGTAGGAATGGACTTTAATTTTTTTTCATATGTATTGCTTGTTGACTTAGAAAATAATAAAATGTTTTAGCTCTAGTGGAGGCAATGCTATCCGCTTTTTAACTGAAAGATCACTTGATTTAGATTTCTAAATTTCTGATGAACTGATTCATTTTTGATAATAAAACGCAAGAATTTTCAATATGGATTCCAGTTTATAAATTTATTTAAGTGCATTTTTAGTTTCTGATGAGCGTTGAAAAGAGTGAACTGAATTAAGCAAGCTCAAAATTTTCACGTAACTAATTTATAAATTTATCATCTTCAAAGACGTATGAGGTAGAACTGGGCAAAAGTAAATAGGCTGTCAAATGCCGTTTAAACATTTGCTTTGTGTTTTAAATAAAACATTAAAATGCGTATAAATTCGATTGACAGTTGTTATTTTGCTACTCTCTGTTTACATTATAGAAAAATAAATATTTCAAACATTTTTAATGATAATTCAATTTAAAAGATTTAAAAAGAAACATTGCTTTTTTCTTTCAGGTTGAAATAAACTTCAATAGTAATATATTGAAAAAAATGTGTGTTTTTTTTCCTTCCGCAATTTTCTTTTTTTGCTCCCCATTTTTTGTCATTGTATTGAAGATACCTTCTATACAACACCTGTAGCCAAATAGGAGAATTCTTCGCTATGGCTCTTCTGGATTTTTAAGGATACGGCCACAGTAGAACTGACGTGACTCATCAAATGTAACATCTCGTGTTGCACTAAAATAGTTTATTTTTTGTTATTATATTTTTTTACTGCTGTAGAGGCTTTTTATCATTATTAATTGCTTTTATCTATAAATATAATTATTTTTTATACTATAAATTTAATTTTTTTTAATCCCAAGTTTTCAGTGAAGGTTGTTCAACGAATGTCATATCTTTCATTGCATTAGACTGTAACAGAATCAGGGCTCCTCTACATCTTCTATATTCTTCTATTTTGGAGGGATTTTTCAGTTTTGATTCATTTTTTCATAGTATAGTCGGTCATTTTTCGATTATAAATTTAATTGGATTATTCATCTTGTAACATTTCATTTATTTAATATTATTTATTTTATTAATATGATTTCATATTGCCTTCATTTCGCATGCCTTCATCAAAAATTAAGATTTTCATTCTCATCAAAAAATAATAATTAAATATATAATTTAAAAACAAATAAATTGATAATGAAAATACATTATCTATTATTAAAAGTGAATGAATAATGCGATTAAATAACAGAAACATAATTTATAAGTAGGAATCCCTGAAACACGCGTGTATTAAAACTATAAATAAAATAATAATTAAAAAAAAGACTCAAATAATGAAGAAAATATACCTGACGTAAAAAAGAGGTAACATCTGAGTTTTTCTCTTGTTTTGAAGAAGAGCTTCCAATAAATGCACTCTTATTGGGATTAAATTTATAAACAGCTAAATGCATCCATTCATTAAATTTATAATTAATAATGATAATCCATACACTATAAAAACAAAAGAAAATCACATCTAGTGTATGTTGTGTTGTACTCACTTTCTACATATTGCAGTGGCTCCAAAAATTGACCGCCGCAATCTTATCTCCATCACCCTGAAAAACGGTCAAGCCTTCAGCTATGACGTTAAAATAAAAGGTGAGCCACCTCCCTCTGTTCAGTGGCTGTTGAAAGACAAGAAAGTGGAAGAGAGAATAGACCTCACTATAACGAACATTCCATACAACACGAAAATTGTCTGTGATAAAGCTCAACGCATCGATTCTGGAATCTATAGAATTGTGGCCACCAATGCACACGGAGAGGACAGAGCAGACGTCGAAGTCTCTGTACTCGGTAAGTCTTCTATTTAAAAAGCATTCCATTTAGGGTCACTTTGAATACAAATGTTCCCTACAAGTACATAATATATTTTTCGTTAGAATTTTTATGATTCAACAATTTATCAGAAAAATACTACTTCTTTCTCAGAAACTATTCATCCTTTTGTAGTGTGCCAAATAAAACTACATTCTTTGACATTATGTAAAAAATTTCATGCATTACAGTTCACTTTTTCGACTATTAATTTAAGAAATAATTATTAAAATTTTATTTTTTGGATCATACCCTGCAGTTTGGATAATTACCTATAGTTTGATCATTGTGTGCAAATGTGTTTTGCTTCACTTAAATTCTTGAGATGGTGAAATACGAAGAGAGTCCGAAATTAAGGGGTCGACATTTCTAAATGCTATCCCGGTCAAGCTATGGGGATTGTATTTCCGATTTTGTGACAACCCCCCTGAAAAGTATGTTTATGCACTAGTTCCCCTCGAACCATTGAGTCTCTATACGTAAATATTAGATTAGAAGTTATTCAGGGTGATTATTTTTTTTATCTTGCACACTCTAAAGGTAAAATTGACTATTAAGGAAACATCAGCGTTGATTGATACATTTTACGGATTTTTTTAAAGAAAAAATTTTAAAATTAAATATTTAGAAATCTAAAAAAAAAATTTAAACTCGTGATACATTTTTTGAAGAACTGCCTTACAAAATTGCGAAACAAAGATTTATTTAGTTGGGGCGACTTCTTTTGAATCAAAATATCGTATAAGAAGTTATAATTTTACGTGTATTCAATGAAAAGAGTTTACTCATTTAAAAACAAATAGTTAAAAAAAAAAAATCCCTGTGAAGAAAAAAAAAATTTTTAACATCTCATATAGAAAATACCTCGTTTTAAAAAATATTGCAAAATGTTAAAGTATGAATAGACTTTTCCATCTAACATTTTTGTGTGTTGATGGACAGCTAAACCTTCTAAGCCGGAAGGTCCTCTCATTGTGTCTGACGTCCATAAACACGGCTGCAAACTGAAATGGAATAAACCCGTGGACGACGGTGGTGAACCTTTAGAAGGATATGTGATAGAGAAAGAAGATCCGGAAACAGGACTTTGGATACCCGTGGCCAAGACTCACATACCTGAAGGCGAGGTGAACGGTCTCACTCCGGGAAAATCTTACAAGTTTCGCGTCAAAGCAGTCAACAAAGAGGGGGAGTCAGAACCTCTGGAGACTTTTGCCCCTGTTGTCGCCAAGGATCCCTTCGGTAATTAGACTCTCTTTTTAGAATTATTTTTTTAGGTCTGATTTAATTCAATTCTGTAAAAAGTATTTTCATTGTTAAACACTTCCTTAAATGAGGGTGATGAACGGTAAAAAAAAATAAACTGAAATGATTTTTTTACAAATGGATGAAATTGAAAATGTATAGCACTAACAAGGGAAACTAGGGAAGTGTGACTCGCCAATTTTTAAATAAATTAGTGGGATGTATGCCTTATGAGGAATAATTTTAGGGGGCAACATTCGTTTTGGCCCATAGAAGCTCCTGTGCGAGATAAAAAATAATTCAATATATAGAAAAATCGGTATTTTATTACTTCAATGCAGACTATTAGTTATTGTAATTGTCTCATATTCCAATTAATTTGTAATTATTTGGATAATTAATTAATTTGCAAGTTAATAAACTAATTAACATTCGTTTCGGCCCATAGAAGGTCCTGTGAGAGATAAAAAATAATTGAATATATAGAAAAATCGGTATTTTATCACTTCAATGCAGACTATTAGTTATTGTAATTGTCTCATAATCCAATTAATTTGTAATTAATTGGATAATTAATTAATTCGCTAATTGATAAATTAATCAGAAAATTAATTAATTATTAATAAATTGTTAATTAATTATTATTTAATTGATTTGCAATTACATACTCCAATTAATTTGGAAAGTTTTTTGGAAAAAAATTAAAAAAATTTGATGTAAATTTTTTTTTTAAATTCTGAAAAACTACAGATATATAAAATTTTCGAAATCAATTTTGACAATAAATATGCATTATATAGTACGTGAATGTACCACAAAATTAATTGGAGTATGAGACAATTACAATAACTAATAGTCTGCATTATAGTGATAAAATACCGATTTTTCTATATATTGAATTATTTTTTATCTCTCACAGAACCTTCTATGGGCTGAAACGAATGTTTCCCCCTAAAATTATTCCTCATAAGGCATACATCCCACTAGTTTATTTTAAAATTGGCGAGTCACACTTCCCTAGTTTCCCTTGTAAGTTGCCAGAATATTGACTACAACACACTTATTTTAAACACATATGCCGGACGCTTTCCTATATTGAGTTCTCTTTTTTAGTGTTTTCACGTTGCTCCTTTTATTTCCTTGTTTAGCTGTTTTTCTTAATGAAGAGTTACACACACGTATATGTGTCTAATTTTGTGACTATTCTTCGTTTATGTGATTTCTGACTCTAAATAATCAGTTGAACAAGAAAAATTGCGTAATTTAAAAAAGAAAAATAACACCTGTATTTTCTGTGGCGAGATAAGTTGAACGATATTTTTACCAACAATCTTGGTGACAAAAACTTATGACCCATATTTATGTGAGAATAGTCTAGAACCGAGCTGAGATTTCATCGCCAAACCGTTATAAATAGAAGTGTGCCTCGTCATGTGCTTGTCTACCTGTACTTGTGATCTGATCAGTTCATTGACTTTTGCTTTATTAAACTGTTACTTAGACGACTTTAACTGAATGCTGTAACTAGCTTATTTTTTGAAAGTTTCTATTAACACAATTTTAAAGTCTTCTTATTCGTCTGCAATCCAAACGAACACTTGTGCTCGGGTCAGAATCTGGATTGAATTGTGCAGCAGATCAATTTTAATTTTTATCTCGTCCCTCTATTTTTCTGATTTTAGTCTTTTTATAATCTATTTTTTACACTGTGTCTTAATGTTTACCTATTTACATATGGTGGTTTTCAGCAATTATTTTATACTTTTATGTATTTTTCGATCACTTATTTATTTGTTGTCCTCAATAAATCACCGACCATCGGCTAACGCACTGAAAGTTGGCGGTGCTGGGTTATTGAATTTTAAAATTGATTTGTTTATATTGTTTTTTTTTAAAATTCAGATTCTTGTTGTTGCCATCACTGTTTTGTCTTAATGCTAGAGGTGCGGCCTAGCCAATCTGGTCGGTGGGCCGGTTGTGTATGCCTAATGTTCTGCTTGTGATCTTCATTTTGGACTTGAGTTGTCTGCTCTGCATGCCCAATTGAGGGAGAGTCATAATAATTAATTTCTTATGAGAACAAAAAGGGCCCCACAGGTCTTTCTCGTTTTAAGTAATTCAGTGTTGATTAGGCACAGAATACACCGGTTATCGAGCTGCATTTCTTTCCAATTTCTCAATTCTTAATACTCTGGTTGCATTAAAACAGATACTTAAGAAAGCTTTAACTTTAGTTTAGATTCTCATTTGAGAGATATTGTGTATTATGTTTACTTCTTATTTTATTATTCGAGATCCACCCGGGGCTCCTGGCACTCCAGAACCAACGGACTGGAATAAAGATCACGTGGACTTAGCGTGGAAGGCTCCAGAGAGTGACGGGAATGCTGCCATTACCCACTACATCATTGAGAAGCGAGAGAAGGGATCTCAGAAGTGGGAGAAGGCTGCGGAGGTGTCTGGTGATCAGACAAAAGGTACCGCCCCTTTCTTAACAGAAGGAAAGGAGTACGAGTTCCGAGTGATCGCCTGCAACAAAGCTGGACCAGGTGAACCCAGCGAAGCATCCAAGACTGTCACTGCAAAACCACGTTTTCGTAAGTCTCTCTCACTCCTCCTTATATTTAGACATTTATCATCTATTGATTACCCATTGGCAAAATGGGTCTTGTTTTAGGTTTGATGGCGTGCTCTTCTTATTTGGACGTCATCACGCTTTTCAACTGTGTTCAAGAGTCATAGTAAACACTGCGCATGCGTCGTCCTGGCATGCGCTGATATGGCGACCACTGCTGTTTGATCATTTTTTTTAGAATTCTTTTTTTTTTTCACTTTTAATTTTGTTACGCATTACGTGGGTGAGTTTATTTTTGAGATATTGGGACCAGAGAGATCCCATACATACTTCTTGAGTTGTGAATAAAAGAGAATGTCATCATTTGAACGCTACTTTTGTTTTTATTGTTTCAATTAGGAATCAGAAATTCTAACTCACAGTTCAAACTGTACCGTTTGCAAGACTCATTCAGGTAAATATCACATATAAAGAGGATCCCAAAGGATAGAGTTGAAGCATGAAAAAAAAAACGATGCCGCGACCTAAACTTACCGAGGTTGAAAAGTCAAAGAACGTAGACTGGAGGGGGGAAAATGACACAACAACCGTTTTGCTAATGGGTGAACCTGTGATCGCCTTTCTGCTATTATTGCTTTTAATTGCATTTTATTTATTTCCTTATGCATTTCAGTTGCTCCTTTGATCGAAAGGAGATCATTAAACGACATAACAATAAAAGCTGGACAGACCATTAAATTCGACGTGAACGTGATGGGTGAGCCTCCTCCATCCAAAATCTGGACCATCAATGATGTTGAGATCAAAGCGATATCTGATCGTATAATGTTGACGAATGAGGATTATAACACAAAACTAGTGATAAGACAGGCGACGAGAGCGGAGAGTGGAAAATTCGTCTTGACGGCAACCAACAGTTCTGGAAGAGACTCGGCATACGTCATTGTCAATGTACAAGGTACTCCTCTTTTTACACTTTCTCTCTCATACAGAATTATATACAGAATAATATAGTCTCTATAGAAATTTTTTACAGTGTTTGGCGTATATGGAAAAAATGTCTTACCTGAAAATTGCCATTTCAAGGGAAAAAAAATTCATTTTTTTGCTAGTGTTATACGTTTTTTGCGCATAATAAAACAAATAGACTAGTTTTTCAAAAATTTTATTAACATTTAAAAAAAAAGTTGTCGAAACGGGTCGGAGATCTTCATTTTTTTCTTTAATACATAGCTTATTTTATATTCCGATTAGTACCTTTCACCGAAATTAATCACGCATCATTAGCATCAGTAATTGTATAACAGTTTTTTTTCCTTATTCCTAAACGATTTATTTTATTTATCAATGCATAACTTATTTTCTGTATTTCAAATATCATTGAATTTAAATTGTTTAGTTTAATTGAAATACGTTTTAAAAGCGTACTTATTTTTAAAAAAATGTAAACACGTAGTTCCCTATTACTTAAGGAATACTAATTTGATAATGTAGTTCACCTATGCTATCACGTTCTCTATGATCATTGAGTTTAACTGACAAAACGAATAAAAATAATTAAACTTTAAAAAATGTGCAAGAAACTGTTATTTTTTTAATTAAAGAGAGCCAGCAAACATTACTAAGGATAATGAAAAACGTTATTTTTTTAACATCCTTTTCGATCGAAATTTTGAAACTAACTTTAGGGGTTGAATTTATCACTTTCAGCTACTGTCCAAATGGTTCTTCAATTATAAAAGCTCATACTATTTTATTATTAATTTCTTCAGATAAACCATCGAAGCCAAAAGGTCCACTAGAAGTGTCCGATGTTCATAAAAATGGTTGCACATTGAAATGGAAGAAACCTGAGGATGATGGAGGGGTTCCACTAGATGGTTACTTAGTGGAAAAAATGGATGAAGAAACGGGAAAATGGGTTCCAGTTGGAAAGACTAAAGAGCCCGGTAAGTCTACTGCATTTCTTTTTAAATGTTTAAATATAAATTAAAAATTATTTCTTTTAAATATAAATTAAAAATAAATGTTTTAAGTAAATGTGAGTAAAATGTTTTAAAAACAAAATACAGCAAATTCATTGGCTGATTGTTTTTTAATTTAGTTATATAATGTAATTATTAAACAAGCAAAGAAAAAAGATAGAAACTTTTTTTAAAATCTTTTTTAAGACACATCATGCTTCTTACAATCCAAAGCATAAATGGAAAGCTCTTGTCTAAGTTTATACTTCGGTTTAATTTTCTCTGTTATCATGGTAAACAAATTTGTGTCGTATTATGATTTTATTCATTTTTGTAATATTTTCAAAATGCATTTTTTGTGTTTAAAAACAGTTTTAACTAAAAAATATTTAGAACTCATTTACTATAGTTTCGTCGCATTTCATTTTATTTATTGCTGCATTATGTTAATGAGTAAATTGCAGACTTAGTAGGCTAAAGAAAACGCCAGTACATTTTTTGTGAAGTATACATGACAGTCTACTTTTAAAAAAGGCAAGCTAAAAAAATATATAGATATGATTTTCTCAACTAAAGTACGATAACAACAAATTTTATTACAAACAAATAATAACATATGCTATTTTTAATTCCCAAGAGTTACTTTATTCTGAAAAAAAAAATTTCACAATTTTTATCTAGTAGAATTTTATTTGTAGAATGCTGAGCAACGCATAAGTTTGAGATCAATATTTAGGAAATATCAATGATACTGTACATTAAATAAAAATAATAAGTATTAACTAGTTTATATTTTTTATACCAATATTCATTTAAAAATTGCAATAGAGTTCGTGAATTCTTTAGTCAAATATTTTAAAGGTTTTTTTTAATAATTTTGAAACAAAAACACAATAACTATGTGTCTTAACATTTGTATTTAAAAGTAATTGAAATAAAAAGATATTTTATCAATTATCAAAATGTTTGAATGATTCAAATCGATTATTTTAAGAACTACCTTAATATTCGTAGAAAACAGGAAGCTCTAAACACACACAAATCAGAAATATCAGGACAAAAAACTTGAAATAACGGAGATATAGCAACGATATAATATTTTTAATCAAGAAAATCACAAGTTTCAGGGCAACTACTAACTGTGATATTATTTAAAAGCTCTATCATACAAAAGTAAAAAAGTAGTTTGTTTTATTTATTATTTAACATTTAATACTAAAACTTATGTTTACTGTTTTATATGCAACCGATGTTATTTTTGTATCTTTTCATCATTGAATTGTTTTCAAATATTTTTAATTATTATGAATACATAATTCGTACGATATATTGCTTTAAATATATTAAAATTTGTATTGATTCAACTGATAAAAATACTAAATTTAATTTTTTTTTGTAATTACTGATATTGTAAACAGCTAAATAATAAATATATTGCGTTTTAATATTACAGATACCAAGAAAAGAATTAACTCTTCAACATTCATCACTAAAATAAAATTTAAATGTATATTTGCAAGTTAAGCGGAGTTGTAAAGTAATCTCAAAAATATTCAGTTCTTCGTTATTATGTTATCCTATTTAAGGAACAGAAGTGATATGTTTGAATTGTTATTGAATGTATTAATAGTGAAATGGAATAGTTAAATACTATGATGTTTAGTTCATTTCAATTAAATGCTTCAAATATTATTCGACATGGTGTCTTAAAAAAACTTTCCATGCATAGAAATGTAGGTTCGTAGAAACGCTTAAAAGGACGCCATAACACGGGAGAAACTTTTCGTCATAAATTCTCTCCTTAACTCATTTAAAATTTGAAGTATAGAAAAAGTGAGTTCCGACATACCTGGAATAAGCTATCAAGTTTCAAACAGAGAAGGGGAATTTTTTAAATATCAAAATGAAAATACATTTTGTGAAGATAACTTAAGATGACGCAATAGAGTAGTTCTCTTCCAATCATTTGCTTGCATTTTGATAGTTTGAATGTTTTTTTTTCGGCAATTGAAACTTTGTGGCATTGACCTCAACTTACCTTTTTTTTTCTTTTAAATTAGTAATGGAGATAAAAGAAAATTTGCGACGCAAAGTTTCTCTCGTGGTATAGCATCCTTTTAAAGTAGGATTCAACGCTCAAAACAAACACACCTCGTTTCCTACCATTGCTGTAATGAATCTTTTCTTTCGGAAAACGCTGATTTCAAAGTTCTTAATCAAGCTGTAAATAAAATTAATTCTAAATTTTCATTTATAAAACAAGTATTATTCGAAGTGTGTGAATTATGCAGACAAAATGATTCAAAACCAAAGGAGATAATTTGTGTTGTAGGTATGGATGTGGCTGGATTGGTGGCTGGCAAAAAATACAAGTTCCGCGTCAGAGCCTTAAATAAGGAAGGAGAATCTGAACCTCTGGAAACATCGGACAGTATCACTGCAAAAAATCCATTCGGTATGTGTTTTGTAATCCTATTTCCCAACTTCTTTTTCAGTTTAAAAAGACAATTCTATTTAAATCATTTGCATGATGTTGTGAATTCACCCTATTTCATTAAATGTCATTCATTGGAATTAAATCCAAAATTAGAATGAAATGTATTTTTAGATTAAAACTTAAGTGGGATCCTTAACACGGGGTGTCTCGCTTCTATTTTACAAAACTATTTTACTTCTTTACAATAAAAGAAGAAAAAAAATGATGCTGAACATCCTTAGGAATTATCCTTTAACTTAGTTAAGGTTAACATATCACTAGATGACGGAAAATATAAAAACAGGAAATCTGAGTCTTTACAAAATTATCTTGAATCTTTTAAGTACTTAGAACCTTATATGTATCGATAAAAATTGAATAAAGATCCAAAATTTTAATAAAAAAACTATAAATATATTAATAAGGCAAGAAATAAATAATTCAGGTTTCACAATTTACCCGTTCTCATCATTGTTTTTTTTCTAAACAGTCGTTCCACAAAAAAAGGAACATTTAAAAATTTTGTAAACAAAATTTACAACTAAGAATGTCGTTATGAAAGGACGATCTACAAAAACAAATTGAATTAAAGTAACTTCAAACGAATATATGAGGACTCATTAAAGGATATTTGTAATAACTCTTATAGAATAGAAACAAAAAAAAAGCAAATTCATAAAAATCTCTTTCGACTCCACAGATGAGTTTATGGCGGATCAAACTGCGTGAAAACATAAACAGTTATTATTCTCAAACAAATTATCGAATGTTAAATACTTCCTGTACGCCTTTCTGCATTTCACCGAACTTTCTAAAGAACAGTTTTTTTGGTTGTATGCTTTTAATGCAGCGAAGAATATATAATATAAAGAAGAAGAAAAAAATTAAATTGCTGTAACTTTCAAACAAATCACAATTTTAAAGAAAAAAATTCTCGTATTTATTTTTTAATTACAGAGATGCCAACTGCTCCGGACACGCCGAAACAATTAAATAAACGGTAAATAACTACAAAGCAAATTTTGAAATTAATTGACTATTTTTGCTTGCTTTTTAAAAGGTTTAGAATGACATGAGTAGTGAAAAGTGGTAAATTATATAAACCTACGAATTATTTAGAAATAGTGGTGAATAAAAATCTACTAAATTGAATTTATTAAATCAAGAATCACAATTGATAAACTACCACTTTAAAATATACTAGTGGGCTGTGCCCCCTGCTCGCTAACGCTCGCCAACCCCCGAAAATTGCTACGCAATCTTATATAGTTTGCTTCGCAAACCAAGCTCGCTTCACTCGCTACTAACTTAGGTACATTGCAAATGCACAAAATTCTAAGAATTCAAAACAATCATTCAAATCCATATAACAACTTTTTTTTTAAAAAAAAAATTACATCTTTTTAGTAAATACTAAGTCATTAAAATAAATTTGAATTCAAATAAATGACATGTAATTCGTTAAACCTATTAGAAATGTGCTATAGTATAAAATCTTAAGACAAAATTTCTAAAACTGATATCTCTTTAAAAAGGTTAAAATTTTGGCTATAATTAAGTCTATTAAAAATTTAAATAAGAGAAATTGCAATGGAAAAACCCTGCATAAACAAAACATTGAATTTCGGAAGAAATCTCGTTTGGTGAGAATGCTCTCTCTTGTCAAAAATACAAAATAAACTGACCTCAAATAAAACTACAAGGACTTCGAATCAAATAATTAAGGAAACTACTATCACGTTTAATATAAAAGGAAGATTTATTAACTAAACAATAAAATTACACCATCGCAGTTCCAAAAAACAAATCTCACACTCACTCAAAAAAACAATTTACCTTCTAATTAGTCTCCATAGCAACCACAAAACTCTTCTAGTTACCATCTATAAACTGATATATAATAAATAAATTATTTAACAAAAAATACGATGCGCATAAGCACATAATATTTTACACTCTGGTTATTTCCGTTTCCGTTTTTAGAAGCGCTATATGTTGAGCCACCCAATCTAGATTTGGCATGTGACATTTTTAGCGGCAATTATTGGTTGATTTTCCAGCGTTGCCATTCGGAGAGTTGTAATGAGGCTTTTTTTTATCGCCGTGTAAGAGAAATATATATATAGATACTTGCTGTCCGGAGCAAATTTGCATCTCTGTAATTAAATATGGCCCTTACATCATCTCAAATTTCAGCCTGCAGTTGTGTTCTGTAAAGCCCCCGTACCATATTTTTAACAAGCTCAACAGTAAATGCAACAAGTAAATGTAACAAGCTTAACAGTCAGATATTTTATTCGTATTTTTTAATTTCTAAGTCTAATAGTTTTTACTCAGTAAAATACTCTCAAAACAACGCTTTTTTCATTTGATACTGATTGTTAGTATTAGGTATGAGATTCTTACTCCAATCCGGATTTCCATTTTTCTGATTTTTTAAAGATTTTTGTTGAATTTTTTCAATGATAGATTTGAAGTCTAGTGCACAAAATTGCTTCAAAATGTTTTACTTTAAGGACTTCATAAATCTGAGTGAACAATTGAGTCTGGATTGAAACAGCTCTGTATTTAATCAGCACATTTCAATTACAGATGAACCAGGCAAACCGGGTAATTTAGAAGTGACGGATTGGGACAAGGACCACATTGACCTCAAGTGGATTCCCCCTGAAAGTGACGGGGGATCTCCCATCTCTTCCTACTTAGTGGAAGTGAAAGATAAACTGGGAAATTGGGAGAAGGCGATGGAAGTGCCTGCTGACCAGACTACGGCTTCTGTACCAGATTTGGTGCAGGGTCAGAAGTACGAGTTCAGAGTGAAGGCGGTCAACAAAGCTGGACCAGGAGAGCCCAGTAATGCAACACCACCCGTCACAGCAAAGCCTAGAAAACGTAAGATCATTCTGGCGATTTAAAATAAAAAAAGTAGACATTTTACTTACCTTTTTGAAAATCCTAGCTATAAAGCTATCAAATTTAGTTTTCAGGAGGAGCTCCCTATTTGTTAACTCGTTCAATAGAATGGCTCTATAATTTATGTGCTCTTTCAATTTTAGCTTTCGTTGAATACTACTACTAAACAGAGCAGAGGAGGTGGAATGTATGAAATTGATATTATCATAAAGTTTAGATTCTCTTAAACAAAACTATAAATAGTAATCTGTTTCAATAGTAAGGACATGGTGCGTAGAGTTTTTTTTAAAAATCCCTTTATGGTGCTTTTTTCATTCGGTGTTTTTGAAAAGTGCTTCATTTTCCTTTTTCGAAAATGAAAGTTTTTTTCCCCTTACCATGTCTATTTTCTCCACTCATACTATGCAAACGCGTGCTTTTTCATATTGTTCTATTCAACGTTTTTACGATTCATTCAAACACGACGCATTTTGGCATTCCGTCTGTCTATAGGGTATGACCATCATTTTACATGTTTGATGAAATACTTGCGGGTCTACATGCGAGTATAATGAGCTGGGTTCACTGAGATTCTTGCACTCCCATGTGCAATTCTGCCGCATTTTGTAAATTTCAGGCTTCCACAGCCTGATATCGAACCTTTCGATCTTTTTTATAATAGCTAGTATAATCTAGAAAAGAGTTCTTTGTCAGAAACTGGTTATTTTATCTTGATCAAGTAAAGCCTTTGAAAATTGTTTTGCATTTTGTTAATATATAGAGTGCTTAAAAATATTTTTGAATGCTTAAAAATATTTTTGAATGCTTAAAAAGCACTTAAAAGGTGCTTATTTTTTGTTGAAAGATTTGGCTGCGCACCCTGAAAGAGTTTTGTCGTAAATGTTTCATATCCACTTTTAATACCATAAAATGAGTCGTAATTTTTTTTTAAAAAAATATCTTATACAAATTTTTAATTTATTATTATTAATTTAAATGAAAATTTGACTGATTACTTAACTGATGTGATTGATTACTTAACTGATACTTTAAATGTCTTATTCTGTGTTTTTTAAATAGTTGCACCCAAAATCGATCGTTCCACCTTAAACAAAATTCGTGTCAAGGCTGGAAAGACGTTCCACTTCGAAGCGAGCGTCATCGGTGAACCCCCTCCCACCCTGCAGTGGTCCCTCAGAGACAATACCCTCCAACCCAGTGAACACATTAAAATTAGCAATGAAGAGTACAGCACGAAATTAACGGTCAGGAAATGTAGGAGAGATGACAATGGCATCTACACATTGCTGGCCTTCAATGAACACGGAAAAGATGAAGCACAGGTTGAAGCACTTGTCTATGGTAATTCTTCTTTTATTCATTATTTTTTTGTTTAAGGTGGCAAGGTTTAATAATGCTGACTCAGGGCAGGTCTGTGTTTTTATTAAATCAAAAAATTCTGATCAGTTTCATTGAAAGTTAGAACTTTTATAAATACAGTCGGACCTCTATTTAACCAGGTCACTAAATCCCGATAATAAGTTTGTTATATGGAAAATTCGCTGAAGAGAAAATCACCTTTTGAAATGCTTGAATAACACAAAACAGATTTTAAATTCATAGACACAAAAGTTTATGTATAAAATGATAGCTGCATTTATTATAAAAGTAATTTCAAACATACATTATCTTACGCGTTCTTAAATGTAATTGCTACTGATAAAATCTGTTTTGTCTGAGTTTTTCGTTTGAAATGCAAACAAGAAGGGAATGAAGTGGCTGCGACAATCCATTCAAGGTCATTTCCCCCATAAAACTTTTTTTGAAATGTTCTAGAATATTTTGGAAAATAGGGAAAGTGGATCTGAAATAAAAGTTCGTTCAATGGAGAATTCACTTCGCTATTTGGAAGTTATTTTACGAAGAAATTTCCAAAATGTTCTGGGTTCCTCGAAAAAAATTCGCGAAATAGAGCAATTCGCAAAATGGAAGTTCGTTAAATAGAAGTCTGACTGTATATTTATTAATTATAAGTGTGCCAGATATTGGGTCTATTCATATTTGTAATCATTCTGTAGACAAGCCCTCTCCTCCTGGTGGTCCTTTGAAAGTGGAAGATGTGACAGCAGATGGGTGTATGTTGTCATGGAAACCTCCTTCAGATGACGGTGGTCAACCCTTAGAACATTATGTCATCGAGAAAATGGACGAGGACACCGGTGTGTGGACTTCTCTGGGTGAAACTCCCCAGACAGAACTCAAGGTAGAGCTCTCCTCTTGCAATTTAGAACTACGACAGTCACCATTTTTTAAAGTTTTTTCAAATGTATTTCAATAGAAAACACTTAAATTTACTAAATAATTAACTGATTCACATTCACGGGCATTTTTTAGTGGTAACATGTGACCAATCCATTGTAAAAGCACGTTGAAAGCCATGGGGGTAACCGCCAAGATTAATTAGAAACACATAATTTTTTTAAAAATATTATTATCTTTACTAAAATGGTTTGAAGAAATGAATGCAGTGTAGAGCGCACAAAAATAGCTTTATATATACACAGAGATGCCAACTTGCTCCGGACAGCGAATAAATATTTTCAAGTGGTAGTTTATTGTGATTCTTGGTTTAATAAATTCAAATTTCAGTAGATTTTCATCCACCACTATTTCTATACAATTCGTAGGCTTATATGCTTTTTACAGATATGTCATGCTAAACTTTTAAATAGAAAAACAAGCAAAATCTGTCTAATATTTGCATATTTAGTTTGTAGTTATTTACCGTGTAACCAGACAGAGCAAGCCATGTAAAAATTAGCGCGGGCATTCAATGTGTTAATAGTCCTGAAAGCTCATGATAAAGTAACACGAATATACTTATACTAGCATTCACTTAACGCAAGAGAAAATCCTTTATTGTCTGCCACTTAACGAAGGAAAGTGAAATATAATCATCAATTTGTGATACAAATTTTCGTACTTTTGTTATCTTTAATGAATCAAAACATAGAAATGTGGTTATGGCAAAGGAAAAATAGTATGGTAGGATTACAAGAAAAATATCAACCTTTATTTTCACCAGCGCACGTTTTTAAAGTTTTACCGTAATATTCATTTATAATAAACTTATTCGTAATTTCTGTTTTGGCCTGTGACTTTAATATAAATATGAATAGTGTGAGACTGAAAAGAATTGACTGATGTATTTTGAATGTCTGAAATTGAAAACAAATTCAACCCAATGGCGGACAATGGATGCATTTTTTCCACCCACGACATCAAATGCGTTTATGAAATTCCATTCAGCTATTGGATACAAAAAATTGACCAAATGCTTAACCGGTGACTACAACCACGCCTTTCGCCTCGTCTTCAGACAACAAAAAAAGTTTACTCATAAAAATTGAGGAGTATTAGAGAAAACTTTTAAAATAAGCTGTTGATTTAAATGAAAATAAATTTTAAAAAATAGTTTTTCTTAAATTGTATTCCAAAACTACTCAGTGAGTACCACGCAAGTATCCCGGGAACACTAATCATGCCCCCCACCCCCCGTCCTGAACTGAGACACATCTATCCCCAGAGTAAACTATTGTTTTGGCTCAATTCACCTGTATTTGGTGCCATAGGATTAAGGTCTGTAGTTGATAATAACATGTGTTTTTTCTCTCATTGGCATATCCAATTTACTGAAACTTTCGGTAAGCGCAATTTTTACAGGTACACAGTAAATAAGAATGGGTAATTATACAGTGTTGTTAATTTATACATGCCTGTTACATTGTTTATTGTTTTTTTAAGGAAAGGACTTGGTATTATGTTAGTAGCTATTTATTTAATACGAGGCGTGTCCAAAAAGTAAGAACAGTTTCCTTCTACTGCCACCACGGAGGTAGTGTCACAGTTTTCACACACGTTTCTGGTTGATCTAGTTTCTGGTGTTGATTGTTTCTCCGCTAACGTCATAACAGCCGGATTGTGTTGCGTTTTTATGCGTCAGGGAACATTCAAAGAGCTTAAGACTATTGCCGACTTGCCAAATATTAAACTGTGTTTTGTACTGCTTTGCAAAGAATATTATGTCAGCAGAAATCTTTCGTCAACTTGTTAGGATTTTATTTTATAACCTTCGTTGAACAGCAGACCCAATGTTTGTTTTTACGACTACCAATTTTCAAGTCTTGTCATTTTGAACCCTATCCAGATGACAAGGGAACTCTCGGATTAAGTATTGGGCGAAATTTTGATGCAACTCACCAGCATTTGTGTTTCATGGAGAGGAAGATCACGAGAATTTCCCACGGTTATCCTGATGGTGAGGGGACTTCTAAGCCATGATTCGTTGACCACTGAATATATTTCACGTCACCACTGTGGTCGGTGCGAGCTGGATACAGATTCGCATTGACCAGCCATAATTGGGATTCGAACCCGGTTCACCGCATTGAAGGGCGAGCGCTCTATCCCCTAAGCCATCGCGGCTCAACTTGTTAGGATTGGTGGGGGGGGTGGAGTATAATGAGTGATAAAATGATGTGGTTAAACAAACTAATGATGGGCGCACCCATGTGAATGATGGCGACTCTCTCTGCCTTCAATGGCTGCAAAATGAATGAAAACATTGAGTCACAATAAGACGCTTTGTGATAGAGTTTACATTAGATTGTCATAAGAACTGTAGGTCGGTGCAAGCCGGAATTCGTATTGACCCGCTGAGATTCGATCCCGCTTCACCTCCTTGGAAGGCGAATGCTCTATCACCTGAGCTATCACACGGCTCTGAAAACAAAAAGACGCTTTTTGAATTTCATAGATTTGTTTTGCATTAGACTGTTTTCATTATATCGTCATAAATCAATGATACAAAAAAAAGTTCAGCAGTGGCTGTCCCCACTGACTTTTTTTTAAAGAGGTTATTAACAGATTGGTTTCTTGCTAAGAACAAAAACAGTGTTCTAGTAGGATCTTTGGTGTAGGAATGCATTTCGAATTCAAATGAATAGGTAAAGCATTTTTTGTAGGAAGTAGAGTTTGGTGCACTGAAAAAGTAAACTTTGTATTTGCAGGTGAAGGGATTGCAGCCAGGTAAGAAATACAAGTTCCGAGTAAAAGCTGCCAACAGACAGGGAGAATCCCTTCCATTGGAAACAGATAAAGCTATTTTGGCCAAGAATCCCTTCGGTAGGTATTAAGAAGATGTCTTCGAATTTTTAAAACTTCAAATCTCATAACGTAAATTTATTACCACTTTAATAGCAAACTTGAAGTGTTGACTTTTAAAGTGTTTTCCTGAAAATGGACACATTACGAATCTATTGGGTTTCATTAGATGATTCTAAACCCTTTCGAAAAGACGACAGTGTCCCTTTTATAATTTTTCTGCTGCTCAACTGATGCACTTTGGTATTTTTACTTATAAAAAGTCATAGTTACTAAAAAGAATTTGTTAAATTATCAAAATCATTTGTACTAAAATTATAAATCCAAAAAAGTAGTTTAATTTTTTTTCATTCATAGTTGAAAATGTATCAATAATTGATTTTGTAAATTAAAGAAATTTCGTGGGTGCATAACTATATCTCTAAATAACTGCAAATGACTGAAAATGAGTCACATTTGAAAAGCAGAAAGGGACATTCCCGATCAAAACCATCCATTAATAAAATGTTATTTATAATGTTTTTCGCTTCTTTTAACTAAAATGAATACAAAATAATTTTAAGCATGTTTACTGAAATTCTGCCTTAAAAGATTAAAAGGAAGTTTGAAAACCGGAATGAAATGCTATTTTCTTAAATACTCATTTTGAGATGTGTCCCAAACCTGACATCTGAATATGTTGACTTCATTTGAATTGATTATGACTTCAGATGAGCCTGGAAAACCTGGAGCCCCGGAAATCGAAGATTACGATCGAGACTTCGTCAAACTGAAATGGACAGCTCCAGAAAATGATGGAGGATCTCCCATAACAGGTTATGTCATTGAAAAGAAGGACAAGCTTCTCAGGTTTCCGCTTTTTTGTCCATTTCATGCATGCAAAAGTGTGTGCTTTCAATGCAGATTGTAAACTGAATTTCTTTTTCACAGCCCCGATTGGACAGCTGTTCAGGAAGTACCGGCTGATCAGACGAGCGCCGTGATTCGGGACCTGATGGAAAATGGTGTTTATGAATTTCGAGTGAGAGCCATCAATAAAGGAGGTTCAGGTCAACCCAGTGATTCCACTGGACAGCACATTGCAAAACCAAAGAACTGTGAGTTTCTTTTTTTTTCGCTACTTTATTTAAACAATAGATTTTTTATCATCATGTCACGACTTGTTTTTATAACATGGTGCGTTTTTAAAAGCCCTTCAAGGTGCTATTTTTCATTGGAGGCTTTTAAATAGTGATTAATATACCCTTATTTAATATGAGATTTTTTTTTCTTCACCATGTTGATTTTTGCCACATGTTACGCAAAAGTGTGGTTTTCATATCATTCTATTCAACGTTTTCACAATTCATTCAGGTCAGATTTAGCTTACTCCAGTAATTAAACCATCCTCAAAAATATGGTTTAAAAAATACTAAATAATTTTGTTTTTGGAATGAAAGGCTGTTTTATCATTCAAATAAAAAGTGCATCGTAATAATTTTCAATAAAAATTATTCTTATCGTTTATTAGAAGGAGAAAAGAAATATTGAGTGGCCTCTAGGGTTTTTCCTAACAAAATTTTCAATTTTCGATTTTTTTTGACATAATATATATATATATATATATATATATATATATATATATATATATATATATATATATATATATATATATATATATATATATATATATATATATATATATATATATATATATTACCGATTATTATTCTGAAAAATTTGACACCAAGTATATGATATGTATTAACAAAGATTTAGCAAAAATATTGAAACCTATTCGCTAAAAACTGAAAAACTATTTTTTGAAAATCCATCACCTTTCCAAATAATTGCATCTTTTTTTCACCTGACGTACTTCCAACAAGTTAAAAGTGGCTTCATTCTTGATCGTGTTAGTTGTTTCACTTGTATTGATTACTATTCTTATACATCATTTTTCGACCTAATCATCCGATTGACATGAAATTTGAATATGATGTACATTATTTTGTACTTAAACGATGGTAAGAGAATAATGGCGCAGAAAGGAATATAAAGCTTAAAGTAGGGTATGGAATAAAAAAAGGCTTTATTTTACATATAGTGGCGTTACACATGATTGCCTGAAGAAGCGTAAGTACAACTGGCATATGTTCCCTAGTATGGGATATGCCCTCCCCTTACTGTAATTGTTGCTTGTCATCGTCTCTCCATGCTAAGCAGCATATTATCCAGGATTTCGTGGGGTAAACGTCTCCATTCCTCCTTTAATGCATCTTTCAGCTGATGGGTGTTACCAGGAGCATACTGTCGTGTCGCAAGACGTCTCCCTAATACATCCCACACATGCTCTGTGTGATTTAGATCTGGAGAGTAAGCTGGCCAATCCATTCGTGTGATATCTTCATTCTCCAGTAGCTCTTGAACATTAGCAGTACGGTGTGGCCGGGCATTGTCATCCATAAAAATGAAATCAGGTCCAATGGCCCCTCGGAACAGACGCTCATGGGGTAGGATTACCTCATTGCAGTAGCGGTCTCCAGTTACAGAACCTCGGTCGAAGATCTGAAGCTCAGTCCGCTCGTTCAACATAATGCCACCCCAGATTACAACTCCAGGACCACCGTAATGATCTCTTTCCGCGATGTTATTGGGATGAAATCGAGCTCCAGCCTCTCTCCTGATCAACTGACGTTGAGAATCGCTTGTAGCACTAAATCGACTCTCATCTGTGAAGAGGACACGACTCCATTGATGAGGTGTCTAGGTTTCGTGTTCTCTGCACCACTCTAAACGGTGCCGCCAATGGCCTACTTTTAAAGGTATACAGTGTTCAGGACGTCAAGCAAATAAGTCACCTTTGTGGAGGTGTCTGGCCACTGTAAATCTTAATACTTGTCGTCCTGTGACTGTGCACTGTTGCTGAAATATGGAGCTCGCTGACTGAAAACTGTTTCTTTTCGCCTGGAGGGCAATGTAACGGTCATCTCTTGGTGTTGTTTTCTTTGGACGGCCATCATCAACCTTCCGAACAGCTGTACCAGTAGTTTTAAAGGCATTCCAAGCACGAGAAATAACACTTTTGTTGATCCCGAACTCTTCGGCGACACTGGTCACACTACGCCCCTCCTCTAGCTTCCCAATCATTCTTCCTCTAGTAAAGTCGTCTAAATGATTTCTTGAAGACATGTTTCACAAAACAAATCACTTGCAGCGAATGTCTTTAACTACGGTGCTCTTCGTCCTTTTATCACAGCTTTGACCTGCGCGCGCCGACCCGCAAGGTTTACGTACACTTACATCACCTACGACGTTTTATTTCTAAAATTTGCATACAAATAATCTTTCTACGGAATTGCGTGCATATTATACTGCAATTTCATGGCTATCTTATACTTTGTTGGGGAGCTGTGGCCGAAAAACCACTTGTTGCTTAAGTTTTGCACACCAGTGTAATTATTTGTTTTCGGTGTTCTGCTTTTCTGTGCTCTAATTATCGAAACACTTCATAAATCGATGACATGAAAGGGGGGAAATAGTCACGTTGTGCTGTGAAGTCAGCGGAAATCAGAAAGAGTCTCTGTAGGTTCATTTTAAGCTTAATTTTGTTTATTTTATTTATTTATTTTTTTGCCCAAAATCAATTTCTTTATTAATATCCAAAAAATGATTTTTTTTTCTAATTTAAAAAAAAATTGAATTGTTTTGAAATAGTATTGTTTCCAAAAGAATACATTTGACTGCCTATTAAAAAGCTGTTTCATGATTTTTATGACCTTTTATCGTTCGTGAAAGACGTCATTCTATACCCCTTTTTTTTCTTTAAATTATATCTTTCTGGAAAATTAGCTAATAATAGTTCCTTGTGATATATTCACGGAGGTGTTTTCATTTAAATAATATCCGTGTTTATGTTAAAATCATGCTATCCTATGTCAAATTTTAAATAAGTGATAGAACGTTGATTCTTTCTCAATGAAATTAAAAAAAAACATTGTTGTGCTTCAGTGGCCCCTCACATTGACCGGAATGCCATGATCAACATTCGACTGAAGGCAGGAAAGAGTTTTGATCTGAATGTTCCTGTTTCTGGTGAACCACCCCCCAAGAAAGTCTGGAATCTGAATGGTAAACCCATTACAGACGACTTAAGGTGGTTCTTCACTTATGAAGATTACAGAACAACCATCAAAGTGAAGAAGGCTCTAAGGGAAGATTCTGGAACACTCACCCTCACAGCCACCAATTCGAATGGTTCAGACAGCGCCAAGGTTACTCTCCTCATACTGGGTAATCTTAAAATTATTATATAATTAATATTTAATTAATATATAAAATTTATAATTAATATATAATTTATATTTAATTAATAATATATAATTTCATTAATATTTAATTAATAATATGTAATTTATATTTAATATTTAATTAATAATATGTAATTTATATTTAATATTTAATTAATAATATATAATTTATATTTAATATTTAATTAATATGATTTATAATCAATATTTAATTAATATATAATTTATAATTAATATTTAATTAATATATAATTTATAATTAATATTTAATTAATATGATTTATAATCAATATTTAATTAATATATAATTTATAATTAATATTTAATCAATAATATGATTTATAATCAATATTTAATTAATAATATATAATTTATAATTAGTATACACTTCCCTTTTTACAAAAACTGAAATTAAATTCCTTTTATCTTTAATACAGTTTCATTAAAACTATGCTCTCATTAAAACACACATATTAAATTTCATAAATGCCATTATTTAATTGAAATGATAAATTATTACTTCGAAATCATTACATTTTAATGAATACTAAAGTATAGTGTAGTTAGAAAAGTATTGAAACTAGTTTATCCTGAAAAGTTTCAAGACATAGTATTTGAAGGATTGTAAGCATAACTAGTAACTTCCAATAATGTTTGTGTTTCGCATTATAATTCGAAATATATTAAAATTTTTTTAACACGCGAATTTTAGTTTTAATGTGTACAGTGCAAAAAAAAATAGTCTACCCGGTATAACTTTTGATTAAATGATCAGATCTTTACGATCAATGTTAATGGCTCCAGGGGAAGACTTCAAATATACTAATTAATAAGTGCAGGAAATATTTTAACTTACGAAATCAAGTGCTAAAATGCACTTTCTCTGAATAAATATACCCCTTTTTTTAAGGTTTCGGATCTCTGACCCCTAAAATAGAGAGGGGGTTATCTGGGAAATAGGGTCCCCGTAGTTTGGTCAGGAGAGCGATCCGATGTTCGGACTCCCTATTGATAATTTTTTGCTCCATATTCGGATAACTTTTTAAGTGAATTGAAAAATTTATCCATGCATAAAATAAATTTTAGTAAATGTTTTTTATTGTTTTATTTAACAATAGTCGAAAAAATTCTGATTCGTAAGGTTTTTTAAAGTATCATAGTTTTAGATGGCAAAATACGAAATTTGAACGAGTTCCTTTGAAATCGAAAAAAGTCGCCTATTTAAAATCTCTCAGGAACAACCGATTTCATTAAAATTGTGGATATAAAATTAGATACTTTTAAAAAACAATCCAAAAACGACTGTTCTTAAATTATAAATAAATTCTTTTTTTTTTTTTTTTTTTTTTGAATTGGTTTTATCTTTGATTTTATAACTCAGTGTTTTGAATCTCATCTCGAGGTATGGCGAAATACGCAAAATATAAAATTAACGTTAGGGGGCCAAACTATTTTCCCTCTAGAATCCGTTAGAAAAAAAAGGTATGTTTATTCAGAGGAAGTACGTTTTTGTGTCTGATTTCGTAACTTAAAATATCGCATGCACTATTTAATTAGCGTATTTTAGAGCATCCTCTCCAATCACTATAATGGAGTTCTAAAACGATCCGATCATATGATCAAAAGTTATTTATGGCGATTCGTATTTTTGCTCACTGTACACATTAAAACTAAAATTCTCGTGTTAAAAAAATTGAAATACATTTTGAATTATAATTCATAATTAAAGTTACTAGTTGCACTTGCAATCTTTCAAATACTAGGTCTTGAAAATTTTCAATTTCAATACTTTTCTAACTACTTATCTTAAATTGAAACTCATTCAATTAAATCTGATATAAAATAATTACGAAAGCTTAACATTATGTTAGCATACATAATGTTTAGCTAAGCATGTGTAATAATTTTATGCTCAAAATAACCCTGCGTATCTAAAAAGAAGCTGGGGTTGAAAAGCTTAGAATGGAATTTACTTTTCAGAATTGAAAAAAAAAAATATTTTGAAGCGTTCTTTTAATCTTCAATCCAACGATTTGGAAAAAAATAATACATTTTGCTTACTCCACAGCAGAGTAGCGACGACATTGTCACAGAACATTACACCGTTTTTGTAGAAAGATTTTTCTTTTTTCTTTCTGCATAATTTATCGAAAAACGTTTTTTTTCTTCTTTTTTTTCTGCAGAATTTTTTTTTAAAGGTATCTTTCTTGCTCATCAGAGCGGAAAGAGATAATCATGATTTTTCTATTCTCATTTAAGATTTAAAAAAGAAAGTCGGCAATAACTGACATCGGCTAAAATTTCAAATGAATAATATGAAATAAAAAAAAAATTCAGATATCGCGAAAGTGTAAAGGATAGTTCGCTCTAGAAATGTTCTTTCTTTTTTCTTTAAAGAGCACCCTATTTTACAAACACTTATTTGAATATCTCTTTTTTAAAGAGTTCTATTCTCGTAATCTTTATTTTGGGAGTTTTTTCGATTCTTAATTTACGTACAAATTTTAATTTGCAGGGGTCTGTCCAGACATTTTGTGAAAGGTCCGTTTTTGTAAAATTGTGAAAAAATAACTCGTAATTTGTGAATATAAAATAAACGTTAAGTCACATTCTTTCAACCAGGGTCCGCTTTTGTGAATTTGTGCAAATAGGGTCCGTTATTGCAAAAAAAAAACTTTTTCAAGGAGTTTTTAAATTGTAAAGACATACAAGATTATGCTCAACACTGTAAAATTATAATTAAATAAATCAAATTTTAAAAAATAGGCAGCAATTGCTACTAAATTAGCGATGCAACATACAGATATTTGGTATTTAGCCTATACTGCTGAACGCAGAATATTCATTTCGGACGAATAAAGGAAGAAGCGTCTGCCGAAGACAAAATTTAGTTCGCTTGCATCTGTCTTTCTCCCCACCCCCTTCCTGGGAAGGGTTTATTCGATTAACAAAACAATAATGAAGATAAACAAATTTGTGAAGGGTCCGTTTTTAATTTAAAATATTTTGTGAAGGGTCCGTTTTCATGAAAAGATATTTTGTGAAGGGTCCGTTAACGGACCTAAATTTCTTCTAAACAGACCCCTGATTTGTGTCATAATTTACAAAGTTCGGAAATAATGAGTGCATTATTCCGCCTACAAAATGCGAGAATATCGCCTGTAATATTAGAATTTAAAAAAAAATACTTGTGCAATTAAAAATGCATGTTTTTTTTCTGTAAACACAACGTTGTGATAATTAGAGTGAAAGGATGTATGTAAACATTTATTCTGAATGAATTTGTGTCATTGTAACAGATGTTCCCCTGCCTCCTAAGAATCTGCAGATCAGTGAGGTGAGCAAAGAGAGTTGCCTGGTGTCATGGAACCCACCCGACGATGACGGTGGCAGTGACATCCAGCATTACACAGTAGAGAAGAAGGACATGGAGGGTGGAAGATGGGTTCCTGCAGACGAGACAGTCAACACTTCCCTGCACGTGGACAGGCTCATAGAGATGCACGAATACATCTTCAGAGTGAAGGCAGTCAACAGAGAGGGAAGTTCTCAATGGACCATGACCCGACAATCCATCATTGCCAAAAATCCATTCGGTATAGTTTTTTTTATGTAAATTTGTTTTATATGTATGTGTACGTTCACGCCGTTGCTTGGATAGTGGCTGACAAAATAATCCCCCCACATACGGTATCTGTTGATTGTGGTGAGGAAGTTTCCGGCTCAAGCGCTGGCCGCGTCATCTGACCAGGGTCAAAAGGACGTCACATTTCTTCCAAGGACCGCGATGACTCAGGGGATAGAGCGCTCGTCTTCCAATGAGGCAAACCGGATTCCTATCACAGTCGATACGAGTTCCGACCACAGTGACCGACCACATGCTCCGACCACAGTGGTGACATGTCGTATACTCAGTGATAGACTGATCATGGATGAGAGTCTCCTTGCCGTCAGGCTAACCATGGGAGGTTCTCGTTGTGTTTCTCTCCATGTAACGCAAATACGTGTGAGCTCCATCAAAAAGTCCTCCACGAAGTCAAATATCTCCCAATATTTGATACAAAAGTACTCTCGTCTTCTGGATTGGTTTCAAAAGTACATGGCTACGGAGTTGAAGTTAGATAGTGGTTATCTCAAGAATTAGATCGGCTGTTCAACGGTGGTGATAAAATAGTTTTCAATAGAGCAGTTGCTAGCTTGTAGCTCTGATTCATTAAAAATTAGTTTCATCACACAAAATACTTTACTTTGGATGTCTTAAATTTACATTGTATATAATTCTCTCTATTTCGTTACCCCTCATTAAGAAAACAGTCTTGTCTTGGAATACTGCTGCAACTCTCCCTGTTTTAACTCTGTATGACTGGCAAAGTTTTGATCTGCTTTATCTAGTCCAGTTGGAGCAACACTAAAGTAATGCCTCTGCACGAATAAATTTAGAGTAACATTAACTGTCCAGTGGGGAGAAAATACGGTCACTACGTTGGGATTAATATAGGATCGGATTTCTCGTTTATGGCAACCAGTGCGGGAGCCTTTTCTTTTGCAGGAGGTGTTGGTTGAAGAACCCTTAATACAAACGAGTGACGTATGAATGTTCATAGGTAAAAAGCAGTTCTTTAGAAATGCTAAATAACATCAGTTTTAATTCCGATTATTTTTTTAATTGTTACTTAAATTTTCTTATATGCTATCTATATTTCTAGAGTCAGTATCGAAAATAACCTATATACATCAGGGTGCGTACCGTTTTTAAAAAGTGCTTAAAGGTGTTTATTTTTGATTTAAGTTTTTTAAAAGCCCTTAAAGGTGCTTTTTTTATTCGGGGTTTGTAAAAATTGCTTAATATTCTATCTTGTAAAAAGAAATTTTTTCTTTGCCGTTTCGAGTGTCATTCTAAATTACAAAAGAAAAAAAATCATGATTTTCACAATTTTCTCTGCAATATTTATAAGAAACTAGTTATTTTATCATGATTACGTAATGTTTTTGAATTTTATTTTTATAAGTGAAGAACTTCAAAGGGTAGGGAAAAAAATTTTATTACTGCACAGATCCTAATTATGTTGTTTTTTTTGGGGAGGGGGGAAGTGATTAAAAATATTTTTTGAGTGCTTAAAAAGTACTTAAAAGGTACTTATTTTGTTGAAAAATGTGGGGAGAGTAGATATCGACAATGTCAACCTTCATCTATGAAGAGGTACCCCGACATAAAATCGAGTTAACATGCCTTATATACTATTGAATTGAAATTGTATTTTTGTAGTGGTAGACACACAGTACTCCCCCCACCAGAATTATATCTGTGATAAAATTTGATAACGGATACCGCTAGTTGATTCATTGCTGTTATGTATTAAGATCCCCCATAATTTTTGAGCAGTCGCGTATATACGAAGCAACAGTGTGAGGAAAACAATGTCGCAAGTCAACTGTTCAATGCGGACCATCCATCGAAGTAGGCGTGTTCAAATCGAAGTGGGCGTTTCTGCCAAGATGTTCACGTCACGTTTGAAGACCACCCATGTGGGGAGAGTAGACCTTCATCTTATGAATCGAGTTAACATTTCTTCATATACTAGTGAATAGGAATTGTATTTTTGTAATGGTAGACACACTACAAAAATTTGTCTACGCACCCTGATAACGAATGCTTTAAGAATAGGATGAGTGCAGCGAAGACATTCATTCATTCCATTTTCAGATCCACCGGATAAACCGAGTCCACCTGTGGCCATCGACTGGGATTCTCATTCCATTGAATTGGAGTGGCGTCCACCTAAAAAAGATGGCGGTGCTCCCGTCTCCAGTTACCTCATCGAGAAGAGATTGAAGGGTGCACCCCTCTGGGAAGAGGCGACCAGAGTGACCGGAACTAAAGCCAAGATATCGGATCTGGTGGAAGGGGAACAGTACGAATTTCGTCTGGTGGCCATTAACAAAGCCGGACCCAGTGAACCCAGTGATCCCACACAACCCATAACAGCCAAACCCAGATTTTGTAAGTCTCTGTTTAAAATATTTTTTTTCTAACATTCATAGTGAAGTTAAAGTAATGGGTCCAAATATAAGAAATGCAGAACATAGAAGCGTTAAAATAATATGAGTTTAAGTGAACAAAATATAGACAGAAGATCCGATAATGGATTAAAGAAATGAAGCAACTTTTTATTGCAAAAATTACATTTTGAGCCTTTCATTCACATTATATATGACTTAATTTTTCAATGGATTAAGCAAATCACTTCATAAATCTTTTAAACATTTTATATGGTTAATCTTTAATCTGAAACCGATTTTAAAACTGGTGGAGGACACAAAACTACTCTGGAAGAATAACATTAAGTGTAACTGGGTAAAAGCCCATATTGGCATTCAAGGCAACGAGGAGGCGGATCGAGCAGCAAAAGATGCCACTAGCCTCTGCAAAATCTCAATAGAGGTCCCTAGTTCCGCCGCTCAAATTAAAACTCTGGTCAAGTCACATAACATGATACGCTGGAAGCAAGAGTGGCAGAGTTCTGGGAAAGGAAGGCAGACACTCAAATTTTTTAAAGATCCGAAACTAAATAGACTGCAGGCAAGTTTTTATCTTAACCAATTTTTAACGGGTCATGGAGTGTTCGGAGAGCACCAAAATAGATTTTTTAACAAAAACATCTAATGAAACTACTGTGGTGAACAACAAACTATAGACCACTTAATTCTAAATTGTATTCATTTCCGGACACTTCGTGACAATCATTTTAATAATTTTAACCAACATCAGTGCTTCGCTAACTTGACCTGCAGAAAATTGCTTTTTCCCCTTTTGGGTATACATTCTATGTTTTGACACTGTCAACTTTTACTTTTATACTTGTCATTGCTTTTGACCTTTTATCTGATGCTTTTACTTTTAACTGCCTGTATTGTTTATGTTTTGAGTTGTTGTTGTTGTCCACTCTTGGACCTGAGTTCAAACAGTCCTGGTTTATGTGCTGCTTTGTGCAGCCAACTTATTGCTGAAATACGTAAGGGCTTGTATAACAATATAAGAGTCCGTTGACCTCTAGACTTAATATTTTCTTAATTTATTAGGATCTTTTGACCTTATTTCAATTCGGTGGTTCCCCTTTTTTGTGTTTTAAACGTTTAATTATCATTATCCCTTGTGGCATATTTTGATTTATTTTATTTATTTATTTTTTTATTTTATTGAAATTACATACATTTGCTGACTTGTGTGCTCAATATAGGCTTATAAGTCATTGTCAAGTAGAAAATACAGATAGAACAATTCAGAGAAAGACATCACAAAGAATACATCCAGGGTTACGGCGGGATTCGAACCCGCTACCTCCACGCTTAACAGAGCGTTTGGACCGGCGATACCGCTCGGCCAGGGAGGCCCCGCATATTTTGAACAACGTGTAGTGTATCCCTTGCTGAAATCAAATTGTCGAGCTGTTGCCATGTAACTCATAATAAACTGATCGGAATTTTAACAAATGCCACGGTGGGGCTTCGCCGGGTTCCCCGACCGGCACTGATTGAGCCTGCGCCCCCTCTTCTGGGTGGGCCTGCCGCGGCGACGGTGCATATTTTTAACGCATACCCTGAATTAATAGGGTGGGTCGTTATATATATTACATATATGGTTAATCTTTATTTTAAATCTTGACCCATTAATTATTTAACTGCACACTATACCTGGCCAAATTATGAGACGCATTATTAGATTCTACGTAAAATCTGAATTATGAGGTGATATTTATTGTTTTTATACAACTGAAACCGGTTTTAGTTGTTTACGTTCGCGTATCAATGGATTAACATTGTAATGCAGTACGCTAAAAGTAAATACAAATAGGAAGTATATAAAAAAATCTCATGAATAAAAATCCTTTACATGTATGTATGTCTGAATATGAAAGTATTGCCTGTAAACTCGTGCAAAGCATGCCATTATTATAACACTGTAGTGTATCTAATAATTTGCTCTAATTGTTATAATTTATTAATATAATAGTTGACATAATAAGTATTTCATATTTAAATAACATATCTTCTAATTTATCTAATCTTCGAATATATATTATATATATTATACAAACCGGTTTCAATCGCGTAAAAACAATCAATATCACCTGATAATTAAGATTTGACATAAAATCTTATAGTGCATCTCATAATATGAACATAGGCTGTACCTAGATGAAAATAGCTTCCTAATAATTTAGCTGGGGAGACTATTTAGGCTACTCTTTTTGATATGTAATGCTACTATTTTTCAAAGAAAATTTTAATAGAAACCCCTCATTTGTCAGTTATTTTTTTAAAATTAAAATCCACATGAGGGTGAATATTTGTCATTGTAGTGGCCCCCGTCGTGGATCGCCTGACACTTTTGGATCAGAGAGTCCGTGCTGGACGTCCCATCACCTACGAAGTGTCCATCAAAGGTGAACCACCGCCCATTGCTTCGTGGTCCATCAACGATCATCCAGTGATCGGCAATCCGAGGATTGAAGTGCGTACCACACCCACCACCTGCTTCTTCGAGATTTTGTTGTCTGTTCGATCAGACACTGGAAAGTACACACTCAACTTGGAGAACAGCTCGGGAAGGCTCAGCACATCTGCAACCGTCACTGTATTGGGTAAGTTTTCTGGAACACATGCTTTTAAATGAAATATATACTCTTTTTATGCAAATTTATCCTTTTCGCCTTTCATTCACACTATTTATAACTTAGTACATGATAATGTATTTCAAAAATAAATAAATAAAATAAAAAAACAGAATTTTTATAATTTTTTCTAACTTTGCTATTTCCTCTTTATGGTTTTTGAGCATTCGATGCTTAGTAATATAGTCTGAGTAAACATTTTAAAGCTTAGACTATATTTTTTAAGCACTAGTTATTTTAAAAATTGGTCAAACCAGCTTGGTTCGGACACGTCACATGGTTGGTTAACATTTTCAGGATAAGTGCTATGTAGAGCTATTAGATGTGCGTTAAATCTGCATCCAGGCGTGTGGGCAGTATGTATGACCCAATGAAATGATCGTGCACGATTTTGACCCAAATATTTAGAGCGAAACGTGGATAAAATGAACGTGGACGTATTGCGCGCACGTTTTTAGTGCCTGCCCAAAAAAGTGGTGGATATTCGAAATACCCATGCGTGTGAATTTGCATTCGTCAGTGAACAACACATGTGCACAAAAGTCCAGATCTATTGCCGTCTGTTGGAGAAATCACGTGCCGAAATGAACGCGTGGTATAATAGACACGTGCCTGGTCATCCGATGGTTCTAGGCCCTGAAATCTCTGCGCATGACTCGCCGCACTGTATGACGGGAAACGTGAACGGCTCTCGACAGAGTCCCCATGACAGATTCATTCTTTCTGTTGATACGATGCACAATGTCACCCAATACAGGTGGCGTTCTTACACACTCCTGCCACATTCGGCATCCAGCATGCAAGTGGATGAAACATGCAAGTTGAATCGCAGAGTTGTGGGTGCAGTCGTTGAAATGTCATCGCATTAGGGAAGCGTCAGGGGCATCAGGGACACTTTTGGTATGATCTTTGAGCTCCCCTTGCATTGCAGTTTTGTACATGTAATGCATCTCGGTCATCTCATGATTTGAGTACTCATCCATCTCATCGGTGATCCGCAGAGCGAACGCAGACATCCGCTGTGAATAGTCTTTTGATAGTGATCACTGTAAAGCACCCTAATAGTGCGTTGCGTTCGGACCAGGATAGTATAGTGATGTGTGCTTGCCTAGTTGAAACCCCTAACGTATATACCATAATTAATAAGTATTTGGGAGCTTGAAGGCGGAAAGATGCTTCATATTAAAGTTGTAAAATCGTACCCCTGAAAGTTGATGAACCTAACATGAGTATTGTCATTAACAGACAGACCCACTGCTCCAGTCGGACCCTTGAACGTGAGTGAAGTGACCAAAGACTCGGCCCTTCTGTCTTGGAAACAGCCAAAAGATGACGGCGGCTCACCCATCAAATATTATATGATAGAGAAGATGGACACTTCCCGCGCTACTTGGATGGAAGCTGGTCAGTCCACGTCCCTTTCTTTCAAGGTCCAGAATCTGGTCCACCACAAATCCTATCAGTTCAGAGTGTTTGCCGTCAATGAGATTGGAGATTCAGATCCCTTGGAAAAGGAAGAGGGCGTCACTGCCAGAGATCCCTTCGGTAATCATCTTAAATTTCGTCACTACTTGCAATTATCTAAATTGATAGAGTAAAGTTGTATGAATACGTTATTTTCTCAATTTTACAGAACCTCCGAGCACTCCTGGTAAGCCCAAAGCGACGGACTGGGGTGCCGATTTCATCGAACTGTCGTGGACCCCTCCAGAGGAAGATGGTGGATCCCCCATCACAGGTTATATCATTCAGAAGAGAACAAAAGGATCGAATTTGTGGGAGAAAGGAACAGAAATTATCGGCAACGAAGGAAAAGGAAAAGTGCCTCATTTGATCGAGGGACAGGATTACGAATTCCGGGTGATCGCTCTCAACAAAGGAGGACAGAGCAACCCTAGCGAAGCATCGGAACTTATAACTGCTCGTCCAAGATTCTGTAAGTTTCTTCTTCATTGTTATAGCTGTTTTAGCCTTTCTCGTGTCTGATAATGGGGTTCTTTTAAATAGCCTTAGCAGCAAAACAACTTGTGCCCTCATTGGACCCATATTCACGAATCTTGGCTCAATTAGGGCTCAATGGGCCGTTATTCATCAGCTATGGGTCCTATATAGAAACGGCCAATTCATACGATATTTTATTGCCGTTTTGATTTCAATATAGGCCCTATATAGTATTGTCAGATTTATATACATTATTCAGCCAATATAGAACTTATATTGGCTCTATATAGGCCGATATTGCCTTGATATAGGACCCATATTAAAATATCTAGACTTCCCAATAGGGGTCCCTTGATGTATGTTCATATAGGACCATAGGACCCATAGTGTGCCCATTTTGAGTCCAACTGGGGCGAAGTTAAAATTGTTGCAAGGGATATAGTGGGAGTATCGTATTATCGAAATTGGGAATAATAGCAGGATAACTAGTTGTCTCAGGATTAATCGATGTTGTTTGTTGTCAGTGTCACCGAAGATCGTAACACCCCTGAAGGACATTGAAATCAAAGTGGGTGATGTTCTTCACGTAGAAGTGAAGTTCGTGGGTGCCCCAGTGCCTCAGGTCACCTGGACTGTGAATGACAAAGTACTGGAGTCTGACAAGAGAGTGTCCATCTCTAATTACGAGAGTTACACCCTCATTCACGCCATCAACGCCAAGCGTTTGGACAGCGGGAAGTACGTCCTCCATCTCAAAAACGATTCCGGAAGTGACGAAGGCACACTCAAAGTGACTGTTCTGGGCAAGTTAACTCTTCATTCCACATTCAATTATTTTACCTGTTACTCTATAATAATAATAATTGATATTCACATCTGTAGCGAAACCCAGTGCCCCTGAAGGACCGCTGGAAATCAAAGATATACAAAAGGATAGCGTCACCCTTGCGTGGAAACCTCCGAAGGACGACGGTGGCAGTGATTTAGTGTAAGATTTCATTTCACATTCATCTAAAAACAAAGTTGTATAGTATCACCTCATAACTAAAATTTTACATTAAATCTAATAGTGAGTCTCTTAATTTGGCCATGGATCTTGAGTACCCCGAGCTTTGACATGTTTCTGCTAACTTATATCTTACAAATGAGTATTCATACAATGCGCAATTAGATTGAACAGAACTGTTCTGTCTATTTGACTGAAGGAATTTCTGATAATTCTTATTGTCTCAGACAGTCGCTGGTTTTGCGTTTTTCCCTACTGAAATATTTAATTTGCTATTCCTAACGTTTTTCTTAAAGGTCGGAAATGCAGAGCAGTTCTATGGTTAAGGTTCAAAGAATGCTTAAAGGTGCTTATCGGTGACTTACTTTTTTTTAAATCTTAAAAGGGCTTCGGGGTTTGTAAAAAGTGCTTACTTTTCTATCTTTTAAAAGAGATTTATCGTTCGATCTATCGATTATCGTTCTAAATTACGAAAAATGCATGATTTTCTCAATTTTCTCTGCTTAGAAACTAGTTATTTTATCATGATTGCGTAAAGTTTTTGAAAATGTTTTTGAATTTTATTGAGTTAATGTTCATAAATTAAGAACTTTATACGATAGAAAAATATAATTTTTATGACTGCAGAGACCCTAATTATATATATATACAGGGTGTTCCAAAATTCTCTTTACAACTTCAAAAATTCATAACTTCGAAAATAAACAAGATATTTATATTCTGCCTTTTGCATGTATTACTGCAACTAATAAAGTTTTGTTTAGTACACTTCAACATGCGCACCATTGGTGGCCCTAAGCACTTCCAGTCTGTAATAAATTTCAAGCCAGGTGATGTAAAGATAATTTTGAAACACCCTGTATATATATATTTTTAGAAAGTAGTTAAAAATATTTTTCGAGTGCTTAAAAAGTACTTAAAAGGTGCTTATTTTTTGCTCCAAAATCTGTCAATGCACGTTGTAAGAGGAGTGCGTTGAAGGTAACTGATTGACCTGTTCGCGTGAAAGTGATTATAAGGAATGCAAAATTGGATGCATCTAGAAATATAGTAATAATTATATGGTTTTTAGTGACAGAAGGTCTTTCCTCATCCGCTGTTAATGGCAAACAGTTGTGAATAAATTCTTTAAGTTTTTTTAAAGGGTGCGCAAAATACAAAACGAACCACCCTAAATAACTTTTGATCTATAATGATCGGATCTTCAAGTTCTAGGACTTCTTTTTAATTATGCGAGGTGATGACTTCAAAAATGTTAATTACTACAGATGATATTTTAGTTACAAATCAGACACAAAAACGTACTTTTTCTGAATTAACTTGAACTTATTTCGACGGATTCGGATTTCTGATTCAAAATGTAGGGAGTAGCCGCAAACTGGGAAATATGGTCTCCATAATTTGGACTCCTTAAAGTTTATTCAATTTCTTTTTTTGTATTTAGCTTTTCTAGGATATCTCAAAGACTTTTTAATCGAATTGAAAAATATTTGTAATTATGAAATTCGTTTATCCACAGATAATTCCATGAAAAACAAAACTTTTAGTAAATTTTTATTATTTTATTTAATAATGGTTGAAAAATTATGAATAACAAGATATAAAATTACTTACGTAATTTTAAAGAATGCAATTTTGCACGTCAAAATACGAAATGTGTGCAAAATCACTCAAAAATAGTTCCCTGAGAAATCGAGTTTTTAGAGAAGCCGTATTTTTTAAATTCAACTTCTCTGGAACCTATTTCGCTTAAATATTGTTTTTTTTTTGCCATCTAAATTTACATTTTTAGAAATGGCGTTAAAAACAGCATATCCTGCAATTCAAAAATTTTTTGAATATTTTTAAATAAATAATAAAAAGTAATAAATGTTTTAGTTATATTTTTCGTGGAATTATCTTTGTATTAATGACTTTTATAATTGTGTGCAAAAATTTTTAAATTCACTCGAGATGTGACAAAATGTACAAAAAATAAGACTAGCATAAAGGGGTCCAAACTTTGAACTTCATTCTCTTGATAAAACTATGGGACCCCTATTTCCCAGTTTGCCCCTACATTTTGAAGGGCAGAAATTTGAATCCATCGAAACACAATATCGTCTACGCTAATTAATTGGCTAAAACTTCTAAGATTGAGTCCTAAAACGTAAATCAATAGACCAAAAGTTATTCCGTTTTTTCTACTTTGCTCACTCAACATCCAACGAATCAATTCATTGAAGAAATGATTCGACGTCTTCATTCATTTCCTCTTTTCATTTCAGTGCTTATATTATTGAGAAACGAGATAAATCTCACAATGGTCCATGGGTGCCAGCACTCACCATTCCAGCCAAATCCACAACAGCCGAAGTGCCAAAACTCATTGAGAATACAAATTATGAATTTAGAGTGAGAGCCAAGAACGCTCAGGGACTCTCTGCAGCCCTAGAAACTGAAAGATCTGTTATGGTCAAAAATCCTTTCAGTAAGTCTCTTTTTTTTGTATCATTTAGGTTAGGTCCAACTAAATGAAGGTAATTTGGGGTTTTTTCCAACTACATTTTATCTCAACATTGCTTTTACTATAATATGTGTGTTTTATTTCCAGAGCCCCCGAGTCCACCGGGACAACCTGAGCCCGTTGATCATGACCGTGACTTCATCAAGATCAGTTGGTCTCCGCCACTGAAGGATGGAGGTTGTGATATTATTGGATATGAGATTGAAAGGCGTGACACGAAATTGAACAGATGGGGAACGGTTACAAAGGATTTGGTGAAGGTGATTCAATATTTATTTATATCTGAATCAGGAGAAAATTGATCAAAAAAGGATTCTTTTCTAATGAAATAAATGTAATCATTGGAATTGAAAAAAAAGCAAAATATGATCACGAAACTATTTACAGATGCAATGACAATGACAGAGCATTTATTTATGTTTTATTCAAATAAGTTACTTATTTGAAACAATTAATGTTGGAAAATATGAAGATTTTATTAATGTTTTTAAACAGTAATGCCTATTGAATTCATAAGTTTTGTTTTTTAAAAACGTGTAGTATGATTTATGAAATATTTTTAAGCATATGTTGATTGGAAATTTTGAAACTGTACAATAACAAAAAAATATAAAGTACTGGCTTAAAAACAGTACTTTACCCTCGTAAAAATAAAAATAATAGAACAAGTATAAAATAAAACATCTATAGATCAGTGATTCACTTTACTTGCAAGTAAACTCTTTCAAATATTTCAGTTGAAAATCAAAATTTTAAATTGTTTTTTGAAAAACATCGAACGGGGAAGATTACGAATATTGAAACGTTGTTATCATTAATGTAACATTTCTATACTGTAAACAAATTGTGAGATTTCTTTACATATCTGTTTTGTGAAATTAAAATGAGTGCTGAAAGAGACTTCATGAATTTCAGAGTTGTAACTTCACTGATCACATGGTGACTGATGGTCATTCCTACGAATATAGAGTAACTGCTCATAATGTTGCTGGCTATAGTGAACCTAGTCCAGCCTCAAAACCAATTACAGCAAAACCAATGAAAGGTATGTTCACTGCTTCTTAAGAAATATCATTATTTTTTTTTAAGTCAAACTGAGTGATTGCTCTAAAAATGGGAAGCACTTTCTGTAATTCTTTTGGTTCAAGGATTTGAGTGGTTATAACACAAGATTTGCTGTTACAAGCAATTTTATCAACTTGTTTTGACTTCTCCTTGAACACATTCTAAAACTCATAAAAAATTCTATGAAAATATGTTACGTGTCAATAACGGTGATAGGTAGATTTCACTTTTGAATGAGCCAAATAAGTGATTCGGGTGTTTGGATTTCAAATCTGAAATGACCGTTGTGCGCGACTAGGGACGCCTCCCCCTTTCAAAAGTTCACGACAGAGCAATTTCATCCGCCAATAGATTCATCTGACTCTCCATTCCAGATTCATATGACACTCCTAGCGGCGTATGATGACATTCACTGGCATTAGTTCTTATTCAGTTATAATCCTGATGATGAGTCCTCATTCCCCCAGAAGTTTGTCACAACATTAACACACTATCCGTGTCACATATAAAGTATTTAAACTAGTACATTTTTAAAAAAAACATAGAATAAAAGTGCAATTAAAAAACTGTAGTTTGGAAGGAGAAACTGATTGCATAATTGAAATCAATGATATGAATGTATCTTGAGAACTGTTAAAACAATCATATGAAATCGATAAAAAGAAATAGCTCCCCCTTATTATTCAAAAAAACATTTTGACGATTTTTTTTCTTCAATTTTACTTAAAATCTTTATGTAAGTTTTGCAGGCTATTACGAATCATTTTGACGATTTCGTTGTCAATACTGCGGTGTTATCACTAAGTCATAAAATTACTGTTTTTGAAATTCATTTTGACGATTTCGTTGTCAATACTGCGGTGTTATCATTAAGTCGTAAAATTATTGTTTTTGAAATTCATTTTGACGATTTCGTTGTCAATACTGCGGTGTTATCATTGAGTCGTAAAATTACTGTTTTTGAAATTCATTTTGACGATTTCGTAGTCAAGATTGCTGTGTTACCATTGAGTCATGAAATTACCGTGTTTAAAATTTTCGTTTAGTGTGTTAAAAAAAAATCCCCCCCCCCAAACATTTAGGTGTGTTATGAGAGCCGTGGTGGCTCAGGGGATTGAGCGCTCGCTCTCAACGAGGGGAAACGGGTTCGAATCCGGCAATGGATGGTTGATTCTAATTCCGCACCCGACTCGCACCGACCTCAGTGCTAACGTAAAATATCCTCAGTGGTAGACGGATCATGGGTTAGAGTCCCCTTGCCGTCAGGCTAACCGTGGGAGGCTGTCGTGGTTTTCCTTTCCATGTAACCCAAATGCTGGTTAGTTCCACCAAAAAAATCCTCAACGAAGACAAATTTCACCGAATACTTGATCCAGGATCTTCTGCATTGTGTTCAAAATGACAAGGCTACGAAGTACATTTGTAGTCGTAGACCCAAAATTGGGTCGGTTGTTCAGCGGCTATAAAATATAAAAGTGTTTAAATTTAATTCCTTCATCATTGGATGTATACATGGATATAATTATGTAGTTTTGCTTGACTCATTTGAAAAGAATCTTTCACCTCGTTTCAGAAAAACCGAAACTTCACCTGGATGGTTTGTACGGGAAATTCATTCGTGTTCGAGCTGGCGATCCTGTTTACATAAACATTCCTCTGACCGGCTCTCCTGTACCGACTGTCAGGTGGACACACAATGGTCAACACCTGCAGGACACTCCACATACAAGGCAAGAGATACGCGATGAGGAACTCATCATGCTGACCATTCCTAAATCTGAGAGGACAGACAGTGGACTCTACAACATACAGGCTAAGAATGCATATGGTGAAGATTCAGCTGACATAACATTGCTCGTATATGGTGAGTCAGATCGATGATTCCTCCTAATATTTTCTTTGATATCGCTGCTTTATTGTGTTTTATAAAGAAAAACGATAAAATGGTATATTAAAATAAGAAATTTAATCTAGCATGACCCTCAATTGACTACCCCTACTAAAAATTTTCCAAGGACCCTGAATAAGGCAAAAAAATTAATTAATTAATAAATAAATAAGATCAGCTTGAGAACTGAAAAAATGAAGCTCACTAAATCCTGGGTTTGCTTTTTGGTCTTCACTTGATGAATGCTTACTTATTTTAATCTGTATGAATAGTGCTACATTTTTTATAAAATTTCTTAAAATATGAAACATTTGTGTAATAGTCATTTTAAATTGGCACAAAATGTGTTTCTGCTATTTACCTATTTTTCTGTGATCAAAATAAATGAAGCAGGTCTTCGTTTATTTACTATACTTAATTGCAAATCAGTTTTTTTTTTACGTTCTGTTGTTGCCTTTGAAAATTGTATTTTTTCTGCTTGTGCTTAAACTTTTGAGACTATTTTAAAACAACCGCAGGCGTGGTTCAACTAAACTTTATATTTTGATTTGCTGCTTAAAAATAAAAACGCTTATAAGCGTGATGGAGAAGAAGCAAGATTTGAATAAATAAATATTTAATGAATTGGGTCGTCAAACATGCAAGTTTAAAATACCAAGGAGTTGAAATTTTACGCCTCATCGTGGGTTGTTTTTTCTTAAACCTCGGAAAGAACATTTATGTGCCTCTATTTTTTCCCACTTTATTTTTTGCTTTAAAAAAAATTTTTATACATTGTTTTAGAAAACTTTATTACTTTCTTCATTATATCAGCTCGAATTTCACTTAATGTCAACAAAGATGAAATAAGAGTATCGTTAATGAATTCTCATATATTTCTTTTCTGTTTCAAGTACAATTGGATTAACATATTAAGAAAAGATTTTTACTTGAAATTTATAATTATGTCTTTTATGAACAGAAGAACTTTTTTTAAATTAAAATAGTGGCTTTTAATAAAAAAAATGGAGGAAAAAAATCAGTTACAAGGGTTGGTGAGCGGTGCGAAGAGAGGGGGTGGTATTTTTCATAAAAATGAAGTTGTAACTAATCACAATTTCCTTTACACCTACTCATTCAATTTAAAAAAAAAATAGAAAAAAATTGTGAGGCAAAACTGTCATTGAAAAACACAACAGAATAACAAAATGTATTTTCAGACAAGCCCTCCCCCCCACGAGGACCTCTAGAAGCTGTTGAAGTCACAAACAATTCCATCTCCCTGAAATGGATGAAACCGGAAGATGATGGCGGATCAGAATTGACAGGTACATCTTCTTTCATAAACTTTAAATTTTCGTCTACAAAAATGTTTCGAAGCAAATTTACGAGAGCTAAAATGATTTTATTTAAAAATGTTTTTAACCAAGGCAGTTTTAAACCAAATGTTTTTCCCCCTAAAAATTAATTTCTCTAAACTCTTTTTTTTTTTTTTTAAATAATCCTTTTTTTAAATTTAATTTTGTATTATTTATATAAATAACTTTAGTTTCAATGGCATCGAATGAAAAAAATTTTCCATTCTAATGATATATTGGAAGGAAAAAAAAAGGTTTTAACAAATTTGATTATTTTAAGTGTGTTATAATTGAAATGTTTGAACTGTTTTTAAAGGTTTCATATTGGAGAAGTGTGATATTGGTGGTGACAAATGGCTTCCCACTGGTGGCTATTGTCCAAATCCGGCCTTCACTGTGAAAAGTTTGGATGAAGGAAAGCAGTACCGGTTCAGAGTGAGGGCTGAGAACATATACGGCATAAGCGAACCTCTCGAGAGTAAACCAATCACTGCAAAGAATCCATTCGGTAACATCTTGTGCTATTTTATACCACATTTATTTCAGGAAATGAATGCTGCACCATTTCACTAAAAATAATACACTTGATTTCAGTACCTCAATCCCTACTATTTGTTCACCCTATATCAAATGTTCAACATTTTACTCATCCAACTCGAGTTTAAATACATTTTTTTTAAGTGGAGGACATACGATGCACTTTTTTCAAATAATTCATAAATTAATTTTAGCTTTATATGTGGGGGAAAATATTTCATAAAAAGTAACTAAAATAAAAATTTTCCTTAGTTGATCTCAGTAGGAATTGACTTTTATATTACTTGTTTCTTAAAAAGTAATAACTTCAATTTTTAAACTCACGGCACGTTCATTTATACTATATGTATGAATCACATCTGAATTTATATCACATCAGAATATGCTTTAATTTTTTTCAATACATGTCATTCTTTACTTTTAAGATTTGTGCTGGGATGATTTTACCATCATTAAAACTCGAACCTCGCCGTTTCGATTGAGGTGCCCCACATAAAATATCTTCAGTGGTAGACCTATCCATGTGGGTTCATTTCATCCACGAAGACAGCCTTCTGGATTGGATTCAATATGACAAGGAATGGCTGTTAAACGACGGTGATAATATAGAACGTCTTCAGATGCTCTGATGACGATATATTTTGGTGAAAAGACGACCCTCCTGCATATTTCACGACCATCAATTATTAAAGTGATAAGTTTGATATTTTTTTCTCTCATCATCATTTTTAAAATTGTTGGGATAACACGTGGGAGACCGAATCGTTTCATTTTTCCTCACTAAAAAAAAATATAACAACTATTAAAGAATCTCATTGGGGCCTTTAATGAACGTTTTTCTTGAGTGATATCATTAGATGAGTTGCATCAGCAGACTGATTTACAAATGTGACTTTTATGCATTTTCTTTTCTTAATTCTCATACAAAAGAAATGAAGTAAGTATTTTTAAAATCAGTCATTTTTTATAGTATTGTGGTAGTGTATTTTAAGGCCTATAGATATACAACAATACTGAAATGTATATTAATAAATGATTTCGCACTTGTTTTTAATTCTTCATTTTTTTAAAAAAAAGCATCAGCAGACTAAAATATCCAATGAGCGAGCGATGAAAAAGAAAGATTATTTTAAATGAACGTATATTAAATAAAAAAATAATCATATTGTGTGATCAGTTTTATTTATAATATTTTCATGATGTAAGGACAACATTTTAGCAAAGGATCGCATCACTTTCTATTTTTACGTAAGTTAGAAAGTAATGCAATTTAGTATTAACAAATTCTTTTATTTACGTTATACACTATAATAACAATACGTATTCATTATTATAAGAATGCATACTATATAGTATTCCTTATAAATTAATATAACAAATAGGCATTATGACTAACATAAATGTTTGGATTATTCAACTGAATACATTTATCGTATCAATAATTGTATAAATAATAATTGTAAAATTTATGCTTAAAATTGACGCACTTTGAATGAGCCCTCTTTGAATTATAATTTTATAATTTTAAATGGATCCATTTTTTCGACTTATTGTAGTTTACGCTATTGATTGCATTGAGAGTTGCAATTTCTTTATAATTGCTGGTAATGGGTATTCTTCCATTCATTTCAATATAACACCCTTTATGTATCTACCTCTTCGGTAGTGTTTAAATACTTTTTCAAACATTTTTACAGCCATTTTCAAAGGCAGTTTTATCCAGATGGTTAAAATAATATTAATTTCAATTGTATTTAAGAAACGATTTCATAGTTCAACATCTACCTAATTAGTTCTGCCACTCTTCAGAGTTTAACTAAGCTTTTTAGGAGTCTTTCATTTGTATTTGCCCTCCTAGTTCAATTATTAATTACCCTAATTGAAGCATTGGATAAATTTTTTTTTTATCATAGTATTTCTTTGTAATTTGAGCTGCTTATTTGATTAAATGCTTTTTCAAGTATTTGTTCCTACTTTCTCGTTAAATGACGTTACTGAATGCTGCATCTTTAAAAGGAAGGATTCAGAGGAATAAAATGTCACTAAGTTTAGTTTTCTGTTACACAAAATGGATGTGGAGCCAGCTCATTAGAAGACTGCAAAAACAAATGCTTTTACGAACATTAGAAAGTGTTCTTTTTATTCAAACGTGTTCCCAAATGACACAGCATCGAATATTAATAACTATTTTCGTAAAAAAATCGTTCTATAGGTTCGTTATAATGATTAATAGTTCATAAGTTATGATCATTAATAGTTATAAAATGTTCCTTTTTCAGACACCCCTGATCCACCTAGTCAACCGAAAGTTTTGGATCATGGACCCACTTTTGTATCATTATCCTGGCAGCCTCCAGCACATGATGGTGGAAAACCAATTATTGGTAATTTTCTCTGCAATAAGTTTTCTGCTCTCTTAGTGTGAAATTAGTCTTTTTTTTTAATTATAAAGCAGAAGTGATTATCGACTTAACTTACAAAAAGAATATTTTTAATATAAATATATCTGCTTTGTTACCACCAACACGTGTAAGGTTTAATGTTTTGGAAACAATTCAAGAATCATGCTTTGTTGTGTGTATAGTAGTTCAAAATATTAAAAATTACCCGAAAAATACTGTCAGCATCGTACAGTAAGAAGACAATTGGCTACACACAAGGAAGTTATGGATTAAGCGTTTGTTTTGAAAAATACCATTCGAATGTTTATATTGGAACAAAAAGTTATAACTGTTTCTACGAAAGAGAAATAACTTTCTGAAACAAAGTGTATGTTTGAAAAGCAATATTAAAATAATCAATTTGCTGATAGAAAGAGAATTTTCAATGAGGTGATGAGTTCTTTTCATACATATTTCTTTTCTACTTTTGATATATGCTTAGAAAAACTACAACAAAGAACATGTAGAGTCAAACTGTAAAATATTACATTGATAAATTAGAAATAAGTGTTTATTTAAAAAATAAAAATGTGATGCCGCATTATATATTTACTAGCTTTTAAAATTTCTTTTATTTCTCAAACTTATTTTTTTAATCATTCTTAAACGAATTTTAACTGAATTAAATTAATTAGTTAATTTTTATTATATTTTATAAAAAAGCGAACATAAAATATTTTATTCTTTTCTTATCGATCCATGTAATGGCTCACTTTTATTTTCAATATTAATGTAGACTCATCAATTCACTGAATCGAAAACAAAAATCTATTTACAACTCTTTATTCTTTATTTCTTATCACAAAAATGTCTCAGTTACATAGTTCTACTAATTCTCACAGTCTTGTTGGCTATTCGCGATCGCCAAAGTATTTTCAAATCTATTGATTAATGAGGGGTTGGCTTTATTTTTTGGCAATGTTATCTTTCGATGAATCACCCACTTTGGATCTCTTCCCATTCCCCTAACAGTCCGTTGGGAACAATTCACTTTCAAATTCTAATTTTAGGCGACTGGGGGATGCCTTTTTGGGCATCCCGGTCCTAGCCATTGAATATGAAATGGTAACTAAAACTCTCGATGTAAGCGAATGTTTTATCTTGTTCCTTTTATACAGGATTTCTTTTCTTTATTATTTTAATATTTTTGAATTATGACCATTTTCAATACTTAATAAATCAATTTTTCTTAAACGACCGTTTTCATGTTATCAGGGCTCGAAAAACAGCCCGTCCGCCCGTCCTCGACGGTCAAAAATTCTCCGCGGACAACGAATTTCTCGAATCCGACGTCCGCGCGGACGGCCATTTTCTCGTTAATGTTCGTGATACATTTTCAATTTTTGTTATCTTACAAGAGTCTTGTAAGTTACAAGGCAGCAAAATGATCCACAATACAGCAACATACTGCGCATATATTGATGTTTTCTCTGTCTGGGAGTACTGCAGCGGTTGAAAGGGGCTTTGTAGCAATAAACTTACAAAAAAACACAATACGTACTGGTCTTAAACAAGAAGCTTTAATAGCAATTATGAACATCCACCTAAATGGAAAACCCCTTTCAGATTTCTGTGCCGAAACCTCTGTAAATCATTGGCTTGATTGGGGAACTGGTAAACGTCATATTTGATTCATTTAAAAAACGCAGTACCCTCGGATAACTTGACATTCCAGATAACTTGACCCTTGTCAATTAAATTATTTCATAAAAAAAATACTAGTTTACTATTAGTAACCTAGTATTTCTTTTATTACTGTATAATGTAATCCTAGTAACGACTAATTCATTGTGCAATTTATATAAATGCTTGTAATAAATAGGAGAAAATTATATTTTTATTTATTTAAAAGCTACGGGTTAGTTTCAACGGAGGACGGGTGCATTGTTTTTACAAGCCGTCCTCGGGGACGGGTAAAATTTCTGAGTTTTTTCGAGCCCTGCATGTTATCACATCCAAATGAAGATGTAACGGCCAGAAAGTAAAAATATACTCATTCATTTAAGACGATCTCCGTCCTAACAAATAATATTGCACACTCTATTCCATTTCTGTCAACATCAGAAAGGAATGTTATTGGATGGTAATTCTTTTTATCCTTCTATACACTTTCAAAACAGGATGCTATTCTTTATTTACAGGCTACCTGGTCGAGAAGAAAGAGAAGGGAACACAGGAATGGGTGAGAGTGTCGCAGTTCCCCATTCCCGAAACTGAATTTGTAGTCCCGAGTTTATCCGACGGACAGACATACGAATTCAGAGTATTGGCCGTGAATGAAGGAGGGGCAGGCAAACCCAGTAAACCCACTGGTCTCGTCAAGGCAGAGAAGAAAAAGTGTAAGCTTCTTTCTTCTAATCTCTCAAAATGAAAGTTCTAATAATAATAATAATAATGATTATTTCTTGATATTGAAGATCCACCTTCGATGCCGGAAGCGCCACACGTCGACAAGATCACCAAAGACAGCGTCACACTGTCCTGGCCTAAACCGGATGACGGAGGAAGTAAAATACTCGGTTATTACATCGAGAAGAGGATGGCACAAGCCAAAGAGTGGGACATCATCAACAACATCTTGCACGTCGATAACACGTGTTTCGTGGTAAACAGATTTTGTTATAATCTCATTAAATGGCCGTAATAGCCTGGTGAGTAGGGCACTGGGCCCCATGTCAAGTACCCTACAGAGATCGCGGTCTCCCATGTAGTAACTGATGTACGTTAAATCTGTTGAGTCACAAAGTTCTCCATGCGATTATCACCATTCTTTTTTTCTTCTAAATATCTTCTTGAAGACGTATGTAGATAGACGTCATTCCACAGCATGTTTCAAAACTTTGAACACTATTTTTTTGCGTACACTATAAGGGTGTTCATTTTTAGAGTGTACATAATTTCGCTACGATTTAGTGCGATGTTTAAAGCTGAAATTTTATGATATCGATGTATACTAATTGGAATGCTCGGTTGCCGATGGTGTGTGGAATGAAATTAATTTATATTTACCATGTAAAACAACAATTCGGCGTTTTAATGGAGTCATTTAAATGTGTGAAGATCTTTGAAAGATGCAACTTGGAAGGAAGCGTCTCTGAAGTTTTTTGAATGCACTCAGTAAACCATGGAGATGCTGCTCAAAATATTCAATAATTGCCTACTAATATCTTTTTACGGAATTTAAATCATTGAAAAGTATAAATCGACTTTATAAGCAAACAGTAGAAAATAAATAATTGTTTTCCTTCTTGGATTGAGAAGTCTTAATAAATTTTTGTTTAAGGTTCCTGACTTGGTGGAGGGAAAGGAATATGAATTCAGAATAATAGCGATGAATAATGTGGGAGAGAGTCCACCCAGCAAACCCAGCTCAATGATTCTAGTGGAAGAACAACCAGGTACACAATTATTGTTCTACTTGGCTTCATTTGGAAGATTTAATTAAAGTTCATCTATTTAAATAAAACAACTGGGTCGCATCCTTCAAATAAATAAATAAATAAAGGAAATTTACTTACTAAGCGAATATTTTTTTATTTATATTATAGCTAATTGATACAATTAAACCATTTTACTAACTTAGCATTTATGATTAAACCAACTTAGCATTATAACATTTTTTTTCTTCCAATACCCACATGGAGAATGACAGTGCTGAAACTGTTTTTGAAGAGAGAGACTTACTTTCGGTATCTACCTCCACTCACTTTGATTGCTCTCCTTCAGCTGCTTTTATTATCATTATGTTTCGCGTGATAAATTTGTGGAAAGGTCAAGTTTTTGGATAATGAGTTGTTGTTTTCGTTCCATGATGGAGGTGATTTTAAACTAATTTTTTATTTGAATGACTCTACCCGTATTTAAGTTACTATTTACCCGATAGAGATTCCCTACGTAGTTATATTGGATCTAAGACATTGTTCTAGATATTCCAATTTTAGCTCTTTCTCGTGATTCTAATTTTAAAGTAACGTCACAATAGTTACGTGCTACTGTACAATTGAATCATATTTTTCTTTTGTTTTTCTATGCACTTCAATAAATATTGCATTGAAATCTGTACTTATTATAAATAAATACTTATCAAATATGATCTTGCCACAAATTCTCCAATGTCTATCTTAATCTAAATGATGATTTCAGACAAGCCACGCATTGATGTGGGTGCCATCAAAGATATTGTAGTGAAAGCAGGCGAAGAGTTCTCAATTACAGTTCCATTCACTGGTTTTCCTAAACCATCTGCCACCTGGACAAAGAATGACAAAGACATAGATGAAACGGATGCCAGGATATTCTTGAAGGTGGTTATTATATTTTAAAGAATCATTTTTAAGTAATTGCATGGTTTATGAATGATTTGAGTTTCTGAATTAAGTTATTTTGATAGCGATTAAAAATTCCGCGTTAAATCTAATTTGGCACATGTGATTAAAGAGAACGCCTTACCGCGAACGAAAATTTTTGTCGCAAATCCTCTTTCTTCCTCATGACTAATTTAAAAGAAAGAAAAAGTAAGTTCAGACAGAGTAAGTCATAAAATTTTAGTTGCTGAAAAAAATACTTCAACATATTAAAAGGCAAACAAATTAATCAGAAGATAACTTCTCCGTTGCGTAATCATAAGTTAACATCTCATCATTTATTTTTCTCTTCAGTATTTGAAACTTCATGGCTTAATCTAGGTTTGTCTGAACTCACACACTTAAAATTAATAACGAAGAAGAAAGAGAAAAATTATTCTCTGTCCTTTTTAAGTTGCCATGCCTTCATTCAGTTTTACAACTTTTTAGCGTGTGAACATTTTGAAGTATGTGACACTATATAATTAAGTGAGTTCTCAGTTTTACACAACAACTCTTGATGTTGGTTATGACAATTATAGCTCTTCGCAATCTAAATTTAATAAATATATTTCATCAGAGAAATGAAGCAGAGTAAATCTAAACTTATTTTTATTTTCTAAACTAACGTTGCCATCCAAAAAACTATGTACAAAATGATGGTAAATATCTAATACAAGAATTGATTATAGGTGGCGCTTTTGAAACTAGTTGCCAACGCAACAGTAGCATTCTGATTTAAATATTTTCTCAAAAAAATCCCATAACTGGGCATTACATTTATCTTGATAGGTACCAAGTATGCACTTAGAAGAAGGGTGGGGGTGAAAGGTTGATTAAATTTTTTAAAAATTGGAAAAAGTTCTTTAATATTAGGGTGATTTCATTACAAAATTTTTTCGCAAACATTAGTTTTACGATTAACTCTATTCCTCATTGTGAAAAATGTGCTTTTAAAAAACCGTATTCAAAATTCTACAACTAATTACAATCTAACGCTGTAATGCTCAAAATTATAATATCACTCATATTTTATTTCCAGTTTGATATATAAAGAGATCTCTTTTTGGTAAAACATTAAATGATGCAATTATAAATGAGAATCTAACAATAACTATTTATGTAAATAAATGAAATTTTAAAAAAAGGTTAAGACTCTATGCCTCACTCAAAAAATAACCAAATAAAATGATCACAGTCAATGACTTCTTTTCTTGTTTGAAGTAACAGGCAAGAAATTTAATTCGAATCGTGTGTAATCCTGAATAAGTTAATTATTTATTAGAAGAAAAAATTTATTTCCATTCTTTGGTGGAGATAGTTTTGTTCGTCATGATTTTCACGATCTCGAACATTTTATTTACTGTCTTTAGATGACAAATGGTTTACTTTAATAATATCATTTAATCAGCAATTGTGGATTTCATGAACATAACTTATTTTTTTTCTTCAAAATTTTCAGATCGTCTGCAATTCAACTCCTCAGTTTAATTGCAATATCACGTGAAAAAAATATCGAGAATACTAACAGAATTATTAAACCTATTTAACCATCACAAAGCAGTTGTGGAGTTAAAATAAAATCAGGAAGTTCAAAAGAAGGAAGCGGATTGTTTTTAGGGTGATGCAGCATTTTTCTTTTCCGTTTCTTATTTTTTCGACTGATTTGCATCTCTAAAATCCTTTCTTGTAAATCAAAACTTCCAAATGACTGAAATAATTTCTACGATTTTACAACAACTATTGTTGGTTGAAATTTAAACAAGTTTCTCATACGTTTCAATAGCGTAAAATAAATTAAAAATGGCAACGCTGGCTTAACTTAAGATGTTTTTGAAAACCTATGAATTAAATTGTAATAAGTATAACAAAAAAAATGACAGTTTTTAAAAATGCAAAATTTTCTTGCGAAAATGGCAAACATTTTGTGCAGTTTATATAAAAAAGTTAAAATTCTGAAATAATGTTTAACTAACTAGCAGAGTGTTGTCGAACTATTTTGCTGCTTCTCTTACTTAAACACGCCTGAAACTTTTCTCCGCATAATTGCCAACAAATGAGAAAGTCTGAAGGGCTTGTATTAAAGTTCTAAGAAATATTATAAATGAATGTTATTTCTTTTCGTAGGTGAGCGACACAAATGCCGTATTAGCAGTTACAAATGCAAAGAGAGACGATACAGCGACTTTCAAAGTTCATCTTAAAAACAAATCTGGATTTGATACCTGTTACTGTAGAGTCACTGTCCTAGGTATGTTTTTACTTACCTCGGAAAGATATGTATTTACTTACCTTCAAAAATATCAAATAGAAGGTGCCAAAATATATTTTAGTATCACCCTATTCATTTCAATCAGGGGTCTGTCCAGACATTTTGTGAAAAGTCCGGTTTTTGTCAGCTTTTATGAATTTGTGCAAATAGGGTCCGGTTTTTAAAAAAACTTTTTCAAGGAGTTTTTAAATTGTAAATAGTTACAAGATTATGCTCAGCACTATAAAATTATAATAAAAACAAAATTTTAAAAAAATAAACAGCAATTGCTTCTAAATTAGAGATGCAACAATGCAATTAATTGGTATTTAGCCTATACTGCTGAACGCAGAATATTCATTTGCGACGAATAATGGAAGAATCGTCTTCCGAAGGCAAAACCTAATTCGTTTACATCCATCTTTCTGGTTTTCTGCACTGGAAAGAGTTTATTCGATTAACAAAACAATAATGAGGATAAACAAATTTGTGAAGGGTTCGTTTTTATGAAAAGATATTTTGTGAAGGACCCAAATTTCTTCTAAACAGACCCCTGTTTCAATACAAAATTATAACTGCATGATACAGTTGTTCGGGATCTTAAACGTGTTGCCACATCATAAATATCATGATATATGTAGTATTAGTATATTTGGCACCTATTAAAACAGCTACCATAACATCAATAATACCAAATTTAATGAAGCACCATTGGCTTCAAGAATGTAATGGTGATGTTTTTACAGTTCTTCTAAACGAGTTAAATAACTTTCCGCCAATCATTTTGAATAGTTGGAGAAAAGTAACATTTTTCTATTTCAATAACCAATTATTATTTAATTTGATTTTTTTTTTAGTTTTACATGAACACATTTTAAAACTATTGCTATAAAAAAAATAAATACGTAGTTTCATATAACCGTTTCAGGGACATGTCATCCACGCTGATGGTTAGACGAAGAAAAACTATGTAGAAGAGCTGACAAACACCACTGATATACTATTAAAGTTTAATTTAAAGCAAAAGTTAATCTTAAAACCAAATGTTATAATTCCATTCTCTCAAACAATCTGAACAAAATTTTTGATGATTTTTTATTTAGGATGCTAAAATTTCATATATATATATCCTCGTTATATCCTTGTTTCTTTACCAGAGAGTATTGTCCGCAACATTTAAAAACTTTGTCTTTGCTTGACAATTCGTGTTGTGATTCCTAAGCGGAAAGTAGAAAATGTCATTATTCATTCATGAAACAAAGCTCTTTTTTTTCTAAAGAAATAATTCGCAGAGCATGAAAATATTTTTTAACGGCAGTCACTTAGCTTCTTCACCTCGGCTGAGATGCTGAAAGTGTTGCTCATTTAACCCAGTGGGCACCTGAGTCACGGAGGCTAGCCACATTACACACTGCCGCACATACCCGTTCCTAGGACCACATTCACACAACAGGGAACAACACACACAAGAGAGGAAAACATCCATGCCCTGAGTGGCATTCGAACCCGCGGCCACTGGCTTCACAGTCTGGCACCGCTCAGCCACCTAGCCGGTGCGCATAAGTATATTATTATTGCTTTGTTAAAGCTATTGCGAAATTATTTTGATTTTAATACTTCTTCTCATTTTCTTTTACTCCACCCATGATGAGTCAATGCAAATCCATAATAACGTTTCTTCTTTATACTTAAATGACTGATGTAGTCATCACGTTGTTTCGATAGATTAATAATGAGAAATTTTAATGAATTTTGTGGATTCACATAATACTGTATTTAATTTAAAATAGAGTTTTCATGATAAAGTGATGAATCGTTTCAATAGATAAACCAACGTCACCCGAGAATGTTCACGCGGAGGAGATCGAAGGTGAATCTCTCACTCTATGCTGGAATCCACCGAAGGACAATGGAGGTGCTGAAATCACTAATTACGTGGTCGAGAGGAAGGAGGTCGGCACTCTCACGTGGGTCAGGGTGTCCAGTTTCGTGACTGCGACAGCCTGCCGTGTCCGAAACTTGGTGATCGGAAAACAGTACGATTTCCAGGTGATGGCTGAAAATCAACATGGAACCAGCGAACCAGGAAAGACACGAGAACCCATCCTCGCTAAATTACCCTTTGGTAAGTTATTTAACTCTTCTGTTTTCAGAACCAACTGATATGCATGATTTAAAATGAAGCGAAATAGGAACGGATCGAAGTTATTAAAAACAGTTTTTCTCGACCCACTGGTGATTTAGCAAATTGGGAAGAATGGCTCTCTCCTGTACACTCTATCTAATAACCAGTAAAAATCAGTTTTGCTGTGCGTCTACATCAGGCCGGGATGGCCTGGTAGGTAGGGTACTGGGCCCATGTCCAAGAGGTCGTGGGTTCGATCCCCGCCGGCCGAAGACTCCCCGTGTAGTAAATGGTGACTGATGCACATTAAATTTGTCGAGTTGCTAAGTCTTCCATGTTCCCATAAAAAAATCAAATCTCTGAGGGTACTGATCCAGGAGTTTCCTTGTCTTCTGGATTCGTTCAAAATGACAAGGCTCCGGAGTTGAACAAGAGTAGTCATAAACCCAAAATGAGGTCGGCTGTTCCACAACGAATGAAAAGAACTTAAAAAGTACGACTTTTCTACGTCCAGAGCCGTCAGAGGGTTAAAGATGAAGCTTCGACGGCTCAGGATGGGTGAAAGAAAAGAGCTTTGCGAGCACGTACTGGACCAAACTATTTTTACCGTTAAGCCAAATTTCATTTAAGAATTCACACAAAAATGAACGAAGCAGAAATGTATTTTATCATCTGAATGGACTGTCATAAAACCACTTGAAAAAACTGCTTCCTTGATAATCCCGAGTTAATGTGGGCATTGCAAATACATCGAGAAAAACTCTGGCGTCTTTTATCACAATTTTGTGATTAAAAGTTTTGCAGTTGGATTGTGGGTGTTTTTATGCGATGGTTGCTGAATTTACATAGAATGTGTTGTCCCTTATTTTAAAAACTATCATACAAGGACTCATATTTAACTTGCTCGAGGATAACTCAGGGAAATAAACTAATGGAAAATTAAACGATTTTTGCGCATTAAAAAAATTGAAATTTCAAATTAAAACGTATGTATTCTGTTTTATTTTAGTTCTTTGTATTTATTTATAAAATAAAAAAAATATATCGATTTTTTGTATTTTTTTTCCTTCAAAGATATTGGTGAGGGACGCGGTTAAACTAAAAAAAAAAAACATCTTGCAAATACTGACACTAACTCCCGCGTGAAACGGCAAACATTCCATCCATTTCCTACTCCGGAAAAATATCTAACTAAGTCCGCTAACTCATTCACTTGTTCGATTCTCCCGAATGAATGCGTGCAGCTGATGAAATATCCGGAAACAAATAAAAATAATACTCCAAATAGAAAGCGTAATTTCGAAATTATAACAGACTTCAACCGCCGTTCAATCGTTTAAGAATAATAGGATGCGCAGCTTTTTTAAAAAAGGTGCTTATTTTTAATTTATGATTTTTAAAAGCTCTTAAAGGTGCTTTTTTCATTCGGGGTTTGTAAAAAGTACTTATTTTTCTATCTTGTCAAAAGAGATTTATTTTTTCTTTGTCATATCACGAGGGTCGTTCTACATTACAAAAAAATTCGTGATGTTAAAATTTTCTCTGCACTATTTATCAGGAACTAGTTATACCATTCATGATTATGCGAAGTTTTTGAAAATGTTTATGACTTTTATTGATTTAATGTTTTTGCGAAATAAATACTTTAAACGATAGAAAAAAAAATAAGTTTTATGACTGCACATATCCTAATACATGATCCGTCTGCCCAAGGATATTTTACGTCAGCACTGCGGTTGGTGAGCGTGGTGTGGGAAATTCGACTAGCATCGCTGGGGGTTGAACCTGTCACCTCATTGGACGGTCATGCACCCCTGTGCCTAATTGTGATGTTTTTTTTTTAGAAAGTGATTAAAAAAATTTTTTTTTAATGCTTAAGAAAGTACTTTAAAGGTGCTTATTTTTTGTTGGTAAATCTGGCTACTCACCCTGAATAAGAACAAAACGTTCCAAATTGAAATCATGGATTCTGATATAGGATAGTGCATGTAGTGAGGGAAGGATTGAAAGAAGGATTATAAAAAGGAATTTAATTCTTGTGAATTTCAGACCCCCCTGGTGCCCCGGGTGTACCTCAGTCTGTGGATACATCTGTTGATTCCATCACACTGAGCTGGCAGAAACCGAGAGATGATGGTGGAAGTGCCATCATTGGATATGTCTTGGAGAAACAAGAGAAGGGGAAGGAGAGGTGGGTGGCCGCCTGTCAAACTACCATTACAGAACAAACTTTCCGTGTCACCGGACTGAAAGAGAACCAGGAGTACATGTTTAGGGTGTGTGCCCTCAATGCTGCCGGACAAGGTCCCTTCAGTTCTGGATCCGATGGAATCTTCGCTAGACCACCTCCCTGTAAGAGACTCTCTATACTATAATAATGTCTGTATACTATGAATGTGTTATACTTATTATTTTTAACTCCCTGACAGGCTCGCCTAAAATAAGTGCTGGATTCAGCTTACGAGACATGACAGTTCAAGCAGACGAAGAATTTACATTGAGAGTGCCTTTCAACGCATTCCCAGTACCCACAGCCACCTGGACTATTGTAAGTACATCTAAATTTCAAAATATAGTGGATTGGTTTTTTTTTTCAGAATAGGCTTTATTGTCATACTTTGCAATAGTCTGTTTAGAAGAAATTTGGGTCCGTTAACGGACCCTTCACAAAATATCTTTTCATAAAAACGGACCCATCACAAAATAATTTGTCTTTTAATCGGACCCTTCACAAATTCGTTTATTTTCATTATTGTTTTGTTAATCGAGTAAACCCTTCTCGGGGGGGGGGGAAGAGAAAGACTGTTCGAAACGAACTAAGTTTTCAAAGTTTCCCTTAGTTTAAATTTCAAATTTAGTATTCTAAGAAAATATTTCTACTTTTACAAACATCGTGTGCACATTCTTATTGATATTTAATGATGATTTTTTTGCAAATAAATAATAGATCCATTTATGCAAGAAATGAATGAATAGAATTGTATGCAAATAAAATTTAATTTCTGGCAATATTTTTTAAGTAAAATATTATAAATTTAAGAATTGTTTAAATTGACTTAATGCGTAACACATTAAAAGTGATACATTACTAAGTTGTGTTATTTAAAATATGTCATTTGAAATGATTAAAAATGCGAATGATTTGGTTATTCGTTCGAAACGAATATTCTGTGTTGAGAAGTATAAGCTATATACCAAATATTTGTATGTTGCATCTCTATTTTTGTAGCAACCATCGTTGAGCAGAATCTTGTATCTATTTACAATTTAAAAAATTCTTAAAAGTTTTTAGCAATTTTTGCAATAACAGGACCCTATTTGCACGCATTCACAAAAGCAGGACCCTGGTTGAAAGAATGTGACTTAACGCTTATTTTATATTCACAAATTATAAGTAGTTTTTTCAGAATTTTACAAAAACAGGACCTTTCACAAAATGACTGGACAGGCCCCTGCTTTGAACAATTAACTTGTGAATCAAAACATTTTATGAACTATCTATATTTAACGGCCATGAGAGCGAAATTTACTTGGCCAGGTGAAAAGTGTTTTATAAAGTCAATTGAACGATACATTTAAAATAATAATGCTAGTAACAGAAAGGAAAGGTAATGCAACATCCTTTTATATTGTTAAAACTTTATTTTCTCAGAATACAATAAATGTAACGACCATTTTTAAATGGCTACCTTACTTAAAAATAGCCATTTTTTGACATTTAAACGGAAGATTACAATAATTATGGTAACAGAGTGGATTAAGAAGGACATTAAACTGTTCGATTTTTACTTGAAAGTAATTTTAAAACTGTATATTAGATAAGCTGCGCATCGTATTGCATATAATACAATGTTCACACAACTAGTTAAATTAAAATTATTTTCAATGAACTGTTGGTTAAATTATAGTTAATATAGGAGGCTGAGCAGTTTAGTTGCACCTGACGTATTAAAATGGCATTGGGTGCCGTCGTTCGTCACAAGATGTCATTGCCATGTAGAAATCTGTTAAACGTCTTGCAGTAAGTTTGTTCATTTAGTAACAACATAACCTTAAAGTATTTGTGATTCCGTATTAGTATTAACCAATTGTTTTCGTGCCAAATAAAAGTCATTTTTGATTTACTCCCTTAATTTAAAGAAATCTGCAGTTGAGGAGCATCGATTGCTTGGAGAAACATAGAATGCTTAAGTGAAAGAAGTTGTCGTGAAGAGTTTCAGAAGATCAAAAAGGTGGCGTGGAATGAAAGGCAGAAATTGTATGAGGACAAGGAATTGGAACAAGGTTCGTGCAAACGCAAGAACTTGCATTATAAAAAACTCAGCGAGCAATCTCATATCGCTTAAAATTGTCCAAAAAGAAGGAAGTTCGGTTCCATATTAACTGAAGCAAAGAGACATTGAACGTCGATTTTGCGTGAAAATTGATTTTGAAAACACTTCGATGGAAAGTTCTACCCCACCTTCCTTATTCGCCTGACCATGCCCTTTCAGATTATCACCTGTTGCGGTCTATAACACATGGTCTTTGTGAGTAGAAAATTTATAGAAATTATTGGAAGGAATGGGTCGATCTATGGAAAGAGGAAGAGTTTTTCCAAATGCTCTCAGAAAGATGGAGAAAAAGTAGTGTCTCGTGATGGAAAATACTTTGAATTAAAGATAATAGTTTTCACAATAAACTGCTAATTTTTGATGGAAAATGGCGGAAACTTATTTGTACTCCCAGTAATATACAGGCATTATTTTTTAAATACTCATTTTTATGTATCTACATTTGCTAAAAAAAACATCGAGTAAATTAATTTGTTTAAAAAGGGTCACGTAGAATTTTGATAATTAAAATGGGATCTTTAATCGTGTTTTGAACTTTTCAGAATGGTAAAGCATTAGTGAAAACGGATCGAGTTTATAGTGAGATCAATGTCGCTTTTACAGTCCTCATCAATAAAAAAGCAAAGAGAGATGATTCTGGCTCTTATACGTTGACTCTAAAGAATCAACACGGCACCGATAATGCATCCTGTAGAGTTCTTGTAGTGGGTGAGTACATCCTGCTGGCTTCATTTCCTCATTTTATGATGGCTAATATGAGTTCTTTATCAGAAACTAGTTATTTTTATGTAAAGTCTTTGAAAATAATTTTGCATTTTATTAATGTATATAGTGCTTAAAAAGGGTACTTAAAAGATGCTAAAGTGTACTTGAAGAATTGGCTACGCACTGTGTTACAGTATCAATTGCATCCTCAATTTTAGATAAACCAGGACCACCAGAAGGACCACTGGAAGCATCTGATGTGACACCCGAGACTTGCTCGTTATCGTGGAGACCACCCAAGGATGATGGAGGTAGTTCCATCACCAACTACGTGGTCGAGAGACAAGAGGCAAACTCTCAAGTAAGTGTATTCCTGGTGAATCTCTGCAATTTGCAGGAAGAAAGTTTTTAATATTTTGTTTTGTATTAAAAAAGTTATTAAAGAAATTATTAATATATTAATCCAGGAAAGCACTCCAAAACATTTAGAGTGAAGGCAATACTTTGCTTGCTGTTATATGGGCGATTCTTTGGAAACATGACAATACGGACCAAAAACTTTCTTCAAATTTAAAGTTCTCAAAATAATCTAATTTTTTTCGTATACTTCCTTAGTTGCATTTATTAATGTCTTATAGACAGCAGTGTAGTTTATTGACATTTGTTCGAGAAAAAAAATAAAATAGAAATTCACCAAATCTTGAATGTCAGGAAAATTACATATTAGCTTAGAAGTTTAAAAAACAGTCAATAGTAAGTAATTCAACTTAAGCCTTTATGTTAGATGAACCATAAATTGCTTAAATTAATTCTTTTTATCCACTGTAGAAAGAATCAAAAAAATTTTTGGTGCTGAAATGTGCAGAATAAAATTGTGTATAATAATCAATCATTAAATAAATAAATAACTTTGATTACATTCAAGCCTATTACAATCATGCATAAACTTGGTTAATATTTCCTTTCCCTCTTTATAATATACTGTTTAAAAAGTTTTCTGGTAACTCGTCTATGTCCTGGCATTCATAAACCAGGAAAATGACAGCCAGGATAATGACAATGACACATTTGCCATTTTATATTAACATTAATATATTAGCATTTTAATTTAACATTTTGGCCTAAGACGTTTACATTCCACAGAAAACAACAGGATTTCTTGAAATAACTCAGATAAATCCATGTAGTTTATGTTATTAAGGATTTCAAGAAGACAGGAAAATGACAACATAAAAACCTACTCACTTTGAAAAATTTTTTGAAATAGATTTTGAACCAGAAAATTGGTTCTTTATTCATGCAACAAGACATGTTAAGATATGAGGGTATATAATCAATCCATTAACATAAGATATTGATTGCTGACTCTATATCTATTTTGGTTATAAATCACTAAGTAAAAGTAGCCAGGAAAATGACAGATTTTCATGTGACAAACGAATTATGGACAGGCAAAATCATTTCAAACTAAGTTTTAGTAAATAATACGCTCTGCGTATATTCTAGAAATGCTTACAACGGTTGAGATAAAAAAAATTAGATATTGAAAAATTTATGGGAAGTTTTGAAGCTAGTTATTATTGGAAATATTGTTTGTGACATACCAGAAACATGACATTTTGAAATTCAATTAAATTTTTTAACTGTACAAAACAGTCAATGCAAGTGCAAAGTCATTTTGAAATGCCAACAACAGCAATTATTTTTTTTAAAGTTATTTTAGCACTATAGTATTAGATCTTGGAGCAAGGGACTGTGAATTATCATATTTCGTGAGAATTTCCCAAATACTGAAAACATTTAACAAGTTTGATGATTATTTTCTTCCCTTTTCTAAATTCAAACCAAAACAGTTCATTTCAATATTTTTCTTTCATCATAAACATAATGATGCAATAGTTTTGGATTTTTTAAATAACCCGTTGAAAAGTTCACTCTATTTAAAAGTAAATCATTATTCATGAAATAAAGCATGTTTTTCGAATTATAATGTAGCGTTGAACCTTGTTAGGAGACAGCAGAGCAAATCACGCAAAGCAGACATATTTTATTAAAAGTAAGAGCGATAAAGGACTAAAGTATACACATTGTCCATCTGCATTTGAGGGTGGATGATTAAAGGCATTGATTTAAAACCCAATATGTTTATCCTTATCTGTGTCGTTAGAAAAATCGTTTGAGATAAGAATTCTATGAAAAAGTTATGATTTTAGATGTATTTTAAAGATATTTCTGACACATTAATGCTTTAAATGCAAATGATACTGCCTATATCTCTATGTTTTATAGACATCAGATGTCAATGAAAACTTTGTTTGATATGTCATTACGATCAAATTTAGTAATAGACAAAAATCAGCACACAACTGAGTCATTTCATCGCATTATGATGCAATTATGATACGCATTAGTAATACACTTTATGATAGACATTATGATACAATAATAATTTGAAACAACTAGAAATTTTTACGTCAGTTCCTAAAACATTATTTCTATCGATTTCCATATAAAAATGGGGTACAATATCACATAAAAACATGATTTAATCCAACTCATCCCCCCCCAAAAAAATTATTTTTAAAGGTGATTTAAGTTTTTACCTTAAGGTATTGAAACTTATTCTTTTTTCTCCTAAAAATTTTATCTGATTGTTGAAATATTTGACCTAGTTTAAAATGTCTGTTGCCAGACAGTTGCCGCTGACTCACTATTTTTTCCCTTTCTTATAAAAAGAAATTTGTAGTATAATATTTAAAATTATAGTATTTAGTTGATTCTTGCAAACACAAAAGTGATACAACAAACGTTTTTATTTTGTACGTAAAATTCTACTTCAATAAAAATAAAAAAAAAATTTAAAATGTCAAATAAAATCGAATTGTAAATTAGTTAAAAGTTAAGCATTGGTCTGCAGGGATTTACAATAAAATACCGATATGGTACGTATGTTAAAGAATTAAAAAAAAAGGTTTATTTTAATTTTAAAAACAGACGTTTGCGTTAAAAAAAGGACGTTGAGAAGAGGTTCAAAGTGTTTTGTGAGAACTTACTACTGCTTTTAGATTTTCATTCTAAATTCATTAGTAATTCTTGAATGGAAGGACAAACATCTGCTCTTCTTGGTGGTTTAATACCACTAAAAAAGGCTAATATTGCACCAAAATAGGGTGATAATTCGTGAGAACATGTTATTTTGACAAGTTATTCAATTATCTAAATGACCCCGATAATTTCAAAATATAGGATTTTCTATTCGTCTCTTTAAAGACTCGGGGTCTTCTATTTTGGTAAGACCTGGTTATTTACCATTTTTCTGTCAATTTTCCGCTCATTACCCTTTGTTATAAATATGAAAACGAAATTTTTTTTAGTTTTTTACTTTATCTAATAGGGATCACGTGATTCAAATTTGAGATGTTTGTAAAACCTTGCTGTCCTTGTTGAAGTGGCGTCACTTAAACTTATTAATACTTAATTACAATTTATACTTAAATGCTTAATTACAAATTATCGTATAAGACGTTGATGATAGATATCGATCTATATTGAAGGTGTGGACGAAGCTGAGCAGTTACGTTCGTGGATGTCACTATGAAGTGATTGGACTGGAACACAAGAAAAAGTACCACTTCAGAGTAAGAGCTGAAAACAAATATGGCGTCGGTGCTCCACTCGACACAGACCGTCTCCTCACGGCTAAATTCTCATTTGGTAACACTCTACTTCTCACTTTACTTATTTTACTTCTGACACATTTAAAACAAATGGTACTCAAACATTTTAAAAGTTTCGAAAATTAACTTACTCTGGCCACAGTTGTCTATCTAAAATGCATGGAATTAAATGTCCTTAGAAAACATTTTTAACAATGAGTGAACAATCGTTTCAAATCATAGTTTCAAATGTCAAGTTCAAACTGTTTGACGCGACAGATTCTCTGTGCTTGTGTATATATATATATATATATATATATATATATATATATATATATATATATATATATATATATGGTGATTCATATAAGATGGACAAAATTTTAGGAAGTGATAGTACACACCCAAGCAAACAATTTTTTATCAAAGAATGCATGGTCGAAAACAAAACGCAAAAGAGCTGGCACATTTGGAAAGTTGTTTCACGCAAACATGAAAGCTCCATTCCTGTTGCGAGTTATTATTTGCATGTTCTGGGAGGAAGAAGAGCTCGTCACCATTCATACGTAAAAGCTGTTGATTCGAGGAGTGCATTGTCAATCGTGGTAGTATCTGAAGATGTTGTTAATAAGGACAAAGCCGATATGCAATTTGTTTATGGAGCTGCAAATCGAAATAGCTTCAGAGGCTGTACGGAGAACCCTACAGACGGTTGCCCAGGCGTAAAACATTTCAGCGCTTGCACCGACAGTTGAGTGAGATGGGATCCTTTCTTTCAACCCGTTCACGGACGGACGGAATGGTGGCTGATCAGCCAAGTACAGGAGCGGTGGCTAGACAAGGTATCGCAATCCACCACAACATGTTCAACGAGTTCATTGACTGACTCAAAGGGATTATCCTAGTCGTTTCTCCAGAAGAAAACTGATTTTGTTGCAACTATTATTTTCACGGATGAAGAGAATTCGTGGGTTCGAACCCCGTCGGCCGAAGACTCTCCGTGTGGTCAAATGGTGACTGATACACGTAAATCTGTCGAGTCCTCCATGTTCCCATAACAAATTAAAACCTCTGGGGGTACTGGATTGGAGATCGATCGTTCACTGGTTCAGGTCAAAACTACGATCTGTGAATAAATGGATGTATGAATGGGTCCGCCCTATAAACGGGTGCGACGAATGGGTGTGGCAGAAAGCGAATTCTTGGCCATAGATGGCGCCACTGGAAAACAAGAACAATCGCACCCCTCTGCCTAAACAGGCATACGAAACCAAGCAACATTTTTATATTATTTTAACATTTTGTATAAATATTATCGGGATCCAATTCAATAGGAAAAAATCTTGAAAGAGAGTATCGTACAATGACATGTCGCTAACTGAGAAGTCACTACCATCAAGATTAAAAAGTGTTCCTATGCTACTTATAAGTTAAAAGACACAAACTCTCAGTAACCGAAACTTTATGCTTAGAATTTTCGCCTCTGAAAATATAAGTTGATAACTTCAGTTTAAAAAATACAGTCAGAATTGTATTCCTTTCTGTCCATTTTTTTTTTTTTAATTTTTTTTACATCACGAAAATTAGTTTCAAAAATAATTCTTACTTCCGTTTATGAAACTAGTTAACCCAAAGATATTTTATGGAATGAATATTGCCTTAGAAATGTTTAATATTTTAATTTAGGCACTTTTTAAACAACTTGATATACAAGCTCGTATACTAACAATACCCGCAATTTGAAAAAACATATTAATTGTATGACTCTAATGATATAAAAATGTGAGTAAGTTGTACTTTCTTATCAGTATTTCTCGTGGGTTTTTCAACCCATTTTGTTTACATTTTATCCATACCAATCATGTCTTCTAAGAGGATGTAAAATGTTATGCTTTTTGTGTTAAAATCTTCTATAAAGTATAATAAAATATTTATTGAGAAGTCTTCTTCCCTGTTGGAGAGATATAAGACAAAAACGACAAAAAGAGAATTAAAACGCGAACATCCAAATCTTACATTGTCTTAATTGTTTGGTTCTTCTGCAATTTAACCACAACTAATAAATTTTTGCCTATTGCATCTCAAATATCTACCTATTAAAAACTGAAAAGGTGGACCATCCTTCTTATCAAAATCTTCATTCATTCAATAGTATATAGTGAGAAATGATGGCTCAGGAAATACACTTCACAATGAGGTGAAACAGGTTCGATATCAGAGTGATATCTTTTTATTTGATCACTGTTTTTATACTTACAGGCATTTTTAAAAAAAAAAATTTTTTTGAAATGATTTCATGACAAGTTTGCCTGATTACAAAATAGGAAAATAGAAGCGTGATTAGAGGATGAAGGGCGCGTACTCACAGTACAGAATCAAGTTTGATTCAGTAGTTACCGAATCTGGATGTGCGCAAGGTAATAAAATTATACTGGATAATTCGAAGTTTATAACCCATAAGGTGTGGTGGCACAGGGGATAGAACGTTTGCCTCCCAGCGATGGTGGGTAGATACGAATACGCGCATCGACCACAAGTAAAATATCCTCAGGGGTTGGCGGATGGTTTCCGTGGTTTTCCTCTCTATGTAACGCAAATGCGGGTTAGTTACATTGAAAAGTGCTCGACGAAGGTAAATTTCTCACACTACTAGATCCAGGAGTTCCCTTGTCTTCTGGATTGGGTTCAGAATGAGAAGGTTCAACAGGGGTAGTCGTAAACCCAATTCAACGAGGGATATAAAATAAAAAATTAAATAAGTCTATATTTAAGGTGAGTTTAAAGAAGACAATTCCATTCCAGATCCCCCCGGTCCACCCTCCTGTCCGTCGATTACAGACTATGATGGTGTGAGTGTGAGCCTGTCTTGGGATGCACCAGTACAGGATGGAGGTTCCAGAATCCAGGGATACCAGGTTGAGTACTGTGACATGGCCGATGGAAGGTGGAAAGTGGGGAATGAGTATCTGGTGAAAGAAACACACTTCACAGGTACTCACACACACAGCATTCTTTTTTTTTGATTTTATGTGTTCATCAAATCATGATAACTAAAATGTTGTTGTTGTTGTTACAGTTCCCAACTTGAGTGAGAACCACGATTATCAATTCCGGGTGAAAGCGAAGAACGCAGCTGGACTGGGCGAAGCGAGTCAACCCACCGCTACTTTAAGACTCAAAAAGAAATTCAGTAAGAAACAATTTATTTAATTGTCATTCCACCATTTTCAATCAAAGATATCCAAAGGCCGGTATAGCCTGGTCGGTAGGATGCTGGGCTCATGTCCAAGAGGTCGTGGGTTCGATCCTCGCCGGCCGAAGACTCCCCGTGTAGTAAATGGTGACTGATGCACGTTAAATCTGTCGAGTCTCAAAGTCCTCCATGTTCCCACAACAAATCCAAACCTCTGGGGGTACTGATCCAGGAGTTTCCTTGTCTTCTGGATTGGTTCAAAATTACAAGGCTACGGAGAAGAACGTAAGTAGTCGTAAATCCATGAAATTGGGTCGGCTGTTCAACGACGGTTATAAAATAAAATAAAAATCAAAGATATCCGTTCATTGACTGTGTACACCTAATGCTGACAGGCAATGAAAACGAATTTCTCTCATCTTGTAGTAACAGTTTAATAACCTTATACTCATCTTTTAAGTTAATAGTTTAATAATCTTATTCTTACTGTAAGATTACAATCTAATAAAAAGATTACAAATAATCTTATTATTAATCTTATTAATCTATCAGATAATCTTATTATTAATCTTATTAATATATCAAATAATCTAAAACTCTTCTCTAATCTTTTAATCTTAATTTTATAATTTTAATAATCTTATTCTTATTGTAAGATTACAATCTAATAAAAAGATTACAAATAATCTTATTATTAATCTTATTAATCTATCAGATAATCTTATTATTAATCTTATTAATATATCAAATAATCTAAAACTCTTCTCTAATCTTATAATCTTAATCTTATAATCTTAATCTTATAATCTTAATCTTATAATCTTAATCTTATAATCTTAATCTTATAATCTTAATTTTATAATCTTAATCTTATAATCTTAATCTTATAATCTTAATCTTATAATCTTAATCTTATAATCTTAATCTTATAATCTTAATCTTATAATCTTAATCTTATAATCTTAATTTTATAATCTTAATCTTATAATCTTAATCTTATAATCTTAATCTTATAATCTTAATCTTAGAATCTTAATCTTAGAATCTTAATCTTAGAATCTTAATCTTAGAATCTTAATCTTAGAATCTTAATCTTAGAATCTTAATCTTAGAATCTTAATCTTAGAATCTTATTATAGTTTAATTGCCTTATATAGTTACAACTGTTATCTAATCTTAATAATCTTAATCTTAATAATCTTACTTAATAATCTTAGTTTTTGAGAAGTATTTTGCAAAAGTCTTGCCAATTGTAATTTCACAATTATAATGCATTATTCACATTATGAAATTGTATCACAAAAACTACATTTATAGAGTTTTAAAATTATGTTTTCATTTGAATAGAGTGGAAAATTTAACTTTAAATTTTATTTTTATTACCATCGTGAAATATAGCTATAGGTCATTTTCAATAAAATGAAAGTATTATAATGATCGAAAATAAAGAGTTTCAAACTAATTCCAGATCCCCCATCTCCTCCAGAAGATGTGATGGTTGGAAAAGTGGGTCGAAGTTATATTGAGCTTCGATGGGAAAAGCCTCGTTCTGATGGTGGAAGTAAAATTACAGGTAAATCATCTTCTGGAATCATCCTTTTATTAAACGAGAAAAGGAAATTAACTTAAAGACTTTTTAAAAAGAAAAACATGAAACATCGATAGTCGCTTCCTATATAAATCTAATCTGTCTTGTTACTGTAAATGACTGAAATGGATTCAGCAGCACGATCTGCCTTGACAAGATTCGGCTGTTTACCGCATCCCTTTCTGCAACAGCATTGGGATCTTCAGAATAAACTTAATACAAAATCTGGTTGCGTCGACGGCCACACTCGAATCACCCCATCTTCGGAGAACACATATTTCTCCCTCTTTTAACCAACATCGTATTACCTTTTTCAATATGTAACATTTTCGCGTTTCTGCCAGTATTTTATGTAGCTGGTTTTATCTGATTTTATCCGCTCTTATCCATGCACCTTTTTACCTATTTCATGTATTTTATATGCCTTTTATTGGAATTTATACTCACTTTTAAATACATTCGTCTCGACGGTTTTGTTACCTTTATGTATTTTATGAAAATAAAATTGCAGTATGCATTTTAAGCTGCATTAACGTACTGTTTGGCGCAGCATATCCTCTTTTAACTCTGCATTCAATCAATCCACCGGTGAATGCTGACAATCACATAGTCGCTTAGGTAAATGGTCCCGCAGTGGACTGATCGTTAAGACACGGTTCCCAGCAGATCCCGAAGTCAAGCATCACTGGTTGCGGTCAGTTTGCGGGTGGGTGACCGTCTGCGTAGGGATCAGTCTGAGTAGGGATCGAGGGTGTGCGGTATGGGTCCTCGTTAAACTGTTCTATCGTAAAGTGCTCGACTTCGCGCGCAGGTCGTCGAGCTACCGAAGCGGGGGTGCCATCCCCTCCGCAGAGGATCAAAATTGTGATGACATGTCTTCGGATCATCCTCCGGGATGTTTCCCAGACCGTCGCCAATAGCCCATTGTGCAGCTCCAGTGCGACGTAATTGAACTACAACAACGCTTAGATAAATGTACGAAATATATATTGGGTATAGCTAAGTGACACTGTTCAGTATGCATTTAACCAAAAACTGATGTTTCCCCTCAGCAGAAATTAAAATATCTTTCATAGGAGAGTACGCATTAATCGCAATTAGTTTGCTCCTACAAACAGAACATCATGGTAGATCAGGTTAAGAGAGTCTGGCTATGTTGATAAGGATTAATATATTTAGCCTTCGGTTGTTTTGCCAGATACTTCGAAATTCGGTGATGTAGAACCATAGCTGTAAATGCTTTTTCATAATTTCCCCCTCTTTTGAATTTGAATGATATTTTTATTTTTTATTTTAAGAGCTTTTGGATCAATATTTTCTCATTATAAATTACTCCCAATGCTGCTACAATTTTCTCTAAAATCTTTAAATTTAAATATTGTAAAACAATTGAAAAAACTTTTAAGCATAAATAAGTTTACTAAATAAATATTTCTCTAATCATAATTGCCAGAGATTTATTTTCCATTCAGAAAAGTAAATTAGCCAAATTTCAGTCATTTTGATTTCGGTAATTTAGGTAACAAGAAATTGAAATGAGAATTATCACTGAATTACAGTATGACAATCAAAATATTCGGTTTTCGCACTTTGAAGCAATTTATCTACTCCAATGGCAAGAGTTGGTGTTTCATGAAAAAAAGAATTTGCTTTTCGACAATAGAATAGAATATCACAAAAAACTTTTAAAAATAATACAATGCGAAACTTCTAGAATAGTGTAACTAATGATTCTTACTTATCTTGAAGTATTTATTATATTTTATTTTATTCATAAGCTACATGTTTTTTTAAACAATTAGTTCATTTTCAATGAAGTCAATAAAAACATTTCTTTGGAAATTTGAGTGACGTTACTTTTATTTTAAGGTCTATTATTTGGCAATTTTTCTTAGGTTGTCATATTCTAGCCCTGATGATGGTATTATTTAAACGAGGATTTATCTTTCAAATATTCTTGACCTTGTATCTAATTATTTAAGAGGCACATTTAAATATGATCTTTTATTTATTTATTTAAATAGTTCTTTGCTTTGTTTCTGTTACATCTTTTGTATTTAAAAATGAATTTTAGTCCTATTAACACCAGATTGCCCAAGGAAGTCATTTTGACTGTTTTCTAATTTCAATTAGAAAAACAACGATGTATATAATGATACAATTTCTTAAAATTTTGAGATTTTTGTGCAACATACAATTTTTTTAGTGTTAATATTTACTAATAACATATTACACAACTGTAATTAATATAAAAAGTATTAAAAATTAATTTTAAACACATTTCTTTACACATTAGTTCTTCTTTCCCAGTGCAGTCGATTTTGTCTGCTTTTGGACACTACAGATATATACTAAGTTTCATTCTTTCCTAGAGTGTTAAATTTATATGCTAAAAAACGTAATTTTACAAGCACAATTTTTCACCTAATATACTAAAATTATTTTTCTCCAAACTGCTCCACCAACCAAATTTACTTGCTGCCATACATACTTCTCTTGCTGGTAATTCCACTATCCCATCTGAATTGTTTTCAGGTTACATTGTTGAGAGGAGAGAAGCAGGGAGCACGTTTTGGTTCAAGGCCAATGATTTCCCATGTGCTGAATGTCACTATACTGTGATGAATCTGATGGAGAACGCTGAATATGAATTCAGAGTATTTGCCATCAACGCAGCTGGAAAGAGTGAACCCAGTGCATGCACCAATCCCATTAAAGTATGCGAACTTGCAGGTATAGTCTTCCTTTACTTTACAACAACAACACATTTAACGCATTACTTTTTCAACCTAAATTGCACTGTTGATTTCTGAATGCAATAAAAATGTATTTTAATTTGGTTTTTGCTTAAACATTATAAATTTTCTTTTATTAAAATATATTTAATTCAAATTTATTTTACGCTATAAAATGCGAGTTTTTTTTCACTTTCATTCTGTAGGCTTCATTTTGGAGAGAATTTATATCCCCATTCATAATATATATATATATATATATATATATATATATATATATATATATATATATATATATATATATATATATATATATATATATATATATATATATATATATATATATATATATATATATATATATATATATATATATATATATATATATATATATATATATATATATATATATATATATATATATATATATATATATAAGGTCCGGCTATTAATTTCCAGGACTGACGTAACTGTAGGAGAAAGAAAAGCCGGAAGATGGCGCTAATGATTGCATATTGAAGAGTGTTTTCTAGCGCATGTTCAGTGCAATCGGCGCCATTCTGAAGTGAGTGGTTCTCGTGGAACGGCGCATTAAAACGGAGCTCTTAAATTCCTGTTGTCGAAGTGAAATGGAGCAAAGAATTAACATTAAATTTTGCTTCAAATTGTGCAAGACAGCTGCAGAAACCTACGAATTGTTAAAACAAGTTTACGGCAAGGAAGCATTATCTCGCTCAAGAACTTTTGAATGGTTTAAACGCTTTCGAACGCGAAAGCGTGGAGGATGATCCGCACACAGTTCGGCCGCAGTTCGCACGCAAGCCGGAAACAATTGAAAAAGTTCGCGTCCACACATTGCGTTTGCTGTGTGGCGATTCTCAGCTCAGCATGGTGTCGTTGAGTCGCAGCATCCACCATACCCGCCAGACCTAGCACACACTTTTTCCTGTTTCTTAAGCAGAAAAATTCACTGAAGGGAACAAGATTTCAGGATGTCGAAGCCTTCACGAAAACTGTAACGTCACTAATAAAGAGCATTCCAAAAGTGGACTCTAAAACTTCTTTCCGAAATTTGTACAGCCGAGCACAGACGTGTATTACGGCTGATGGGGATTACTTCGAATAATATTAAATGGCTATGTGTTTAACTTTTTTTTCTTCTGAGTTATTCCATGAGTCCTGGAAATTAATAGCCAGACCTTGTATATATATATATATATATTAATTTTCGTGAAAAATAAAAATGGTTTTTATAAAAAAAATGTATCAGTTTCTTTAGTTTTACGTAAATTTAAATAATTACAAGTATTTAATTTTCTACAAATAAGTTATTAAGTTTACTGACAGAAATAGTTGGTGCTTAGATCACTTATGTTTGGATAAAAATGATCCTATTTGCCGCTAATATGACTCAATAGGCGTGCTGCCCATCGTTCATCTACATGCTGTGCAAGTGGCCCTTCACTCAAAAAAGTATATTAAATTATAATGGAAAAGGATATGCATAAGTATTTCTCACCAAATTTTTCGAATCAAAATAACTAAATGTGTGAGTTCTGTTTCTCTAATAACTGTTCTCACCATCAATTCCTTTTCGAAAACCATTATTCAATGTCAACTTTCGAAACATCTAATTCAGAACTAGATGTTGCTTCAGACCTGTGAATTCAGTGCATTTAAATTGATTCTGAGGTTGTGTTATTCATAAAACAATAAAAAGAAACACATTAAGTATATTCAGTTTTATTTGTTAGTTGAATATTATTCCACCGAAAAGTAGTTGCAGAAGTGAATTTTTGTTTCAATTGACAGGTGGACAGAAACCAGAGTTTGTGAGAAAATTATTCAACAAAAGTGTTCCTATTAACAAACACGTCGTGTTTGACTGTGAAGCCATTGGAAATCCCGTTCCAACAGCTAGATGGTAATTCTCTCTCTTTAATCAATATTATAGTTTCATTTTTCAAATACCATTTTGAACATCGATCGTTGCTAAATAATCTTGTATAGTGCTTGAGAGGGATTCTAGACGATTATTTTTAACAAAATTTTCGATATTTTGATTAAAAAAATAAATATTTTAACTGTTTTATTCTGCGAAATTTAGTACCAAGTCTAAGGATAATGCTCAAAAAACTTCCGAAATTTCTGTGATGTATATAAAATCACTTATTTGAGAGAAGAAAAAAAAAATTTCTCATTAAAATTTAGCAAAGCAAGCATACGACAGAATATTTACGATATGGAATGGAGTTACCAAACGATATAATTTATTACTTTTCTTACCAAATATTTGCCATATAATTAATTTTCATATTTGTATACAATACAAAATATGAAAGCATATAAGTGCCATTTATTATTGTTTAATATATATATATATAAGAATAAAAACAAAAAGGGTAAAAGGAAGAAAAAAAGATAAAAATGCAGAAAATTAATAAGTTTTATTTAGGGATTTTGTTTTATGGCGCATTCTGCAGTTAGAATATGTCATAAAACAAAATCCCTCTAATTATACTTTTTCCTCCATTAGGACTTCTGTTTTCATATTTTGTAATCTGACAATCTTATTACGAAAATATTTTAAATCATTCTTGAAAGATTCCGTAAGCTCATTTGAATTTGTTACTTCGCTTTATACGTTTTTCGTCTTTTTTTTCCCCTTTGCATTTTATTTTCTGTTATTTGTGTGATCTATTTTTTTTACTTCATGCGTTCTATTTTGTTACAGTTTTTTCGAGTGCTCCTCACACTATTTTATCGATATATTTTGCGTTGGTTCTATTGGTACAATATTAGAAAGCACTCCTTTTTGCGTATATGATCGTGTGAGCTGATGAATAGATTATATCTTTTAATTTTTTGTATATTTGCTATGTAATATGTGAATTGAGAAAAGGCGTTTTGTCACAGGTTCAAGAATGGTCGTGAAATCCATCCGGGTGGTCGTCTCCTGTTGTCTGAGGGAAAAGATGGAGAATTCAAGTTGACGTTCACGGAAGTGTGGGAGAATGATGAAGGGGAATACGCTTGCGTCGTCTCCAACTCTATTGGATCTGACAAATGTTTTGCCAGAATGATTATAGCAGGTATATAGCCCTTCTTAGGTATATACATTCTCTGCAATTCACACTGTTACTAACGGTTAACGCTAGAAAAACTCTTTGTAATAACTATCGATTGTCTTTCACATAAAGTTGTCGCAATGATTCTTGTCTGAAGATTTTTCATCGCCAGGAAATAATTCAATTAGTCTTGAATAATAAACAAGTAATATAAAGAGTCAATTCCTACTCAGATCAACAAAGAAAATTTTTATTTTAGTTACTTTTTACTAAATAACTAGTGGGCTGCGCCCCCTGATCGCTAACGCTCGCCAACCCCCGAAAATTGCTACGCAATCTTATATGGTTTGCTTCGCTCGCTACTAACTTAGGTACATTGCAAATGCACAAAATTCTAAGAATTCAAAACAATCATTCAAATCCATATAAAAACTTTTTTTTAAAAAGAATTACATCTTTTTAGCAAATACTAAGTCATTAAAATAAATTTGAATTCAAATAAATGACATGTAATTCGTTAAACCTATTAGAAATGTGCTATAGTATAATTCGTGATATAAATCAAAAATCGTCAAATAAATTCGTAATATATAAATTCGTGAAAAAAAAGCGCTTTCGACAAAATACTAAAATAGAGATCTATCGACAAAGACTGCTCACTTCTGCCTAGCTTAACAGAGCGAGATTGCCGCAGCTGATGCTCTCTGGTTATTTCAGTTTCCATTTTTAAAAGTGCTATATGTTGAGCCACCTCAGTTAGATTTGGCATGTGACATTTTTAGTGGCAATCATTGGTTGATTCGCCGTGTAAGAGAAATAGTAACGTACACAAAACAAAGCAAGCGTTGCCACCGGCGGAAAAGAAATACAGGCAAAATTTGGGAGCCACGTAAGAGAATTATTTATATTAGATTACAACTTCTCCAATATAAAACTATAATTAATTAAATTTAACGAATATTTTTAAAAAAAACTATAACATAGAGTGTCATCCAAGTTTTAAAAAATGTATTTGAACTTGTATGTATGAATTCTTTTATTAAATATTGAAAATTTGAACAAGATAGAAGGTGAACTAATAGTAAGAATTGAAGGGAAAAAAAGATATCTTTTTATAGTACTGTAGTAAAATGAATTTACTGAAAATCAGGCTAAGTTTATGAATTTCATTTCTGAAGGAAGGTAAATCTGTTGCTGCGAATTTGAAAATTGATATTTTTTTTAAATCATTTCTACATGATCGCTATCTTAATTTTTTTTTTCTCTTACAAAGAGGTTAACTTTTAGATGAACCAGAAAAGGTGAACTGAAGGATTGTTTTTTTTAGTTCGTTTTATTTTTAAATAATTTCTTTTCTGTGAAAATTTATTAGAAATGTATTACATGCGAAAATAATAAAGCAATTTTGGCATCTGTAAGAATATCACTATTTTTTTCTTCTTTCTCCTAAACCAATAAGTGCTATTTCACCATTTATAAAGTTTTCAAGTGAAAAACTTTTTTTTTTAAAATTTCAAACATCGTTATTTTTAAATTGTATTTAGTTTGATGTAAAAATCTTTTTTTTATCAAAATCATAAACAAATTAAACACGTGACTTTAGATTTGTTGACGTAGTTTTCTCATGCTACAACGTTCTCATTGAACATTCTGAGATAAAATAAATAAGTAAATACACAATAAGGTAACTCCTTTTTTGATGAATATGAATTATAAGCAAGCAAACATCACTGATTCTGTCTTCAAAATGACAGACTTGTCGGCATTTTAATTTATATGTCTAAGCCAGTGAACGTCTTTCCCGAATGATCTGAACGAAATTTTTAAACCATTTGTAGAATCATAGACTAAAGTTGCCTTCTTCACAAATGGAGGGACTCTTCATTTTATGAATATAGATGTCCTACAGTCCCTGGCCAAACTATTAGACGCCCTCTATAAGATCTAAATGATCAGGTGATACTATACAGCTTTATAGTTTGTACGCTGCTTAAACCGGTTTGCACTTTTTTATGTTCGTGTATCTGTTGGTTAACATTGTAATGCAATACGTTCAAAATAAATACAAACAGGAAGTATATTAATTATCTCATGAATAAAAAAACTCATTACATGTGTGTCTAAATGTAAAAGTATCACTTATAACCTCGTGCAAAACTTTTCATTATTAAAAAAACCTTCAGTGCGTTATATAATTTGATATAATAAATATTCTATATTTATATAATATATCGTCTAATGTATCCAATCGTCGAATTTATATGATATATCGTCTCGTGTATCCAATCGTCGAATTTATATGATATATCGTCTCGTGTATCCAATCGTCGAATTTATATAATACATCGTCTCGTGTATCCAATCGTCGAATTTATATGATATATCGTCTCGTGTATCCAATCGTCGAATTTATATGATATATCGTCTCGTGTATCCAATCGTCGAATTTATATGATATATCGTCTCGTGTATCCAATCGTCGAATTTATATGATATATCGTCTCGTGTATCCAATCGTCGAATTTATATGATACATCGTCTCGTGTATCCAATCGTCGAATTTATATGATATATCGTCTCGTGTATCCAATCATCGAATTTATATGATATATCGTCTCGTGTATCCAATCGTCGAATTTATATGATATATCGTCTCGTGTATCCAATCGTCGAATTTATATGATATATCGTCTCGTGTATCCAATCGTCGAATTTATATGATATATCGTCTCGTGTATCCAATCGTCGAATTTATATGATATATCGTCTCGTGTATCCAATCGTCGAATTTATATGATATATCGTCTCGTGTATCCAATCGTCGAATTTATATGATATATCGTCTCGTGTATCCAATCGTCGAATTTATATGATATATCGTCTCGTGTATCCAATCGTCGAATTTATATAATACATCGTCTCGTGTATCCAATCGTCGAATTTATATGATATATCGTCTAATGTAACCCATGGATACAGGACCGTAAACAAGTGCAAACAGTCGTTTGAAAACAATAAAGCTGTATAGAGTATCACCTGATCATTAAGATTTTGCATAGAATCTTACAGTGCGTCTAATCGTTTGGCTAGGGACTGTACATAATATTGGACTAAATTCAAGAATTACTATAAAATCAGAATCTTGATCCTACTGGACAGAGTGACGGTTTGTTAAATGTGATGCGAAATAAATGAAGATTCTCTTTCTTGAATAGCCGCACCCAGAATCGAAAGATGCCCCACAGAAGTCCTCTTTCCCGAAAAAGAAAACGGAAAAGTGAAAATCTATTTCTCTGGCACTTCACCCTTCGACGTCTTCTTGCACAAGGAGGGATTCGAGGTGAAAGAGAACGACGATCACATCAAGTACACGGTGTTCGACGACTACGTCATCATTTACTTTAAGGACATCTCAAAGAATGACGTCGGGAAATACAAACTGACAGTCAAGAATGACAGCGGATCTGCCGAAGCTACCTTCTCACTCTTTGTCACCGGTAATATATCTCTCTTAATTTCTAAAAAATTCTTTTTTTTCTCCCCTCACCATTCTCAATCCATTTATTGTGTGTCGCAGGTCTCCCTGGTCCTCCCATCGGTCCCTTGGAGGTGAGCGACATCAGCCAGCACACGGCCACCCTGGCATGGAACCCCCCGGAATACGACGGGGGATGTAAAATCACTCACTATATGATAGAGAGGAAAGAAACAACTCACAACCAATGGGTGATAGCTGTCAGCTACTGCAAGGTTACCTACATTCTGCTATACACTAATAGAGCGATATAAACTTATAAACACATTTATCCATCATGAATTAACCTTGATTTTTCGTTGCTCTATTTAAGGCAGGGCTCGAAAAACAGTGTTCGTGATACATTTTCAATTTTTGTTATCTTACAAACAGTCTTGTAAGTTACAAGGCAGCAAAATGACCCACAATACAGCAACATACTTCGCATATATTGATGTTTTCTCTGTCTGGGAGTATTGCAGCGGTTGAAAGGGGCTTTACAGCAATAAACTTACAAAAAAACACAATACGTACTGGTCTTAAACAAGAAGCTTTAAAAGCAATTATGAACATCTACCTAAATGGAAAACCCCTTTCGGATTTCTGTTCAGAAACCTCTGTAAATCATTGGCTTGATTGTGGAACTGGCAAACGTCATATTTCATTCATTTAAAAAACGCAGTACCCTCGGATAAATTGACATTCCAGATAACTTGACCCTTGTCATTTAAATTATTTCATAAAAGAAATACTAGGTTACTATTAGTATTAGTATAACCTAGTATTTTTTTTATTACTGTATAATGTAATCCTAGTAACGACTAATTCATTGTGCAATTTATATAAATGTTTGTAATAAATAGGAGAAAATTATATTTTTATTTATTTCGAAGCGACGGGTTAGTTTCAAAGGAGGACAGGTGCATTGTTGGACAAACCGTCCTCGGGGACGGGTAAAATTTCTGAGTTTTTTCGAGCCCTGATTTAAGGGTTAAGATACTCTGAAGTCTAAAAATATTTTGAAAAAAAATTGTGATCACAGGTGACCCACAGGCAAAATGGTTGTTGTCTAATTTTTTTTAAATATATTGTTCAAATGATTAAATTTCCTTTTATTCACAACTCAAGAAGTATTTGTGGGATTTCTCTGGTCCCCTATCTCAAAAATAAACTCACCCACTTAATGCGTAACAAAATTAAGAGTGAAAAAAAAGAATTCTAACAAAATGATCGAACAGCAGCGGTCGCCATAGCAAAGCTTGCAACGGCGACGCATGAGCACTATCTACTATTACTCTTCGTCCACACCATCAAACCCAAAACAACACCCATTTTGCCAATGACTTTACAGTAGATTTGCCGCTTATCGCCATACTTTTATGAGCGTTCTCTGCACGCGGCACTGTGTCTACTATAGATTAGTTCACATCGTGTCCGAATTTTGTCCATGAAATTGAATGTTTTATTTTACGAATGAATCAAAAGCTTTTTGAAATCAATTATAAAACTTGTCCCAGTGTTTTATGGGTCGGTTAATTGAATCTTGAGTAATGTCCTCACTATTGTAATTCATAATTAACATTTATAGGGCTGCATCGTTTTCAAATCTAAAGATAATATTTTTAAACAAAACTTTGCTTGTAAGTATTTTTCTCTTGCACGTGTGTCAAAAAAAATGTTTTACATCCACTTCAAAATTAAATCTTCTTCAACTATTATGAATGATTTTTATTTAATTCTTTATAGTTAAGGTTGATCTTTATTGTTCTAAATACTAATATAATGAATTAGTATTTAGAAAGTATTTTTTAGATTTTTTAAGAAAAATTATAAAATGCAATTACGTGCAAAAGCAGACACCAACAAAAAAATAGAACAGTACATACCTTTTGCTACAAACCTTTTCGTTTAAAAGTATGGATGCTGAACCCTTTTTATTATTTAAGTCTTTTTTTGTTTTAGTAGGGTCAATGTCGCATTTGGCAAGAGAAGGAAATGGAGTGATTTACGAGCCTGCCATATACCTTTTCGAATCATTTTATCTAAAGATTGATTTGAATTTATAAAAGCAATAAAATGCTTTTGTAAGTTCAAAAATCCAATTTTATTAAATGTACACAACTGCTCTATTCAAAACATAGTTTTGTGTCCATCTGAACCTTAAATTTTATATCATACGATGCTTTTCTCTCATGTATTTTACTAAAGTCAATCCAATAGAAACAACATAGTAATCAATCCAACAGCTTTTTCAGATTGCACACAATTTATTATGGGACAATGTTTGAACTCAGAACAATTATCATTCCACAGTTGATAGGACTTGATAAATAAAACATATTGAACGATTAAAGCATATTAAAAATTCTCGTAACCCTTTTTTTAACTTAACATCATATTTGTTATCATAGCACATAGAAAAATAAATTTGGTCTAATTATTAATACATGGTGCGTAGCGTTTTTAAAAAGTGTTTAATGGTGCTTATTTTTGATTTTCGTCTTAAAAGCCCTTAAAGATGCTTTATTTCATTGGGTATTTTTTTAAAGTGCTTCATTTTCCCTTTCCGAAAATGAGATTTTTTTTTTCTTTACCATGCCGATTTTCGGCACGTATTATGCAAAAGCGTGCTTTTCGTATTGTTCTATTCAACGTTTTCACAATTCATTTAACGAGAATCTATTTCGGTGTACCGTCGGTTCGTATGAAAGCGCCCATCATTTCACATGCTTGATAAAATAACTTGCAAGTCTGCTTCGACTGAGCTGGGTTCGATGAGATTATTGCACTCTCATGTGCAACTCTGCCGCAAGATATTCTCCAAACTGAGGCTTCATTTTCCACCCTTTGATATCAAACCGAAAAATCTCATTTTATAATGGCTAATACAATCAAGAAAAGAGTTCTTTGTCAGAAAATAGTTATCTTATCATGATCATGTCTTATTATTCTTATTATTTTGCTTTTCTTAAAGTATAGAGTGCTTAAAAAGTACTTAAAGGTGCTTATTTTTCGTAGAAAGATTTGGCTACGCCCCCTACAATAATAACCGTTTGATGTGTTTACTAAAAATCGTAGTTATTAATCGCTGCTGTCCCGCAGTGGACTGATCGTTAGGACACGGTTCCCAGCAGATCACCGAAGTCACGCATCACTGGCTACGGTCAGTGTGCGGGTGGGTGACCACTTGGATCAGTCTGCGTAGGGACCGAGGGTGTGCGGTATTGGTTCTCGTTAAACTGTGCTACCGTAAAGTGCTCGACTTCGCGCGCAGGTTGTCGGGCTACAGAAGCGGGGGTGCCATCCCCTCCGCAGAGGATCAAAATTGTGATGGCATGTCTTCGGACCATCCTCCGGGATGTTTTCCAGACCGTCGCCAATAGCCCATTGTGCAGCTCTAGTGCGACGTAAATTAACAACAACAACAGAAATAATCACTGCTAATATCATCATTCCCTTATCGTAATATAATGATATCTTAATCGTAAATAATAATGAATAATTATCTGCTGCACATGACATACTATTAATAATAATGAATGCTATTCGCAGGACACAACATTTACAGTTCAGGGTCTGACAGAAAACAGCGAGTATCTCTTCCGCGTGATGGCGGTCAATGAAAATGGCCATAGTCCTCCTCTTGAAGGAATCAACCCCATCATTGCCAAACTGCCCTTCGGTAATATTTAATGGTCTCTTTGTGTTTTGTTCTGTTCTTCATGAGAATTTTATAACGTGTTCTATTATTTGAATTCTTAGATCCTCCCGGTGCCCCCGGCACTCCCAAAGTGACGGAAGTGGGGGGTGATTTCGTCAATCTTTCGTGGACGAAGCCAGAGGATTCGAGAGTACTGGGGTACTGGATAGAGAAGCAGGAGACGGGCACCAATACTTGGCAGAAAGTGAATCTCTCTCCCTGCCACACCACACAGATCAACATCATCAATCTGATAGAGGATCGTCAGTACGAATTCCGGGTGTTTGCTTACAATGAAGCGGGTTCGAGTCCCCCTGCCCTCACCGAACGTCCAGTCAAGATGGTCGACCCCAATGGTAAAATGATCGTTCACACGTGTCGTCACTGAATAATGGTGCCTTCTTAAAGAGTGATTTATTTATTTTGCTTTGCAGCTCCCGTCCCACCGGAATTCACAACACCTTTGAAGAATGTTTTGTGCCACGAAAACAAAAATGCTCAGTTCACGTGCACCGTAGTTGGAAATCCAAAGCCGACCGTCACATGGTACTCATCAGTTTCGACTTTATTTTTTTTAACTCTGAGATTGTTGTGGGTCTCGTTTTATTCATTAAAGTTCCAAATCTGATTTATAACTTAGAAATACAGTGGAGCATCGTTTATACGACGATCACTTATACGACGTTTACATTTATACGACATTTTAGTGTGGTCCCAAATCATTCCTATTCATTTTAATGTAAAAATATATCGTTTATACGACGCACAGAATCGGTTATACGTCGATTTTTAGATTTTGTTCTTTATTTAATTTTTTATTCTTTCTTGTGTATTTTAAAAAAAGGGCGGAATTTGCCAACATACAGAAAAGGGTGTCAACAAGAATGCTTGGATGACGACCGTAATTTTTACTAGATGACTGAAAAAACTAGACAATGTTATGAAGAGGAAAAAACGAAAAATGTTGCTATTCATCGACCAATGTCCAGCGCACCCATCGATACTAATTATTTTGGAAAATGTAAAAGCTCTCTTTTTTATCCTGCAAATTGCACAAGTGCGCTTCAGCCATTAGATTTGGCCGTGATTAGAAATTTAAAATTGCATCATAGAAAGCAGTAACTTCAACTCGCTATTCAAAGCATTGTAGAGAATAATAGCAAGAAAATATAATTAAAGGTAACATACATTCAAATGGCTCACTGCAATTTTTCTCCTTTGGTTATTTGTTTGTTTTGCTTTGTCTAATTTAGAAATTTATGCAAATCAACACGCTAAACATTAAAGTTAACTGAAAACAGAGTTAGTTTCAGTTTTAGAAGTAAAAATCGATTATACGACGTTATCGTTTATACGACGTTTTTCGGTGGTCCCTTCGCCGTCGTATAAACGATGCTCCACTGTAGTTATATTCTTTGTTCCACCTTGCAGATTTTCCAAAAAGCATACAATTTATAAAATTAAAAAAGGTTTTAAAAAAATGAAAAATTCTATCTAGAAATGTGGAAAAAAGATCATTACATTAGGTTTTGAGAAGTTATGTTTGGAAAATTCAAAAATAAAAGTATTTCAAAAAAAAGAGGGATGGAGGCTAGTGGGAGAACCTCTCTTGACTTTGAACTCTATTCGTCTAACGTAATGTTTTTAAAAATGTATGTTCTGATTGTGAACTAATCCCAGTAGATATTTTCCACTGGGTCAGTGGGTGATCAAAGAGCAAATCATCCCTTCTACAGAGAGGAGTCTTTGGATCCTCCTCAATGAATGTAGCTCGTTGTGGAGATCTAGAGCGACTTAAATAAAATTATGAAATCAGTGAATAATCCTTAAAGTATATAAATGATTTTGAAGATAATTTATTGTAGGTTTAAAAAAGTATTTTACAATTTTCTTTCAAAGATGTTTTATGTATACTTAGATGCGCATTATTAAAAATTAGTTGTAATCGTTCATTATAGCTATTCGAATCTAAAATGGATGCTTGTTTTGTCACAGGTATAAAGGTGTGAGGGAAATCTTTGAAGGTACTGGTAAGTACACCCTACTGAAGGAAGGAAGTACCTTCATCCTCGGTATAAGTGAGGTGTATGGAGAAGATGCTGATGAATACAGCTGCAGGGCTCACAACAAGGGAGGTGTCAGAACTTCCAGAGCTGAACTACTTATCATGAGTAAGTCTCTCACTCTAGTCTTTCCGAAGTCTGAGTTGGGTTCACAATTATAAAGAATTGATAATGAATACTCTGTAACAGCTTTTGTTAAAAACACTCTCGCAGTCGAACTAACCATGGGTGGTTTTTCTCCTTATGTAACATAAATCAAAATTGCTAGTTTGCCCCGATCCAAGAAGTCTGTTGTTCGAGATTGGTAAATTGGGTTATCTGTTGAACGCCTGTTATAAAATAAAATCTCAAAATGACCAAAACGTCTGTTCAATACTAAATGAGAATAAAGATAGGGAAAGATTCAGAAAAATTTTAATTAGGGCAATAAAGCTGTATAGTATCACCTGATAATGGCTGATTCATACTTGTCTACTTTAAGTATTTCACAAACAACTAAAAGGGAAGCGAATCAAGATAAGAATTATGATTCTCACACCGACAGCCAATTTGTTTTCCAGCAATTATTATTCCTTTCCAAATATTTTTTAGACTGTCATTTGATTGTTCGATTAATGAAGTTTTTCAGTAATATATGTTCCCCATAGTAAAAGAAGAAAGAACCATATCCAGAGCCTGACTAATGCAGGGGCAAACGGGACAGTTGCCCCGGGCTTCCACATCAGAGGGGGCTCCCATTTTGTATAGAAAGTTTATTTTACATTTCCTTCTTTAATGAACCTTTTTTTAAACAAAATATCAGTACAGTGAAAAATCCATCAGTTTTATGTTAACTTCTTCATTAATCTATAGTATGAACGCAAAAAATTCAGCTAAATTTTCGCAATGACGATGGACAAATTTGGCCAGTGAAAAGCCTGTATTTTTCCTATCGTATTTTGTGATATGTTTACAAAAATATGGGCTTTTGATTGGCTTCATTGAGCCATCATCATTGTGAAAAACTTCCGCCCAAATGTCAGCAAAGATATAAATTTTCCGCAGCTGGATGACAAAGTTAACAACCAGTTAAGCCATTGTTGAACAAAAAACGGCCCATCAGAAAATTACATTCGATATAATGAACATAGAATTGTCAGAAAATCAATAAAACGGACAGAACGATACTTCGTCTGACCATTTTAGGAAAAGGGACTTTTTATAGCTATTTCATGTTGTAGTAAAATTTCTTTTTATGTATCTATAATGAGGCGAAAAATTTAAATACCTCCATGAAGTTCGATTCATCATTACTGATGTAGGCTCTGAAGAAGGTTTTGCCCCGTGCCACCCCAATTAAGCTAGCTGGTCCCTGATCATATCTACCGAACGTACGACATTTTCAGTTGTTCGCCAAAGTCCAAGCATTATTTTCACGACTTTGTCCGCGGGCTCTCTTCATAGGAACAAAATCATGTCTTTGGATCATCAGACTTCAGAAAATAGGCCACTCTGTCCCCTCCCAATGAGGACCTCAATTTGATCGCTGGACAGACTATTCTCAGTGATATCTTAGGTTAAAATCCCCTTGTTTTTGAGCAAAGAGGTTTTTTCTCTCCCTGTAACGCAAATGGGGGGGTTAGTTTCATCCTTCACCTAATCCAAGTGTTCTCCTGGGGTTGTGATAAAAATTATAAAATACTGAATATCGATTGAGACATAAATACTGAATTCTTTGTTTTATTTTCAGAGCCACCTCACATCAATGTTCCACCGAGATTCCGTGATCTTGCACAGTTTGAGAAAGGAGAAAACATTCAACTGAAGATTCCTTTCACGGGATTCCCTAAACCCAGTCTCAAGTGGAGCAGAAACGAAGAGACAATCGAAAAAGGTGGACACTATGACATCATAGTAGGGGAGAGACATACCATACTGGTCATACGAGATGTCAATACGGATGACAACGGACCCTACAGATTGACGGCTGAGAATGAACTGGGAACGGACTCTGCCATCATCAACGTTCAAATCAGTGGTATGATGTATTTGCAAACAGATATGGATTGTAGTTTGTCTAAAATAAGAACTTCCCCAGAAATTCGTCTGGACCTATGGCGGTGACTATGGTTACGAGATATTTTCTATTTCAAGTAGGGGTGCGAGATCACTGTTTCGGATCAGGTCGGCGACAGAAAAGAAATCTCTTCGGTTTATTGTGTTAGTCCTAGAGTGAAGCTACCCTCCCTAAAATGCACCTTTCTTTCCATAGCACCAGACGGCCTCACATTTTGTGGCGGGAGGAGTTCTTAGCTTAGACAAACCATACTAAAAAAGCTGGAATATCGTACATTTTACTGGAAGATTTATCAAAGCTTGGTCACTCATAATCCTCGTAATACGTACCAAAGTTTTTACCACTTTGGTAAAAACTAGTTTAAAAAAAAAAGTCACTTTGGAGAAATTCTAGAATTTAACGGGGGTTTTTACCTTAACATATGCCTGTTTATCTCTCAATTGTTTTCCCCCACACACAGATTTATAAATCGAAATTAAAGAAAGGGGAAGGAGAAAATTTCAATGTGTGAGAAAAATGGTGATTCATCTGAATGCAAAATACTAGTAATCTGAATGCGAAAAAAACAAATTTTGTATAAAAATTAAAAGAAAAATAATTACTTTGAGGAAGAATTTGCACTTTTGAATAAAAATAAAAAAAAAGATAAAGACTTAAGTGGAGGCATAAAGAATAAGAAATACTTCAACTTAGTAAAAAAAGAACATAGGAATGAATAAAAGAATGCATATAGAATGAAATTAAAACTCCTTTTTTTTATAAAATCGAGGTGTAAGCTTGAAAACATCACTGATATTATCTCTTACATAATTAAAAAACAGAACCACCTACAGTTTCATTTAATGATTGAATATTAAGCCAATGAGAAAAGACTGATTTTTCAAACCTGAGCGGAATAAGTGACATTTTTGAATGATTTTTAGAACTGTCCAAAATTTGCTTGTTGCAAACACACACACACACACACACACAACATGACGGTCATTGGAGGCACAATCTTTCTTTTTAATATTCTAGATGATTGCAACTAAGTTTTTATTATAAACACCTTCCTTATCAAAAGATAAGTAAAGAAATAGATAAAAAAAAATTGGATTTGTGACACTGTGAATAATACAATATTAAAATCTCATTGAAAAACAGAACATTTCTTCCGTTAGATTTTTTTTTCTAATACCAGAATCGAATGTATTGTTTTAAAAACAATTCTTGATCAAAGGGTAAATTTATCTGGGATCATATCCAGAAACAAATTCTTAAACTACTGAATAACTACCAGCACATTAATAAAAATGTAAAAAGAAAAACTTTTTCATTATTTTAAAACCAATTCGATAATTTGTTTATATTTATTTTCTCACTAACAAAAATATTAAATAATGGATAAGAATCAAATGATATTCCAGCAAAATATATATATATAAAATAATAATAAGATTTTTAAAAAAATAAGAAAAACAATATGATCAGATTAATGCCACCACTACGATCATATGTTTTTTTTTTTCTTTCCTGGCTAGACTTTGAGGAACGCCACAACAATTGAGATGCAAAAAGTGCATCATTTGATGCTTGTTCTCCTCTAAAGAGCTGGATTATATTTCATCTCCAAACAATATACGTTTTTCAAACATTACAATTTTTTTTCCTCTTGAAAGAAGTTGAAGAAAAGTTGGATACATGAAATTAAAGTATCAGAATATGGATTAAAAAAGTATTGAAGAACTAAAAATGGCAGAAGAGTGTTATTTTTAGAACATTCTAGGTCTGAATCTTTGGATTGGAATTTTAATAAAGAAAAACAAAGCTTACTAAATTGAGTGTCGAGGGAAGATAAATCACCATATAAACAAGGAGTAGATGAAAAATAATTATAATAAAGGGTAGATACTTGCTAAATTTATGCAATTTTGCAATATCAACTTATTTACATATTTTACGTAATTAACTTGCCTTATTTCTAAGAAAATATTTTACTTTTTCAAGATTAACTTTTTTTTATTAATATGTTATTTGAGTTTTAAGAAAATATATTCCAAGTGCAGGTGGTGTTAGTAGAATGCTTACTAAAATTCTTAAGTTAATGAAGCATTTATATTTTATTTTGAATTTATCTTAGGTACTTTATATGTCAATAAGGTAACTTTTTTATTTCTCTTATTTCTTACATGCTCGTATTTTTATTAGAGTTTAAAATTTGAGTATATATCGAAATATAGTGGTAAATATAATATAGCCTGTAGATAATATAAACATGAATTCAATGCTATGTTTGTATATAGTTGAGAAAAAAAATTACCTATATTTAGTAGCTTCGATTTTCTTAAGACACTCTATTGTCTAAATGAGATTTTTACTTATATTAACTAAATTTTATTTCGTTGAATTGGAAGAAAATTTTGCCAAGTAAAAGAAGAACATTCTTTCTTTCTTGGTGGCGGCTTGCCAACACTTTTAAAAATAAAATTTAACGATGCGGACAAAAGCAAGAAAAATAATGCAATGCCATTATCAAAACGTGAAATGAAAAATATATTTTTTTTTAAAAGAATGAGAAGTGCTCATGATTTTGGAGGATGAAATTTGTTTTATATGTATTTTAAATAAGGCTTAATAAGTTAATATGATTTTTAAATTGTATTTTCTATTTTCTAATGAGACTAAATCAAATTTCTAATTGATTCTACTATAGTTCAGACCCCTGCCACATGTCTGCTCCCTATCACTTTATTTAATGAATAAATTTTATTGAAATGGAGCAAGAAAAAACACAACTTTAAAATTAGCCTCACTCAGAGAAATATTCCATTCCACCGTGATGTTATATTGTGATATTAATGTAATTCTCATAATCATTCACTAATAAATGAAAATATGGCAGAGACATTAGATAATAAAACGTTGCTAGAGGGTGTTGTAGGCAGTTGAAAAAGGAGAAACTTTAAGATACGCGTTGTGATGACGTCAAAGAATTATTATTCTAACATTAAAGCACAGCATTATTGTTCAAACATCTAAGTGGAAACTCTTTATGTATTTCTTTGTGCTGAAAAACTCCGAGAAGTTCCAAAATTATCGTCTGTTTTTTTTAAATAATTTATTTGACTTGTTCTGTATTTTACTAGAAATTAAAAGGAAAATTTTTCGAAAAATTTAGTTTACAATATTTCCATTAAATAATTGAGTTCATTAAAATGCTAATTTTTATTTTAACTGCAGACCGTCCTGACAAACCAAGGAACGTGACGGTGCAGAGAGTGACAGATGACTCCGTCACGCTCTCCTGGAAGGCTCCTGCCTGGGATGGTGGCTCTCAGATACACAACTACATCCTTGAGAGGCAAGAGACACCCATGACCAGCTGGGTCAGATGTGGAAACACAAGGTCAGTTATTTATTCCTCACTTAAAGCGTATTCCGTTTTAAAGTTATCTGCGATTTTATTTACAAAAATTAATTGTGAGGCTCATAGAGATCCAATCAGCAAGGCCACATATTTTGCTGCGTTAGTGTACGCTTTAAAATTTAGACAAAAGATATCCGTTATCGTGACATTGCCTCAAATAGTTAAAATTAAATTTCGACAGTGCTAAAATTTACACTCTATCGACGTCAGCCCATTTTGATGCATTGGAATCCTTATTCATTCATAGGAATGCCCTTATTAACGAAATGAGATCCTCCCCTTCTCTCAATAGCACGTGCAGATGCATTTTGCCCTGATTTGTTTCTCTCGATCACAGTTCTTTATCTAGTTTATTTTTTCATCTTTATTTTTCTAGATTTTCGGTGATAATTTTACGCTTTCTGTTTAAAATTAAATTTTTTCCTCTCCTTCTTGACAATGGGTAAGTATTTTTGAGCTCGATTATTGCCATCATCAATTTGTTTTGAAGTCAATGAAGTTTGTAATATTGTCACAATTTCTGTACTCCATGACTGCAATTCCTTTTGAATAACTATGTTATCAACACAAACAACAATACGATATGTGCGTACACACACGCATATATATATATATATATATATATATATATATATATATATATATATATATATATATATATATATATATATATATATATATATATATATATATATATATATATATATATATATATATATATATATATATATATATATATATATATATATAAACTGCTGTTTGTAGAAAATGCAACACCATGAAGGAATCATCAGAATCAAATGAAATTCGCAGCAAATGTCAATTATAGGATATTATGCAAATTAATAAAGTTTCAGAGCCATCGCGCGTGCGTGGCGCGCGCAGCGCCCTCTGAATTGATGCTGAAAGCGTATAAATAAAGTGCTGTAGCGGGACGTTGAAAATAGTCTATGATTATTTGTTAGTGGCAAACGTTTAGTGAGACCTGAGTATGCCTCCACGACGGAAGAATAAGAAATTCAAGCAACTTACGGAGTTTGAACGAGGGAGGATAATCGGCCTTCGAGAAGGAGGATTTTCCTATCGCGCAATAGCAGCTCGTATGCAGCGGAACAGTTCCACAGTGATGCGAGTTTGGAAGCAGTGGACCGACGAGCACCGAACAACTCGAAAAACAGGCACTGGACGACAGAAGGTGACGTCAGAGCGCGATGATCGACACCTGCTCCGCATGGCGGTGAATGATCGCACAGCTTCCTCCAGGCAGCTGGCAGCACATTGGTCTACTGCTACAGGTGTACAATTGTCGGCTTCGTCAATTCGTCGTCGTCTGCTGCGCCGTGGATTGCGTGCAAGGGTGCCATTATACAGGATTCCCCTCACGGCGGATCATCGACGGCTGCGTCGGCAGTGGGCTCTTGAGCACAGAGACTGGCGAGCTGATTGGCACCAAGTTGTCTTTTCAGATGAATCACGCTTCAATTTGTGGACCCATGATGGCCGTGTTCGTGTTAGACGTTATGCCGGTCAACGCTGCCTTCCTGAGTGTATTATTGAACGACATAGTGGTCGAACACCCGGAGTTATGGTCTGGGGTGCGATTTCGTATCATGGACGATCCAATTTGATACGAATTGAGGGTAATCTCAATAGCAACAGATACGTCCGTGAAGTGCTACAGCCCGAAGTCGTTCCTTTCCTTCAAGGCATCCCTGGAGCTATCTTTCAGCAGGATAATGCATGCCCACATGTTGCGCGGACTGTTAGAGACTTCTGTTCAGCACAACGCATGCAACTTCTTCCTTGGCCTGCTTATTCGCCGGATATGTCGCCTATTGAGCACGTGTGGGATATGGTTGGTCGGCGTCTCACTCGTGATCCGCGTCCTGCAGTTTCCAAAGACGAACTTTGGTTGCGCATACAAGCGATATGGAATTCTCTTCCTCAAGCAGATATTCAACATCTGTTTTACTCCATGCCACGTCGTATAGCAGCACTTATTGCAGCGCGTGGTGGCTGCACCAAATACTGATTTCGGACGCTTAATTTGTTTCTTTTGTTTTGAAAATTTCATCATTTATTTGTATCAGTACAAGTCGTTTCTGCATTAAATTTCATTTGATTCTGATGATTCTTTCATGGTGTTGCATTTTCTATAAACAGCAGTTTATATATATATATATATATATATATATATATATATATATATATATATATATATATATATATATATATATATATATATATATATATATATATATATATATATATATATATATATATATATATATATATATATATATATATATATATATATATATATATATATATATATATATATATATATATATATATATATATATATAACATAAAAGCTTCTATTAATCTTTTTATGTCAACTTCTTCGCTATAAAACAAATCCTAATTAATTATTCAAATCGAAATGCTATCTCACACTTTTAAAAGCCACATCCTGTTCTTAAATCTATTTTTGGCCCAAATATGCCTAAATTTAAATAAAGGCATTTTTCCCTTTAATCTCCGTGAGAATCACTCGACCTATTTCATAGTGATTTCTAAGATTTCCCTCTTTTCCCTAATTGACATTTCGGATTTTTTGCAAGATTTTCCCTACCAAAAAGACTGATCGTCGATGAAGTAAACTACACACTTCTCGCTCTCTACTCAACAAAGAATGACTTCTGCTTTCATTCAAATCCTGTGTCTGTTTTCCAGCTCGGTCCGACTGCATCATTTTACATATATATATGAGGGCTTGAATTTGGAATTGCAAAACTAGCGAAGTGATTAATAGTGAAACCAGCGTTGAGTTTACATAAATGAATGTGTTGTTTCACAAGATAAAGGAGATTTTTAATCATAGAAGAATTATTTGACGAATTCTTAAAGAAAATTGTGGTTAGAACAAGATTAAACTATTTTATCACTCGTTTGAGATAAAAACTTTCAAAAGAGTGACTTTTTATGGTTTTCAGGTTGACCCTTCACCAGGTAACGGGTCTGAATCCCAACAAAGAATACAGGTTCAGAGTTTATGCAGAAAATGTTTTCGGCAGAAGTGATCCAAGTGATTCTTCAGATCCCATCATGACGCAACGTAAGTGACATTTAATACTCTATTGAAGCACATCACTATTTATGAGTGTTCAATAATCATTTTATTGATGCAATCACGTGCTGCAAAATATCCAATGAAGGAAGCTATTTAAGTCACCTCTCGCTTATGTGTTGAGACTGTGAGAAAATAGAGAGAAAAAAATGTCCACATAACCTGTAATTAGGTTATCAAAATAAAACATAGGCCGCAAATAAAATAAATTATTACACATTAGACTCTCACACTTTGTAGGCTTTTGCAGATGTAGGATCATTAATTTATTTGCGATTTTTTTTCTTCATTAAAATAAATCGAAAGTACATTTAATAACAAAAATGATTCATGAAATTATTTAAGTTATCAGCAAAATCGATTATTTCTATGTTGTTTTTAAATGTTTATCATATCTTATGGTAGTTCAACTGTATACACAGGATTGTTAAGAAATACAAAGGTTGGCAGAGGAAGCTTAAGGCCTCACATACCTTTTAATAACGATTCATAACGATAATTTTCATAAACGATTTTTTTAATAATATTTCATTCTATTCTATGGATCTTTCTGAAAATTTGGAAAAAAAAAGCATAAAAAAATTCACATTAGATCAAAAGTTATCGAAAAAATAAGTCATACATTTTCTTTAATAAAATATGTCCTGTTTTGTGTTTAAACTCATTTATCTCAAAATGCTATTTTTACACCTTGCGCGCACAATATCTCGAAAACTATTGATTAGAATTGCACAAAATTTTTACAGCAGGTCTCAAATACCTGTTTCTATAAATTAACGAAGCCATTTGAAGGTGGGATTAATGTATTGACATTTAAAAAAATGAAATAGCAATTTTTTTTGTTAAAATTTTTTAATAAATTTTAAAAAAATTTTTGCATTGAGAAAAAAGTAAAGTTATTTGTTCATTCTTCGTCATTTTAGTTTTACCATATATTTCTATACTCACAAAAAAAATCAAGCAAATATTATGTAAACTTTTTCCAGAAGCTTGCGCGCAAATAAAAACAGAAAAATTTTATTGAATTAAAATTTCAATTAATTAAGAAATTTCTTAATTTTTGAAAAAATTTTTTGCATTGTTTTCAAAATGTAGACTATGTATAGTGTCATATTTCAAAATTTGGTATTTTTAGAATAATTATTATAAAATTGGCAGATGATTGAAAATTGCTCGTTTTCTCTCATTTTTTACCTATTAAAAGGTATGTGAGGCCTTAAATAAGAAAATTTAATGTAAAAAGTGGACAGAGAGTTCTGTTGCTTACTTATGTAAAGTGCGCCAGAATAAAAATGGGACCACCCTTCATAATTTTTGATACAATTATCGGATCTTCACGTTCTAGAACTCAATCCTCATGACTCGAAGGTGTCATTTCAAATAGGCTAATTAATTTTTCCAGGCGATACAGAATCAGACACAAAAACGTACTTTCTTTGAATAAAAATACGTTCTTTTCGACGGATTGAGATTTTAGACCCCCAAAAATTCAACTTTTTAAAGATATCTCAGTAACTAATCTTCCGATTTCACTCAAATTTTATACTATACCGGGTTAAAATACATTCTTTAATAGGGTGTAAAAAATTTTATACCTTACAATTCAAATTTTTTTTGACCATTATTGAATAATAAAAAGTAACAAACATTTACCAAAATCTATTTTTTGCATGGAATTATAAACTAATTTTATAACTAAGTGCGAGAAATTTGCAATTCACGTAAAAAGTTACAGAGTTACAGTGAAATACGCAAAAAATAAAATTTACATAAAGGAGTCCAAACAGTGGACCTCTCTCCTGAACTGACTAGCGGGGCCATATTTCTTAGATTGTGGCCACCCCCTTTATTATGGGGGTCAGATATCCGAATTCATCGGAGGAAAAAATTATGATTATTCATAGGACGTGTATCAGATTTCGCTTGCAGTAATTAAATAGCATATTGGCGATCAACTCCTTATATCATTGAGACTGAGTCCTAGAACGTGAAAATTAGATTAAAAAATTTATTCATATTGGTCCGTTTTTCTTCCGTTCTTTTTTATGCTAATGAATCTTGTTTTCCTGTTGGTCATCTCTCTATGGAGAAATTATTGTAAACTTTGATGAGTTTTTACTTATGATAAATTCTACTTTCATCTCTAATAATTCAGAATCAAATAGTTTGCAATAAGAGATGGATTGTCACACTTTCCTTATTTTGGAGCTCCCTTGACTTTACAAAAAACATGATAATTTCATTTTTTTTCTCATCCTACACTCCACTTCAATAAGAAATGCGAAACTTATTAAACTGCCATTTCAATACGGAAAATACATGTAAATTCATTATTCTAGGTAGCCAGTTTTGATTATTAATATACTTTGGGATAAATACAAAAACCACATAGTTTAAATTCGAAAGACAACAATGGATAACACAAGGAAAGAAGAAATATTTCAGACAAGAAAAGTATAATACAAGTTTTTTTTCTTCAAAGGGTTACAGCAAATCATGAAATTTTCCGTCGCCACTAAGGGTAACGATGGAGCACCACAAACAGTGTCTTCCACTAACTACTTGCTTTTATGATTTCTTTGAGTGCCCTCGCATTTTTAGTTATTTATGCCGAAGAGGGAAAATAGTCTTTATTTATTAAATTTAATTTACTAGATTTAATTTACAAAATTTTATTTACGAAATTTAATTTAGACCAAGTATTTTCTTTTTACCCGGTTCTACCAATAAACAACTTTCTTTTAAGAGTTTGATTCTATGAAGGTTTTGAAATGTGAAATAAAATCCAAAACTATATTGTTTTACCAAATGAGGGAAGGAATATAAATTGAAACTAAGAGCAGAAGACGTATTAGAAAGAAGGTCATGGAAACTGATTATATGGAAAAAAGTTTGAAAATTTCGAAAGAAATCGAAAAAAAAAATTATACACGCTAAACATATATTTACATCCCTTAAAATACAAAATTTATAATTTTTAATAAATTTAATTTTGAAAATCGGGAACGATCCATACTTTTTCACTCATATTGTTCGCTGTAGTTTTCTTCTTGTTTACGCCTGGACAGAAACAGTTTTTCACCCGTTCAGCTTCACTGTTTAATAACTCTCGGGAAGAATCGATTTTACGTGTTATTGATTTGTGGAAACTCCTCAAAGTGCACAAGATGGTGTCTCTCGTTTTTTCATTTTTTAAAAAAGATTTTTAAAAAAATGTGTATGCTCATTGGAAAGAGTGTGATTAAAAATCGTAAAGAATGAATTTTGTAATAAACTGTTTTATATATCTTGTTTCAGTTTGAAAATTGTATTTTAGAATTCGTAAGAGTATGTGAATTTGATTGATTTTTTTTTATCTTAGAATCCCAGAAAGAAAAAGCCAAAAAGAAATTGGGTAAGCTATATTATTTTGCAAATTTCTTTAGATATTTAACTTTGCATAATAGTGGATTTATAATTTGTGTTTATTTCTAGTGGATGCGTATGGGAAGAAAATTCGGGGTAAATCAGAAGGTGTGGTTTCAAATTATGACCAGTTTGGTAAGTATAACAAAAGATGGACATGAAAATGTTAATGGATAAGTGTAGTTAAAATTGTGCTCAACTAAGTGAGAAACACACTTTTAAACCCATTTCACCATTTATGAAGCGGTATTCGACCCTAATAGTTCATGAATTCAATGTCTTAATTTACCTGAATACATATTTTTTTTTAACGGATCTTCGTTTTTAAAATGTAGGGGGCAACTGAAAAAAAACAGTATTATGATCAGTATTTGGAATGAATTTCCAAAATTAAAGGAGGATAAATAGGGTGTAATTTGGTTTAGAAATCAAAACTAGAGCATAATTCTAAAACTTTTTTTGTTTCTGCAGTTATCAATTAAGTTTTTAATGAGTACCAGCTAAAGATAATTAACAATTACGTATTATTAGACATAACTCTAAGTAAGTATCTAGGGAAATATGAAGCCACATTTTTTAGATAAATGATCTAAAGAATTTGGAAGTGCAATTTATAACGTTTTCAAAGTAAGATACTAAAGGGCTTACCATTATGTTAACAAAGGTTTCTTATGGTAAATATTATATATTTTTTTTAAAAAGAAAAATTATTTAATCATTAATGAAATGTATCAGATGTTTAGAGCATAACATTTTTTATAACCTCTATATTTACGATACTCCAAGTCTTTCGATTTTTCATAGCGATTATTTTAAGAATTAAATTAGTATTCGTAGGAAAAGGGATTTTTTGAACCTACATAAATCAAAAAGTAGGAACAAAGAACTAAAAATAAAATTAAAATAAAAAATAATAAATTTACCAGAAAATTGAGAAATTTCGAATCAACTTACAAACTTTGATACCACTCAACTTAAAGCTCTTTTATATTAAAATAAATGGAAAAAAGTAGTTTACTCTTTATTATTAAACCAAAACGTTTACTATTACCCTCTACTATACTAAACCACTAGTACTTATACTATTATATATGGAATCCATGTAATTTTTAATGTTTATATATATATTAGATTCTTCAATTGATTAAAAAAACTTGAAATGTATATTTCATTGTCCTTAATTAATACGAGTATATACTAGTCGGATAATATATAAACCAGCATATAATAGTAATAATACTAGCTGGAGGAGAGTAGTATATGATGCATGCCATTGCTTTTTAACAATAGTTTCTTCAGCTTTGCTTAGATAAGTGGTTTCATTTTCATTTAGAGTTTGGAAGTTCTTTATTAACTTTTTCTCTTTTTCAGTGTTTAATATGGACAAATACATTCCACAAGCAGTTGGTATCAAAACATCGAGTGTTTATGATTATTATGATATTTTAGAAGAAATTGGAATGTAAGTATTTTTTTTATTCATAAATATTACTTAGAATCAATACGAGGCAACAATTTCTCATTTTAGCCATTTCTAAAAAATTTTATACTGAATAGCTTCTTTCTTTGTATTTTTATAAAAATAACACATAAAACTTGGCAGAAATTTTATAACATAATAAAAATTCCATGTATAAAAGTGCGTATACAAATCATATCTGTACATAATTGTTGAAGATATTCCAATAGTTTATGCTTTCAGAGTGACTAAGTGTAAAGACTACAATGTGTATATTAATTAGTAGGATGTAATTGTGGATAATATTCGCTAGGAATGTTGGTCACGTTGCAAAGAACTGTGACAAATATTAGTTGAACCATTTGACCAATACAATGCTTTAATGAGACTTCATCTAAATATAAAAAGTTTAATAACTCAAATCAACATTTAGCAGAGCTTTATTCGCTAAGAAAATAAATTTGGCCTAACATAATTTTGATTATAGGAGCAAAAAGACAACAATTATTTCAGGTATGACTAAAATTAAGAAGTATCAAATAAATAAAAGATAAACATAAAGGATGAAAATAACAAAAAGGATAAAAATAACAAGCAAAAAACAAGCAATCTGTGAGAATAGACCGGACCATAATAGCTCCGTTTTGAATTGAATGAAACCTGTTGAGGGTGAATGAAACAAACATAGGCTTTAAGGGTTCCCTAAACATTTTGAGAGAGAAAAAAAATTTCAGTTTTATTATGCATAAAAAAACGTGTTTTTGCACTCAAAACATATTTTTATTTTAAAAAAAATGCTATAAAAATATTTATCAAAAGGAAATTCATCTCCAAAAAAATGCGTCAAAAAATAACAAAATAAGCGTAAATAATATAATTGTTATATTACCCATTTTATACCTTCTTTAAATTGTTTATCAACAGAACATAAATAAATCACACTGAAGATCACAAGTAATCATGTGTCTAACAAGGAAAAATATAACAATTATTCGAGGCTAGTGGGATTTCATATTTAAGGAAAAAAACTGATAATTATTGAATTCTTTAGTCTAAATTTAGAACTGCAGGGCTGAATTATGTGAAAGGATCCGAATAATAATAAAGAATTTGGATAAAGAAAATAGTCTCAAAAGACTTGTTAAAGCTCATTTCAGAAACAGTTGATTTGACAAAAAGGATATTTTTTGCTTTTCTATAAGTGAACAATGTGTTATGGTTGTTTAAATTGATATTTGATGAAATTTACATCAACTTGAAGTTAGGGACACTTTTGGTTAAAAAAGTTTGCAATTCGAAAGTGAATCGTTTTATTTCAAATGTTTGATTTTTTTTTCGTGACAGTTGAGAGCTTTATAAATTAATTTCGCTTTTGCAAATAGAATAATATTTTTGTTAAAGAGAAGGTCTTTTTATTCTATATGTATGAATTTAATTTTTAAACTTGCCTCGATAAAATGCTCATGCAGAATGCACTTGGCTATCTCGTTAGTGCATTAAAGAAATTTTTACACTTTACAGGAAGTTTCCAACAAAAAAACAGTGAACAAAAAAACTCAATCAAAATGGATATCATTTTTATAAAAGCTTTAAAATTGAAATTTCTTAATTTAATAATTTAGGTGCAGAAAAAATTTTGTATCATGAAAACAACTAAAATAATTTTTTATAATACTGTTAAGATAGTTTTATGTTATTCAAGTATTTTAACTGAATTATATTTTTGTTAAATTTAATTTAATAATTTTTTTATTATTTATATATTTATCTTGCTTTATCAATCTAGTTTATTTAGGCTCAGTTAGGGAGACATACTCACAGGACTTACTATTAGGACTTTACTAATAGGAAAATTCTTATGTCATTAAGCATATTTACATTTGACATGACATGAAATCTAATATGTGATGGCTCTGTAAAAATTATATCATCTAACTAAATTTAATCTTAGAACTGAATGTATAGTTTGTCTACGGTAAAAACTCCCCTCTCCACTAAGTCTGAGGCCGTCTGCTGCTATGGAAACAAGAATAGCGCATTTCAGGGAGGGTAGCTTCTTTTCACTCTAACACAAAGAAAAAGGACCCGAGATAAAACTTATCCTAAACAATGAGCCCACACCACTACTTGAAATAGTTATACCTCGTCACCATAGTTGTGAGTCCTAGGGGAGTTCTTACTTTAGACAAACTATAGTTACATAAAGAAATTTTGTTATGCAAAATAGTCATGTATTCAAAAAGAAATGTTTTTTTTATTTCAGTGGGGCATTTGGTGTTGTGCACAGATGCAGAGAAAGGTCAACAGGTCACGTGTTTGCAGCCAAATTCATTCCAGTGTCTCATGCTGTAGAGAAGGTGATGGTAAAGAGAGAAATTGATATTATGAATCAATTGCATCATCCCAAATTGATTCGTTTGCACGACGCTTTTGAAGAAGAAGACGAGATGATATTAATTTACGAATTGTAAGAATCTTTTTATACATAAACTTTTGAGAGAAAAAATGTCATTACATTAAGACAACAAAAAGAGTTAAATAAAAATGATGTCACTTCAAGTAATATATTGACTTGAAGTGACTCGAAAAGTTTAAGTCAAAAATGCATGAAATAACTTTTTCACTTGCGTTCAAAATAACGAGTTTCTTACACGAGTTTGTTGTAGATAATAAACAAAACTTGGCTAAGAACGAGAAAATTTCTCTGCAGCTGTTCTGAGTTTACTATTATCCAACTCCGTACTCTCATAATTTTGAACCCTTTCCAGGAGACAAGGGAACTCCTGAATTGGGAGAATTTGGAGGACTTTCTAATGGAACGTTTGCGTTACATGGAGATCACAGAAACCTCACACAGTCAGTCTGACGGTGAGATGTCCATGATCCGTCTACCACTGAGGATATTTTACATCTGCATTGGGGTTGGTGATAAGCCAACGCATCGCAGTCATCCCCCGGTTCATAACCTTATTAATTATAAACTTTTGTGTAATATTATTACCTCATCCTGTTTCGGGCTGATCCAAGGTAATCAAGCCTGTGAGCCATAAGCTTCCTCTATTTTCTTATTTTGTAATCTGGCAAACTTGTTACGAAAACATTTTAAATCATTTTTGAAAAAATGTTTAGAAGTACAGTACGCAAATAAAAGATATCACCCGGAATAACTTTCGTTCTAATAATCGGATTTTCACATACTAAGTGTCAATCTTTATACGTAATGGCTTCTTTGAATGACTTCAAATAGGCCACTTAATTAGCGCTAACTATAAATTAAAATACGGAACCAGACACAAAAAAAGCAATTTCTCTGAATAAACATTTTTTTTCTTTTTTTTTTTGTATTTTGCTCAATAAAGTTGCGTTCTTTAAAATTATATAAAACATTTTATACCTTACAATTGAAATTTTTTTTCGTCCATTATAAAAAAAAAAACATAAATATTTACTGGAAGTTATATTTTGCATTTAATTATCTTTAGGAATGCGAATTTTATGATGGTATACTAAACTATTTCAATTCGCTTAAAAACTTCTCTAGATATGGTGAAAGACGCAAGAAACAAAATTAGCACAAAGGGATCCAAATTTTGCACCGCTCTCCTGATCAAACTAAGGGGACCCTATTTCCCCCTAGATTTTTAGAATCAAAAATCTAAATCCGTCAGGGAAAAAAAAGATTTATTCTTTCAGAGAGTTTTTGTGTCTGATTTCGTAACGAATTAATTAGCATATTTAAGGTCACCCTCTCGAGTCATTAAGATTGAGTCCTAGAATGTGAAGTTCCGATCTTTGGATCAAAAGTTATTTAGGGTGGTTCGTTTTTTTATTTAACGCACCCCACGCGAAATGTAAAATTCAGTTTAAGAGCTCACTTTACTAACTATTGAAACCTAGATGTGTACTTTCCAAATGCAGTTTTTTTCTCAGGCGCTCTTGCAAATAAACACCCTGATAATTTTTTGACTATGTTTAGCAAAGACATTTACCCCAATTACTTGTCTTTTACCCTTTCCTCCATTTCCTTTCCCCCCCGTAATTTTCAATATCATTTTCAAGCTTATTAACCCCTGAGTCACTATGATTCACACGAAAAATATGTCTATCCTCAAAAGTTCGATAAATTGTCAATTGTCACACAGGAGCTCAGGGGATAGAGCGTTCGCCTTTCAATGAGATGAATCAGGTTCGTATCCCAAGAATGGCTGGTCGATAAAAAAATTCCGCTTCCAGCTCGGCCCGACCACATCGATGACGTAAAATATCTTCAATAGTAGACGGATCATGGGTTGCTGTCGGACTCACCGTGGAGTATTTTTGCGGTTTTCCTCTCTCTGTAACGCAAACTGAGGGTGATCCAGGAGTCTTCTGGATTGGCTTCAAAACATGAATATGAATAGTCCTAAACCTAAAAAAATTTGTCGGCAGTTGAACGAAGGTTATAAAATTGTCGCCCAGTGATATAACTTGTATGAAGCTGTCAGTTGAATGTAGTTTCAGTCACCAATCGACTTCCTGTAGTTCTGACGAGAATTCTTATTTTCAGCATGTCTGGTGGAGAGCTCTTTGAACGCATTACCTCTGATGGTTACACAATGTCTGAAGCAGAGGTCATTCACTACATGAGACAAATATGTGAAGCTGTGAAGCACATGCACGAGAAGAATATCATTCATCTAGACCTCAAAGTACGTTCACTTAATCACATCCCTCAATTATATTTAGATTTTGGTGGCACACACATCCAAGTGATCTTTCAAATTATCTTCTAATATGTCTCAGAGAAAAAAGTGAATCATTACAATGGGTCCATTGAATAGATCGTGGGGACACAAGTCGGATTAAAGGAAGACTTAAATGTATGCATACTCGAGCTAAAATTAGATTAAAAGAAAAAGAAAGTGTTTAATTTCGTATATTAAATAAGGAAGATTTAGATGAAAAAATAACATTTAATCTATTTTCAGTTCAAGTATGCATTCATTAGCAGTTTTTCCCTTTTCTAACTCGTGAGAATCCCGTGACCCATTACAATTACTGAGATTTCCCTTATTTCCTAAAATGAAACATTTTGCAGATTTACCCTAACTTTTAGTGAAGAGCCCAACGATTTTGTGTCACTTCACTTTGATGATTGTTCTTTCTCTTTTAATGGTAAATAAATATTGCACCCTCTGAACCTGCCTGAGATCTGTTTTTATCCTTCCACTCCGCAACGACGTTATATATATATATATATAATATTGAATACAAGATGTATTTCTAAACTATTGCATCAGTAATTCTCATGCAACTTTACAATTCGAAATAAAATAAGAATGAAAAAATTTCTTATTCACTGATAATCATTCTCACGGTTTAAGATAATTCAGATTATTTTATTCGATTTCAACTTATACGTGCAACAAAAACTACGAATTCCAAATAAAAATTAATTTGTTTTTAAGATTTTTATTGATAAAATAATGAAAACTATTCGCTATACATTTTTTCATGTCAATTCTCATCTGCTAATGATATTTAGTCGCCGCAAATTAAACTTAGTTCCATATTCGAAAAAGGAAATCAAGAACATTTTCAAATGACTTATTGTTTTTTAATTCCACAGCCAGAGAACATAATGTGCCAAATGAAAAATAGTACGGAGATCAAAGTGATTGATTTTGGATTGGCAACAAAGTTCGATCCCAATGAGATGGTCAAGATTTCGACGGGAACTGCCGAGTTTGCTGCACCCGAGATCGTGGAGAGGGAACCAGTCGGCTTTTACACCGACATGTGGGCAGTCGGAGTGTTGGCTTACGTCTTGTGAGTATACTTCTATGTAATGCAGGGGTCTGTTTAGAGGAAATTTGGGTCCGTTAACGGACCCTTCACAAAATATCTTTTCATAAAAACGGACCCTTCACAAAATATTTTAACTTAAAAACGGACCCTTCACAAAATATTTTAACTTAAAAACGGACCCTTCACAAAATATTTTAACTTAAAAACGGACCCTTCACAAAATATTTTAACTTAAAAACGGACCCTTCACAAAATATTTTAACTTAAAAACGGACCCTTCACAAATTTGTTTATCTTCATTATTGTTTTGTTAATCGAATAAACCCTTCCCAGGGCAGAAAACAAGAAAGATGGATGTAAACGAATTAAGTTTTGTCTTCGGCAGACGATTCTTCCATTATTCGTCCGAAATGAATATTCTGCGTTCAGCAGTATAGGCTAAATATCAAATGTTGCATCTCTAATTTAGAAGCAGCAATTGCTGTTTATTTTTGAAAATTTAATTTTTTTATTCTAATTTTACAGTGCCGAGCATAATCTTGTATCTATTTACAATTTTAAAAGTCCTTGAAAAAGTTTTTCGCAATAACCGGACCCTATTTGCACAAATTCATAAAAGCGGACCCTGGTTGAAAGAATGTGAGTAATTTTTTCACAATTTCTCGAAAAACGGACCTTTCACAAAATGTCTGGACAGACCCCTGTAATGCTTTCGTGTCGAGTTATCACTTTTTACAGTCAAACCCCCCTATATAGTGAACTCCCGGATATAGTGAACTCCCGGATATAGTGAACGAAATGTTTGTGCCTTGGTATGCAAGCATAATGTTATTTTTTGTGGATATAGTGAACCAAAAAAAGAGAGGATGTTGGATAGTATGAACTTTTTTCTGTCTTCAACTGATTTTTTCTAATAATTTTGAAATGTCTACATCAAAATAAATACTTATACTGATTTTTAAAACCACATATAGAGTGGAATGTAGCCATAAGCATTTTCTCTTTTTTACTTCTTTTATCTCACTTTTCCATCCTTAAACTAAGGCCAACCCAGGCAAATGTATGGATACATTTTTCCCTGCATCAGCTAAAGATTACTAATTTTTTTTTTGTACACAAGACAAAAAGTAATAAAAAATAAAAGCAAGTGAACACATTTTTTGCTACTATATATTATTTATTGTCATTTCTGTATTTCATTTTGTGGGTCATTTATTTAAATAATGTATAATAAAAAGGAATCATTAGTTAAAATTGTTTGCGGAACGGATATAATGAACTCCCGATTATAGTGAACTGAAATTTCGATCCCTTGAAGGTTCACTATTGCGGGGTTTGACTGAACGATGATATTTCATTTTCAATTCATGTCCCTCAGAGTTCTTGCAGTTGTATTCAATATTCCTTTTTCGTAATGATTCCATCATATTTTTCACTAAACCTTTATAGAGTAAAGAAAAATCTATATACAAAAATATACTTGGAGCAGAGAAGCTATTGGAGACTACTTTATTTTCATAAAGACACTTTTTTTAGCATGCAGGTATTATTTCTTTCATGTCATGTGATCTTCCAGACTTCCTTGTTAGAATGGAACCCGTAAGATGTCATCATAAGACCGAATGCAAGATGCGTTAAAATCTCGAAATATTTATTCATTTGAATGATTTTCGGTTTAATGAAGGCATTTTACTGCCCAGTATGGATTCATTTTATAGATAAAGATTACATTTTTATTCAAATAATATATACGCAAAGTGCCTAATTTATTATGGGAAAGAGATTATTTAAGGTTCCCATCTCTTAGAAAGGCTAGTCTACAATTGAAGTATAATTCTTTCTAGGTTTAGTTTAAGATCACTTTAATTTTACTTAGCTACTATTTATATATATATATATATATATATATATATATATATATATATATATATATATATATATATATATATATATATATATAAATAAATACAAGAAAACACTAAGAAAGTTAAGAAAAACAATAAGTATCATTCTTTTTAAATCATCATAAGACCGGGATCATAAGATTTACATCTTTCTTCTAAAACTATTTATGATCAATTTTTAAAATTATCCAGTATAATATTACCTTGCGCTCATCCATTTCGGGACCATCCTTGGTAACTAACAAATCAAAACTCAGAATAACAAATCACTTCAGCAGTGCAGTAAGAACGACACTTTAAAACCCTCTTGTTACACTCAATTTGCGCTTTTGCTTTCATCTTTTGTTTTCATATTTTGTAATCTGGCAATCCTTCTGAGAAAACATTTTTAAATCACTTTTGAAAAATATCCGTCCATGTAAGTTGTTATGATTTTGCTACTCGCTTTATAGTCCCCCCTTTTTAATGTTTTTTCTTTTTATTTTATTTTATTATCTGTTTTTACATGTTATTTTTACTTTTTATGATCTATTTTTATATAGTTATTTTATAAAAAATTTTTTGAGTGCTCCTCACACTATTGTATTAATATATTTTGCTTTGGCTTTATTGATACAATATCAGAAAGCACTCTGTTTTGCGGATATAATCGTGTGGGCTGAAGAAAAGATTATATCTTTTTTTTATCCGGCTTTTTTTCCGGTTTTTTAATTAAAACTTCATATTATTTTTTTTATTTTTTTTTTAAATATGTTGTTTGTTATTTTTTTTACTTATTATTTCCCACCCCCTTTTTTTCATATGTCTATAATTTTTCTTTGTTTTATTCTTCATTTTGAACTTATATATATATATATATATATATATATATATATATATATATATATTTGAAAAAAATATCGTGTAATTTTAGATTGAGTGGCTTATCCCCTTTCTCTGGTGAAAACGATATTGAAACCTTGAAGAATGTTCGAGCATGTGATTGGGACTTTGATGTGGAAGCATTTTCGAAAGTGTCAGATGAAGGAAAAGATTTTATTCGTAAGCTTCTTCAACGAAGCAAAGAGTAAGAATTCATTTTCTACCTTTTTTATAAGAGTTTCATGTATTTTGAGACAATAAACTCAACTGAGACTTCCTTTAATTTTATAAATTTCAGCATTTTTTTAAAAATCAATTCACTTCAATGGAACTGTTAGATGTTAAAAATCAGGTTTTGCATTCATATTTAACACATTAAGCCCCGTGTCAACCTGTTATCATAAATTCTTCACAAGGGATGTGTTAAATAGCCGTTTGTAATTCATCTTTGAGCCGACCGGCCTGTGTAAGGGACAATGAACTGGCCTTAAATCAGAAAGGTTCTGGGTTCGAATCCCGGGCAAGGCATGGATGTTCTTTCCATCTCTGTACTATTTGTCCTTACTGTGGGAGCAACTTTGGCCCACCTAATAGGGTGCCCCTGAAAGAGTGGCCAACAAATCTGCCCTTCAGCTGCCTGTATGACAAAAGGTCATTCTCCAGGTAGGCATTTGAAGAAAAATAAATTCAACTTTGAACTTTTCAAGGACCGATAAGTACTGATTTCATTTAAAGGAATCAAAAAAGGTGCATTAAAATATTTCAATGAAATTTGAAATTGAAATGCCGTTTAGACCAATAAGCATATTCAAAGAGTATATACACTGAGTGGCCAAATTATTATGACCACCTCAGAGTTTTATGCAAATGAGTTATTGCGTCACAGCGTTGCCGCTAGAGGGCAAGATAACCATAACACGGGAATGCTGGACAAGTGAGTCATCAGTTATACTGTGTTGCTTGCTCAGATATGGGAAAGAAAAGTGATTTAACTGAATTTCAACGTGGAATGATTGTGGGTGCGAGATGTGTCGGAACGAGCATCAGCAAAACGGCTGGTGAAGTGTTCTAGAGCAGCAGTTGTTAATGTGCACAAAGAATGGACAATCAAGCAAAAAACCGGATCTCAACGTCAGACTTGTGGTCGTCACAGGGTACTGAAAGCTCGATCAGAGAGAAGGCTGGCCAGGGTTGTGCAGCGCAACAGGAGAGCAACAGTGCGACAAATTGCAAGTGATCTTAATCAAGGAGCAACTGTGAACGTCTCTGAACGTACTGTTCGACGCACATTGCGCCGTATAGGGTATGGAAGCAGACGACTGAAGGGGTGGTCATGATAATTTGGCCACTCAGTGTATGTTACCGTGAATGACTGAAGTCGAGAGAATGTCGACTCTCGACCGGTGAATGTCCGAAATATTTGTTATATCCGATTTGATATTAATGTATTCGTTGGCAATATTATATTTATTCGATACTTTGATATCTGCTGAGGATAGTTTAAGAGAAACACCAATGTTAAATGTATACCGGGCAGTGGCCTTAAAATAACATTGATGTAGGGCATACCAGGTTACGTACTAGATACATTTCATTTTCCAAAGCGACAATGTGATTGTCAACATTCATCGGTGGAAGTCATTTCATAGTATAATGGAAGAGCAATCATAAGTGACAGAATTTGGGCGTCTCTTGTTTTCATTCTCGCATATTTCTTTTTGACTCTTTTATAAACGTGTGCTTGTTTTCATAGACGATTTCTTAATAGTTTTTGACGAATATAATTTTGTGTGGAATTCGTGTATATGTCTAAACATATATTTAGACTTATAAAAATAAGAATAAGAAAATGACCTGTTTCATACAAATCGGACACTTTTTAATTTATAAAAACCGTTTTTCAAGCCGTTTTTCAAACTACGCAATTAGTTACGCGACTCGCCTTTTCTTAACAATGTAGGTTTTACAATTTTTTCGCATTGACCAGCCAATCCACTCAAATGGATATTTTTCAACTTCTTAATCCTAATCACCTGTTTAAAGGTAAGCGAAACTAATCAGCGCAAAATGGAGGTACGGAAACCTCTCATGGTTAGTCCGATGGACTAAATACCAAACCATATTTTGCATCAACTATGTAATCTCTGCATACAAGAAGCGATGTGATGTATACTCCGACGATTTCCTTTCTTGACTAGGGTATTCCATTTCGGACTTGATATTTTTAGTCATAAACATTGCTGTGGAGCCGCTTGATGTTTTCAATTTAAAAATTATCTGAGAAAATCGAAAGTAATATATTACCAGTTATAATGTTATTTGGGGATTATTATTTGAGTTACCTAAAGTAATGTATTTATATTTAGGAAAAGAATGACAGCGCATGAATGCCTGGAACACCCATGGTTGAAGGTATTTGTCCTTTTTTTATTTTCTCTGCCCATTCATTTTTTTTTTGTATTAATTTTCTCTCTCTCTCAGGGAGAAATGGATGCCTCCAAATCACCCATAGACAGAAGCAGATACATTAAATTCAGGGACCAGATACGTGCCAAATATGTGAGTATATTTTCCCTTTCTAAAATACTATGTTCCATTCCTGTCTCTCGATATTCACTCTCTTCTTTCATTCAGGGCGATTATTGGTTCTCTTGTGCCGTTCCTTTGGGCCACATTTCCAATTACAGTTGCCTCAGAAAACTTCAAGAGGAACGATACAAAATTAGAGAATTCTCATTTGGTGAGTAACCATTCATGCACATTTATAATTTCTTGATAGATCAATTGTTATGTATATGAAAGTAGTGTACAGTCCATATCAAAATGTATCAGCAGAAACTTCGAGAAAATATTATTTTTTCTAACCCTCCAATAACAGCGTTGTACTGCAAAACAAAAGCTGTCCTCCAATCAACAATCTTCAACTACAACCATTCTGCTGTAGTACAGGGTTCATTCTTTTGGTTGACCTGCTATACTTTCTCAACCGAGGAATAAAATTAAATGTATTCCACTTTATTTTCTGGTGCTAAATGCTCGTGATAAAGCTTTAAAAAATGCAGAATTGTTATAATACCTTTTTATTCAAATGGTTTCATCTTCGGGTTTAAATAAACGAGAATGCATTAGAGATGTGAATAATCTAAAGAATATTGTTTGACATTGTGAATAGAGTCACAACTGAAACAGAACATCTACATTAGATTTCAATCCTCGTCATATGATCCTCCTTCCATCAAAGATTTTAACACATATTACATCATACACTGGTTATCATAAATTAAGGAAAATTCACAAAAATCGCGATAACTCAAGAAATTACACATGGAATTTTATGAAACTTACCCACAATATACAACACATAGTAAGGTATTAAACAACATAAAAAGAAATTATCAGACATTAATAGTAGTATAGAAATTAGCACATGTATAAAATAAACAAATTGGAAGTATCGGTTTGCAATAGAAAAAGTACCTTTAATATGGAATATGATTGCCTCTAGAAGCAATACAGCACAAACAGCGATGTGTGATGCTTTCAATTATGCGGTCTATCAGTTCAATAGGAAGTGAGAGCCATTGCTCTTGTAAAGCAGTTGCAAGCGTGGCAAGGGTCTGAGGGGGCGGATTGATGGCAGATACACGCCTCCCTAGAGCATCCCAAACGTGCTCGATAGGATTCAAGTCCGGGGATCGAGCTGGCCACTCCATGCGAGTAATTGTTTCCTGTTGAAGATAATCATCAACAATGCGAGCTCTGTGTGGTCTTGCATTATCGTCCTGTAACAGGAAGCAATCACCAATTGCCCCGGCATATGGGCGCACATAAGCATCAAGGATGTTGTCTCGATAAACCTGAGCATTCACGGTTCCCCTTGGAAAGACATGGAGGTATGTGCGCCCTCCTAAGGATATGCCTCCCCAAACACAGACACTGCCTCTTCCGTATGCATCTCTTTCACGGATGTTTGATGGATGATAACGGGTCCCAGGTTCTCTCCATATCAAATAACGTCTACTGTCACTTTCTAGACTAAACCTGGACTCATCCGTAAAGAGAACAGGCCTCCATTGATCTGACGTCCAGTGGACATGTTGTCGGGCCCACTGCAAACGGTCTCTCCTATGGCGTGATGTGAGCGGCACGCAAATGGCTGGTCGTCTCGCATACAGACCACCTTCGTGGAGCCTTCTGCGCACAGTTGACGTTGACACCAACCTTCCGGTGGCTGCAGCAAGAGAGGATCTAAGATGTGTCGGAGTAGCGGTTCTATTCCTGCGTGCACTTAATGTCAAATATCGGTCATCGGCACTGGTCGTAACAGTTGGCCGTCCTTGACTGAACCTCCTAGATGCCGAATCTGTGGTTTGAAATTGCCTCCAAAGTCTATGAACCACAGATGGACTCACATTTAGCCATCTGGCCACTTCTGATTGACTCTGCCCTGCCTCTAGTCTCCCGATGGCTCTCCATCGTAGTTCTTCAGGCAAATGATGCCTAGAGGTCATTATTACGAATTGGCTATCTCAGATTTTCAATGTCGCAATCACAGTAAAATTTGTGTGCTTTCTCTCAAACTTGGACTTTTATGCTCCAGGCAGATGACGTAAGCCGAGTGCAGCGCCACTAATTTGCATATTGCAATTTTACTCAGCTACTCTTAGTGGACAACATATGCAAATTTTGCACGGTTTGGCTTACTTTTGAAAGAGTTATCGCTATTTTTGTGATTTTTCCTTAATTTATGATAACCAGTGTATGAAGAATTTTTATCAAACGCTTGTCTATTACTTAAAAAACAATGAAATGAAGATGTCCTTCAAAAAGATAGCAAATGTTGCAAACACATGGGATTGAAAAAGCAGGATCGTTAAGGTGGGAGAATGCGATATCTCGATGCGTAGTATTCAAATAATTCTGTTGTGCATTTTTTTCCAAATTGTATCATAACAATGCACACATTTTCATGTTATTGCAAATAAAGTAATTCTGAAATTGTTATTGTTTTTAGATCGCCGTCAAGCCGTTCCAAGATTTGTGATAAGGCCGCAGAGCACTTTTGCCTACGAAGGTCAAGCAGCCAAGTTCTTTTGCAGAATTATTGCAGCATTCCCTGCAACTGTAACATGGTAACAATTTTTGCATAGTAACACTTGCAATTTTCAAATAATTATTGTAGTACACTTGTTTCTCTTCTTTTGTGTATGGAATTATTTATCTTAATATTGCTAAACGTTTTTTTTTTTTTTAATATACCATGAGAAATTGTAGTCATTGATGAATGGGGAGCATACTACATAACTTCTTTTTTAGTTTTATGCTAATTTATTTTTTTTAAATTAATTTTTTAACTTTTATAAGTTTTTTAGTGGTATTCCAACTTTGGAGGCTGAATAGTATTTACCCCATTTAAAAATCTGTAAAAATAAATACTGGTGAAGCTTGTATGAAAAATTGACAAAGCCCAAATTTTGAGCGATCGATATTGGTCAATTAATTCTGGAAAAATAAAATTTTAAATTATTTTTTACGCATTTTAATATTTAAAAATTATTTGATCGATTTTGTTTCAATTTTGGTTTTTGTCATTTAAAAAAAAACATAGTATAAAGTAAAATAAAAATTTGCATACCTTACAATTAAAATATGTTTTTTTTTATCATTATTAAATTCGAAAGTAAAAAAATGCAATTATAAAAGTTTATTTTTGCATAAATGTTTTTTCCAAAACTAATTATGTGCTAATAAAGTGTTAATATGATTAGAGTTTTTTATAGCTATAGCAACTTTTAAAGAATCTTTCGGATATTCAAATAATTCTGGCCGACTAAATTTTTCTAACTAAATTTTCGAGGCTATATTTAAAAAAAAGAAACAATCAGAAACTATATATGTTTATTTTAATATCCTATTTATGCTTGCGTTAGACTAGAATAATGCTATTCCGGGAGTTATGTGTTGATCCATTATGAATATCTTTGAAGACAATGTTTGTTCTGAGGTTGAAATATCGGTAGATAAGGTTAAAACAATATTTGCTAATAGGTTTATTTGTGTTCAAAATATCTTTACTTAAAGAGACTACTCAAATATTCCAGTCAACTTTGCGGAGACTAATGTTGCTGCGAGTTTTCTACTAAAGCTGTGCAATATATTAGACATCTGATCTTAAATCGAACAAAAAATTCTGTTTCCAACTAAGCTTTCCAATACTGACCTTCATTATGAATAAGAGCCATAATAATAGAATTATAAACGATAATATAATTGATTGTAGTAACTGTTTTAGTCAGATGAATGGCCTACTTTTTTGCCTGGATATACAAGGTTGAATTAATACTAAAAGTTTGGACTGAGAGAAACTATGGCGACTATTTTTCTGAGTTGCAGATATTATTTCTATTGTGAGGGTCAAAAATATAAATCTTCCTAAAAATTATACATATTTATTGTATGAGAAAGTATATCTCCATTGATACACTTTCTCATGCAACCTTTAAGAATATATATTAGTATGCACAATTCCATTAATGAGAACAAATGTTATTCATTGTGAATTTTTTTATTTTGCACCAAAATTCAACAATAACATTTACTCTATATGTTCCTACTACTAGGAGGCTCCGCCCCCTGCTCGCTAACGCTCGCCATCTCCCGAGAATTGCTACGCAATCCTATGTGGTTCACGCCGTGAACCATGGCTCGCTGCGCTCGCTCGCCAATGAACACAATGTTCTAGCACAAAGACATAATATATTATCATCAAAGACATAGTATTTTTTCATCAAAGACATAGTATTGTACTTATGTAGATGAATTCTACCAATGTTCATATTGGCTTTTAAAAAAGTATATTAGCTATTTAGATTGTACATGGTGAAAAAATCAGAACATTAGCTAAATAAGAAACATATTAGCAAAATAAATTATCAAATATTGCTTCACTTATATTCTGCATTTTAAAGCGTGAAAATTCAATGCATAAATAAACGCGAAATATAAAAAAATTCAATGCATTCAATACAAACACTTAAACGTTTTTTAGACGTTTAGGTAGCTCCCAGTAGAAAAATATCAATTCAACAGCGTAATTAATTAATTCCTAATTGAGTTTAATGAATCAATTTTAGTTTTATAGGAGAGAAAAAAGTGACTAAAGTAAATATTGTCTTTGTTGACCTAAGTAGGAATTGACTTGCTTGTTAGTAAGGAAATTCCTTACATAAATATGGTAAATAGAAGAAAGAAAAAGAAACAATCATAAAAACAATGTTTTGAACGCACTTATGTATTTTGCAGGCACCGAGATAATTTTGAACTGAAGCAGAGTGTGAAATACATGAAAAGATATCAAAACGATGATTATCATTTCACACTGAATCGTTGCAAGACTGAAGATCGGGGAGAATACATCATTCGTGCGGAGAATATTTATGGATTTAGGGAAGAACCCGTGTTCCTCAATGTACAGGGTAAGGTCTCTTTTTATCCTCCATTTGAAATATCTTTCAATTATTCTTGTCTAATAAATGTCTCTCTATCTATACAGCTCTGCCAGTCAAAATTCCTCACGTCAAACTGGACGAACCGATCAGGAGGCGTGCACCTCTACATAAATTGTGGGAGGAGCCTGCCGATAGAAGTCCTTGCTTCACATTCCAACTCAGGCCACGATGCATGCAAAGCGGATCCGTCTGCAAGCTCTTGTGTTGCCTCGCAGGGAAACCCACACCAAACGTGAGTATTGACTGTGCATTTTTTATAAAGAGATTTCTGACGACAAAGAAAAAAAATCCATTAGAAATAGAATGAAGCAGTGCTCGGAGGAAAATATGACTTCTGACGACCCCTATTCACTATTCCGTCATTTTAACCTTTTAAATTGCCCATGCTGGGTTCCACTCCGCTCTGCCAAATTGTATCACCCACCCTGGTTTTACCGACTATTTTTACTTATTGATGACACTTACCATGTATGTTTGAAAAGTATACCTTTCAACTTTGCAGGCAACCAGATGAGTGGTCTTTTATCTATCTTACCTAATGGCTACTATCTTACCTCAGTTTGCTTTTAATTTTTGATTCGGCTTTCTTTAACGATAGTGTGATTTCAATTTTGGTGTCATTTTTCTTATTTGGACTTTGTATTTTGCGCATCCTATTTTAAACTTATAGACTGATATGTTCAGACTTCTTGCCCATTACAAAGCAACGCTCCATCATCGGCTTTGGTCATATAAGATGGACGTTGCTGGGATTTAAATTATGTGTTCACTTTTTTTCTTCCTTTTTGTGGATGCCATTCCACATGTATCAATTTTATTTTTTATTTTATATCCGTCGTTGAACAGCCGACCCAATTTCATGGGTTTACGACTACTTACGTTCAACTCCGTATCCTTGTAATTTTGAACCAATCCAGAAGACAAGGAAACTCCTGGATCAGTACCCCCAGAGGTATTGATTTGTTGTGGGAACATAGAGGACTTTGAGACTCGACAGATTTAACGTGCATCAGTCACCATTTACTACACCGGCCGGCGAGGATCGAACCCCCGACCTCGGATATGGGCCCAGCGCCCTACCGACCAGGCTATCCCGGCCCCACATGCATCAAATGTAAATTTTGGTAATTCTTTGATAAATGCCTCTGGGGGTGATCTGGTCGGCCGGCCGGGTTTAGCGTGGGCTTCTAGTGACGCCAAGTTGTCTTCTCCGTATGATTTAACTTACGGTCCCTCGATGACAGCAGCTTGACTGTGGTTAAATATTAGGAGTTGCCTTGAGAAAACAGCCATATGCTAGATAATACTGAATAATGTTGTGATAAAATTGTGTGATCTAATAAAGTCAATCCATCGAGAAGGGCAATCGATGCATATAATAAAATGCAAGAATGTCTGACCGTGTGTAAACCGGATGGAGCTCTAAGAGTACCAGATTCAAAACGAATTTAAATGAGTAAAATTGTAAACAAATTAAGAAGGCCGATTTTTTACTACATTATATTTTAAATTGAGAGACGCAAGGAACCAAGATATTTCGTTGAAATGTTATTATTGTTGTTTGTAGGTGAAATGGTTTAAAGATGGTAAGGAGCTGAACAAGTTTGACTATAACTGCAGTCACGCTGATGGAGTGGTTACCATGGAGATTGTGGGTTGCACTGTTGAAGATTCAGGAAGATACAGTTGTAGAGCGACAAATGCATTGGGAGAAGATGAGACTTGGTGCCATGTACAAGTAGAAGGTACCACTTTTTTTTTCTCTTCTCTTTCCGTTGATCATTGGGTGTTTTTAAGAGGTTTCCCTTTTTGAAAATGATAGTTTTTCTTTACCATCTTGATTTTCGCTACGAACTATGCAAAAAGACACAGTTAGCATTGTTCTATTCGACTTTTTTTTAATTAATTCAACCCCAATCTACTTCGACTTATTGTCAATCCGTAGCGTATGAAAACGCCATTCGTTACATGATTCAAAACTTCAGGATTTTTGACAGTTGTCAAAAACAATGCCATAATTTTTTTTTGGACATGTGGTTAAAACAAGATAAAACCGTCAATTGTTAAAAAGTTGCCTAACTATGATTTTTTTTAAAGCGCTAAAAAATAATTTTTGAGTGCTTGGAAACTTCTTCAAAGGTGCTCATTTTTAGTTGAATAATTTGACTACGCACCCTGAAATAAAAAAATAAGTATTTTGGAAGAGGAAATACATTTTTGCTACAGGTGGGTCGTTGTTGAATGAGTTTCACAGTAAGACAGTGACAACGGATCAAACAAACATAATCGAATCATTTTAATTTCATTTCTAGAAGAAACAAAAATAATATAGAATCTTTCAATCCACAGAATGAGTAAAAACGTAAAATACAAAATGTGAGTGAAATGGGTCTTGAGAAATGGCTGACTTTTTTGAAATTCAATTAACTCAGGAACTATTGAAATTTGGTATTTTGCCATGTAAAATTAGATTCTGTAAAATGATGTAAGAAGCTGCGCACCTTACAACTAAAATTTAAAATCAAAAAAGTGTATCCAATATTAAGCCCTGCAAAAGAGCATTTCTTCTCTTGCCGGGCCCTATTGCATCTAAAGACAAGACCCAAGATAAACTTGATTTAAAGCTGACTATTGAAGTATTATTGATTTTATTTCAGATCGCAAAGGTCCCCCACAAAAAACGCCCCTCCTCCTGCTTCCCCCTTCCACCACTTCACCCTATAGACCTTCCCCCATGCGAGACACTTCTTACAGAGCATCCTCTGTGTCCAGAAACAAGTACAGCACTTCAGACTATTCAAGCACAACAGACTATTCCAGCAAATATAGTTCCAACAATTATAGCAGCAGTTCCAACAAATACAGTTCCAGCAAATACAGTTCCAACAAATATGAATCATCATCGTAAGTATCTTTTCTCTTAACTAATCTCACGTTACAATAAAGATGTTAAAAAATTGAGAAGACAGTAAAAAATCAAAAAGAAGTGTAATTATGAGTGAATGAGTACTTCAAAATCATACACAAAGACCAACAAAAGCTACAAAATTATTATTTTTTGTCTTTGCTGGTGGCTTTACGTAAAAGATAATGCAAAACATATTTTTAGCTCTCATCCAAATAACGATGAACCAGCATCTTTTGCATACACTAAGTTCCTATCGTTATACCTAATGGCTTCTCACTGGCTGTGTGTTTTATAAGATCATTCCCCACGAGAGAATGGTAAAATGTTTTGAATTATTTATAAATTTAACTGAAGATATTCTATATAAAAAAGTACCATGTCTTATCATTCTTATTATTCAATTTCGTAATTATAAAAAATGGATGTAATTATGTCATTTTGAGTTAAAATATCTTAAATCAAAATGGAATCAATCAAATAGCTTTTGAAAAAAAATTTTTGAAATAAATCTTTTTTGAAATGCTCAAATACTCAGAAACGATTTGAACATTTTTGCTGATATTTTGTCTTTTTCATTTGCACAGTTGATTTTTTGAAATTCTTTAAACTATATATACCTTATATAGTTTAAACAATCTACCTTAAAACTAACTGTTAATATCTTAAAACTTGATTTCACTTCTGAATAAAATAATGACTCACCGAAAAAAATTAAATAATTACTTCATTAAATAATTACTACATTAAAAAAAATACTTTAACAGACTTGAACTCTTGTTACATTATTCATTAGTAATTAAAATGTTTTATTTATAATTATTTTACGCACTTAGTACAACTTTCAAACCATAACAGAAGTACAACTTAATAGTTAATCATCATTTACTATTAAGTTGTTTTTACAAATTGCCAATGTTAAAAAAATGTTTCTTGTCTAAGCAACTTTCTTACACTTAATTGAATGTTTCTTCTAACAGTAGTTATAACAAGCAATCATCATCATCATCTAAAGACTACTTGTCGTCATCTAAAGACTACTTTTCGTCATCTAAAGACTACTTGTCGTCATCTAAAGACTACTTGTCGTCATCTAAAGACTCCTTGTCGTCATCGTCTACAACAAAGAGGACGCAGAAACCCTACGGAAAGAAGAAAACAGAGGGAGGAGGGGAAGAGACTGTCAGATCAAGAACTTCTACCAGAGAGCTCGAAAGTAAGTTTTTATTTTGGAATGTATAATTTGTCTACGGTAAGAACTCCCCCCGCCATTGTTGCTATGGAAACAAGAATGGCGCATTTCAGGGAGGGTAGCTTCTCTTCACTCTAGGGCTAACACAATTGACAGAAGATTCCCTTTCTCTCACCGAACCGAGCCCAAACCTGTCCTAAACAATGACCCCTCACCCCTACTTGAAATAGTTTAGGGCAAGATAGGACAGCCAAAGTAGAATAAAAGTGAAAAATGAAAATCAAACTCTCCGTATTTGGCAAAAAGCATAAGAAATAAGGTAATATAACAAAAAATATATATAAACTAGCAAATATAACTTACTGTTACTGAAGACTGGATTCAATGTTCAGATTGCTTAGAATGGGCTCATGAAGCGTGCTGTGCTTATTCCGGTTTTGGCCGCTTCTTATGCAGTAACTGTGATGTTTAGGAACGTTTTTTTGTCGATTATTCTTTTATTCTGACATTAATTTCTGTGATTTTTGAAATATAGTTATGTATCCCGTCTTGCCCGGGGAAGATGGGACAATGTTCTATTTTTGTTTATGTTAAGTTATTATTATTGAACTTTATTATTTATTTATTTTCCGTATGAGAAATGTAAGAGCAATCTTCCCACTATATGTTTACAATGTAAAAGATACAAAATTGCTCTAGTTTACTATTTTTCAAACCAAGTTTCCTCAAGTGGTCCATCTTGCCCGGTCTTCCCCTATTCCTCGTTACCATAGTCACCGACGCAGGTCCCGACGAATGGCTAGGGGAGTTGTTACTTTAGACAAACAAGAGTGGTTTATTCATCCAAAGTCAGCGCGGCTGTAGGGAAGGGTGGTCCAATAAAACTTGGTTACGGAGAGATTCATTGTCATAGAGTAACGAAATTCCCTCACAAATCTGGGAGTGAATGTATGCTTTTTTTGCGCATCACCGACTGTATCCCGTTCGTGGCGGGCATTTTAAAGACTGACCTACACAGTTGTTCCAAAGGACAAATCAATCGTTGCGACATCCACTTTTCGCAACAAAACGGCTCTTAAAGAAACAGCCCGCGTAGTATATCTTCACAAACAATTACTTCTCCGATACAGTGTGCCATTTTAATTATCAAGAACAAGAAGACAA